>NC_035435.2:94269866-94594511 GCF_002127325.2 Helianthus annuus | reverse complement strand
CAATGTAACAATCCAGTATATATTTCGTTGGGCAGCGCTGATGCTATGATACTAAATGCTTTAGCATCTAGTTCAAACTTTTGATAATCCGTTTCAGTATAATTTTCAACAGGTTTTGGAACTTGTTTTTTAGCATCTTCAGCGCTTGGCACTGTAGGAACATGAGGACCAAAGATAACAGACTTCCAACAACCTGTGCTTTGTTGAGCGAGGATGTGACCCATCCTCCTCTGCCAGATGTTGTACTCATTTCTTTTTAGCATAGGTGGTTTAAAGAGAGAACCAATGTTTTTTTTATCGTCCTGAGATTGTGACGTCATTCTTGTTGTTTTACAGGTACCGAGAAATCAACTTTAGTGGTGATTAATCCTTACTCTGTTTTTCAACGACGAACAAACGATCAGTATCAACTATTTTGAGCTGAACTATTTACGTCAAAATGATTGTTAAATCAAATTTGACTGTCCAAGCTCTGATACCAATTGTTGGATCTGAGTTTCCTTTTGATTGTATTTTGTGTTTGAAGTTAAGATGAAAATGGATGAGTTGTGCAGCGGAATTAAAATGAAAACAAACTTTGCATACAATCAAATGAGAGTAATACTTTAATCAAACATCTTTTACACTATGAACCGAATGATTGAATTTAATTTCAACTACGATTACAAAGATAGATGTATGAATGCAAACTCCCCTCATCCCGAGCTCAGTAGTTTGTTCGTGCAAAGAAGACGAGTGGTGTAAAGAGCTAATAGAACAGTACAAAGTACTGAACTATTTATAGGCACTTGCAAACTACTGAGCATCTTTGCTGACGTCACCATGAAAGTGACATCTAACCTCCTAACAAACTCTAACCTCTGATCTATACAGACACTGCTTGGGTTAACTACTGCTTATACATTCTATTACAAAACAGACTTTAGAACAGCTGCTGCAACCTTCTACTGTTGTGAACCCAGCAGCACTTATCCGGATCAGCAGTGCTTGACTCAAGGCAGTAGATTGAATCAGCAGGACTTTAGTCTTCCATCAGATCTTTAGTTGAGCAGCAGTTATGAGACAGCAGTTTGGTAAGATCAGCAGATAGGAGGTCATCAGTAGTTGTAATCACTTTCAAGGAAGAGATTTGTGTATCAGCATATGCTTATTCAGAATCCACTGTTCTGATCCAGTTTTGGCTTTAATTATCTGTTCCTCTGATAGGGTTCAATCCCAACAGCTGTAATCACCAAACAGCCTACTGTTTCAACTTTTATCTTTTTAACTTGTTTTTGTTTTATTCCGTTAACATGTTTAGTGATCACAACAACATCAAACATCAATATTAACCAGCAAATCATCATAAAACCAATAAGAATCATAACAACATCATTGTAACATCATTTCATCACTAGACTAGTTTATGTTCAAGACTTGTTTAAGGTTCTTTAGAGTTTCTTATCATTTTGATCATTACACATCTTTAACCACCTAAACAAGATGTAAGCAACAAAGATCTAAGTTCTTACCAGTAGGTCAAGACTAGGGAAGTTCAAGTATAGAAAAGTGGTGGTTAATAGCGAATGGAGAAGGTCCTTCCACTTCCGAGAGCACCAAGCTTCGTTGTATGACCCGTAGCACCTTTGTATCACTAGAGAATGGATGGAATGGAAATGAAAAATGGTGGTGGTGGTGCTACTAGGGGCTGCCGAGATCAAGGAAAGGAGAAGGGAGAGAAGTGGTGTTGAATGTGTGGATGGTGAAATGAGGCTTATGCTTACAAGATTACTCTTATAACCATTTCATGTGTTCATCCATTGTGTAAAGTGTCATAGATGGGGGAACATAATCAAATATAATAATCAAATAAAATCTATGGTGGGGCCACCATGTTGGACGGTCATAGGTAGGGGGGTCTAAATGTAGGTTGTAACTAGTTAGTTTAATCATAGTTGAAATCTAAGTGTATTGGTCAGGGTATTAGTTACTAGATATTTATGTAGTGTGTGTTATGATATTCGGGGACCATAACTAATTCAGAAAAATAAAAACAATGTCTCTGGTAATATTTTAGTGTTCCAGGTAATGTCCGGTTGTTCGGTTTGATATTGTTTCGTTAAAGTGATTAATTAATCCGTAACGTGTCCTATATATATGTTTTTGTAACATTTTTAATTCTCAACACTCAGGAAAACATACCGGACTATTTAGTAACTTTTCTTTATACTACTAGTATGTTAACAAGCACATGTAAGTATAACACGGAAATCAGAGAGCAGTTAAATGATTCAGCACAGTCATTAAGCACTTTAATTATCATTAATAAATTGTACGAAATACATGGAATTTTGAGGGTTGTCACATTCTCCCCCTGTTAAGAAAATTTCGTCCCGAAATTTAGCACGTGGTTACTGAGGAAGCTAGTTATGTTGCGTTGGTTTTCTGGTTTTCCTGGGGTGTCACATCATCCCCCAGTCGATATGGAATTTCGTCCCGAAATTCTGTAGTAGCTTCAGCCTCAGTAGTGGTTGTGTTTTTCTTAAACAGCTGGGGGTACTTGAGTTTCATTTGGTCTTCTCGTTCCCAGGTGTACTCTGGGCCACGACGGGAATTCCAACGAACTCGGACGAGAGGTATCCTGGTGTGCTTGAGAATCTTAATGTCTCGGTCTGTAATCTCTACTGGTTCCTCGACGAATCGCAGCTGGTCGTCGATAGTGAGCTCCTTGAGAGGAACTATGAGGGTCTCATCTGACAGACACTTCTTCAGATTTGACACGTGGAATACGTTGTGAACTCCACTGAGTTCGTCAGGTAGATTCAACCTGTAGGCCACTTTGCCAATTTTCTCGATGATTTCGAACGGTCCGACATAGCGCGGATTGAGCTTGCCTCGTTTGCCAAAACGAACCACACCTTTCCAAGGTGAGACTTTGAGTAGCACTCGATCCCTAACCTGGAACTCGAGTGGCTTTCTTCGCTTATCAGCATAGCTTTTCTGACGGTCACGAGTTGCCGCCATTCGCTGTCGTATCTGAGCAATTTTCTCGGTTGTATCTACTACGAGTTCTGGGCCAGTGATTTGGCTGTCACCAACTTCTGCCCAACAGAGAGGTGATCGGCACTTCTGTCCATACAATGCCTCGAATGGAGCGGCCTGGATGCTGGTGTGGTAACTATTGTTATATGAAAACTCCACTAACGGGAGATGCTTTTCCCAGCCGTTACCAAAATCGATTATGCATGCCCTAAGCATGTCTTCAAGAGTTTGGATGGTGCGTTCAGATTGCCCATCTGTCTGTGGATGATAAGCGGTGCTCATATCTAAATGTGAGCCGAAAGACTTGTGCATAGCTTGCCATAGTTCAGAGGTAAAACGCGTATCACGATCAGAAATGATGGAGGTTGGCACTCCGTGCCTTGATACTACTTCTTTTAGGTAAATGTCTGCTAGAGTAGAAAACTTATCCATTTCCTTGATAGCCAGAAAATGTTCAGACTTGGTCAGTCGATCCACGATTACCCAAATAGTATCGTTTCCGCGTTGAGATCTGGGCAGGCCAGTAACGAAATCCATGGAAATTTGCTCCCATTTCCATTTAGGTATCTCTGGATGTTGAAGTGGACCTGATGGTTTCTGGTATTCGACCTTGACCCTAGCACAAGTCAAGCATTTACTGACGTAGATTGCAATGTTGGCTTTCATACCAGGCCACCAGTATGTAGTCTTTAGGTCGTGGTACATCTTATCCGAACCAGGATGTACTGAATAACGAGACTTATGTGCTTCATCCATCACAAGCTCGCGTAAGTCTCCATACAGCGGAACCCAGATGCGTCCATTAACATAGTAGGCGTCGTTTTCCTTTTGTTCTAGCCGCTGCCTCGATCCTCGTAAGGACTCAGCCTTGATGTTCTCTGCTTTCAATGCTTCAACCTGAGCATCGCGAATCTGAGCGGGAAGGTTAGATTGGATGGTAAGCTGTAACGCACGTACACGCTTAGGTATAGTATCTTTTCAGCTGACGGCGTCGGCCACAACATTGGCTTTGCCCGGATGGTATTTGATAGCGCATTCATAATCGTTCAAGAGCTCGACCCATCAGCGTTGACGCATGTTTAACTCCTTTTGCTTGAAGATATGCTCGAGACTCCTGTGATCGGTGTAAATGGTGCACTTGGTACTGTACAGGTAATGTCTCCATATCTTAAGCGCGAAAACAACTGCTCCCAATTCTAGGTCGTGCGTAGTGTAGTTCCTTTCGTGAACCTTAAGTTGGCGCGATGCATAGGCAATGGCCTTGTCACGTTGCATCAACACACAACCAAGTCCTTGGATGGAAGCGTCACAATAAACCACAAAATCATCTGTGCCTTCGGGCAATGAGAAGATAGGCGCGCTACAAAGTCTATCTTTCAGATGCTGAAATGCGGACTCCTGTACATCACCCCAACGATAGGTGACACCCTTCTGAGTCAGTGAAGTGAGAGGTTGGGCAATCTTGGAGAAATCTTTGATAAACCTTCTATAATATCCTGCCAAACCCAAGAATTGGTGGATTTCTGTTGGTGTGCGGGGTGCAGACCAGTTCTTGATCGAGTCAACCTTGGATGGATCTACATGAATCCCATCCACGTTTACTACATGGCCTAGAAAGTGGACTTCGCGAAGCCAGAGGTCACATTTCGAAAACTTGGCATACAGCTGTTCTTTACGAAGAAGTTCCAGAATAAGCCTCAGGTGTTGCTCGTGTTTGTCCTGACTCTTAGAATAGATCAGGATGTCGTCGATGAACACTATGACAAACTTATCCAGGTAAGGCTTGCACACTCGGTTCATGAGGTCCATGAAGGCCGCTGGTGCATTCGTTAATCCGAAAGGCATAACCAGAAACTCATAATGGTCGCAACGAGTTCTGAATGTTGTTTTGGAGACGTCCTCCTCTCGGACTCTAAGCTGATGGTATCCCGATCTCAAATCAATCTTAGAGTAATAACTGAACCCTTGCAATTGGTCGAACAAATCATCAATGCGTGGAAGAGGATAACGATTCTTCACGGTCACCTTGTTGAGTTCGCGGTAGTCAATACACATCCTGAAGGTACCGTCTTTCTTCTTTACGAACAACACTGGAGCTCCCCAAGGCGAAGAGCTAGGACGTATGAAACCCTTTTCCAAGAGTTCTTGTAGTTGCGTGGACAGTTCTTCAAGCTCTGATGGAGCTAGACGATAGGGTGCTCGAGCTATGGGCGCTGCTCCAGGAGCTAGCTCGATTTAGAACTCGACTTGGCGATGAGGCGGAAGTCCAGGTAATTCCTCAGGAAATACTTCAAGAAAGTCGCGTACAACAGGTATGTCTTCTATCTTCCTTTCTTCCGAGGATGTATCAGAAACGAGGGCTAGAATAGCTGTGTGGCCCTTTCGTAAACACTTCTGGGCCTTAAGGAAAGAGATGATGCCCACAACAGCACCACTCTTATCGCCACGAATTACGAGGGGTTCTTCACCAGAACGAGGGATGCGGACAATCTTCTCATTGCAAAGAATTTCCGCTTACTGATGAGATAACCAATCCATCCCAATAATAACGTCAAAACTACCCAGAACGATAGGAATAAGGTTGATAGAGAAGGTCTGACCAGCTAGGACGAGGTTACAGCCCTTAACTATGTGTGTGGCTTCAAGACTTTTACCGTTTGCTATTTCTACCGTGTGTTTGGTGTTCAGAAGCATTGGAATGCGCTTAAGCAATTGGCTAACTTTTAAGTACACATAACTAGTATCGGCACCCGAATCAAATAAAACAGTAACAAAGAAGTCTTCCAGAAGAAACTTACTCATCACAACGTTGGGATCATTCCTTGCATCACCCTGACCAATCACGAAGGCACGACCTCGGGCGCCATTGCCATTATTGTTACCTCCGTTGTTGCCTCCGTTGTTGTTTCCATTGTGGTTCCCGTTTCCTTGTTTATTCTGATTCTGGTTCAGCTGAGGGCAATTCCTCTTAAAGTGGCCTTCAGCGCCACACTAAAAGCATCCTTTATTGCCCTGCTGATGCTGCTGCTGGTGGTTCTGTGGAGCTTGTTGTTGTTGTTGGCGATTCTGATTCGTAGGACGTGGGCTCCTGCAATCCTTAGCTTCATGACCCAGCTTGTGACATCTCTGACAATGACCCTTGTTGCACTGGCCGCTGTGGTGCAGATTACATCGATTGCACTTAGGGTGATTTCCCTTGTACCCACCCTGACCTTGATTCCCAGAAGACTGCTGACCGGGGCTCCTGTACTCGACTATCTTTCTCTACTGGGATTGAGCCGAAGTAGAACCCTTGCCCAAATTTCCATCCCACTTGCGCTTATGATCATTGGGAGCATCAAAAGTAGTAGCGCTAATACGCTTGGACAGCCTGTTTTGCTCAACTACCTGATCAGTGAGACGATGAGCCAACTTGACGACTTGCTGAATGGTGCCAAGATTAGCTGAGGTTACGTGGCTTTGAATTTCTGGCACCAAGCCCTTAAGGTACAGCTCGATACGCTTGACAGGAGGATCCACCATAGTAGGGCACAAGATGGCTAGCTCATTTGACCTCTTCGTGTATGCCTCAATCTCATACCCCGTCATCTTCAAATTGAAAAATTCCACCTCCAGCTTGTGGATGTCGTCACGACTGCAGTGCTCTTCTTTAAACAGTTCTTTGAAACCATTCCATGGGGTGGCACTAGCAACCGCCAACCCAAGCAGTTGAACCTGTGCCTTCCACCAGGTTAACGCAGCACCTTCGAGTGTTCCAGTTGCATATTTCACCCTACGATCTTCAAGGCATTCACACATTTCGAAAACAGACTCGAGCTTCTCGAACCAGTGAAGAAGACCTACAGCTCCTTCTGTGCCGCTGAAAGTACTAGGTCGGCAATCCATGAAGGTTTTGAACGTGCACACAGGAGGCTGAGCATGTTGACCTCCTGCAGGAACAGCTGCGAGTGCCTAAGCAACTCGTTCGTTGATTAGAGCCGTCAACTGGGCTTGAGTGAGGTTGATACGTCCTCCGCGTCCGCTCATGATCTTCACAATGTGGCAACGTAAGTGAGAAAAGTGTCACGAAAGTGCGTAAGTGTGGGACGACGGGAGAGAGCAAGCACACAAGGTTCAAATAGCAATTATCACGTTACCTAATGCACAGTGTAACTATCTAACCGAAAATATAACATAAATCATACCACCTATTGTGTCGAGTCTTGCACGTGGAGCGAAGCGTCGTTGTGGATCGTTGAGCACTGTACAGGTTATAGTCTGGTTTTACCCAAAAGCTTTTCCCTTTTTTTTTAAAACCAAGTTCACTATAACCAATGGCTCTGATACCATTCTGTCACACCCCCAAAATCCACCATGCCGAGCATCACTGCTTGGAGGCGTGACGTGACCAGGATCGAGCCACCAATCATATTGAACAACGTAATTAAGTAAATAAAATCAACCACAATACAATTAGTGACCAAAGCTAGTTAACTAAGTTTAGTTTAAACAACGGAAGCATTAAAAGTAAAACCCAAAATATAAGTCCATAGTTCATAAGTTTTAAGTCCAAAGCTTAAGTTTAATAAGTTCATAAGGATTTAAACATTTAACACGGAACATAACAGTCCGTATCCCACAAAGACTCCTTCCTTGTGCAAGCTCCAAGCATTTAACGACCTGTAAGGCATGTAACAACGAGTCAACAACAAAGTTGAGTGAGTTCACGTTTGGTTGTTTAGTTTTAAGTTGTTTCTAAAAACGTAGTTTTTCTTCGTTGGCGTAATTGTTGTGGGGGTTACCCCGTAGTTGAAAGCATGATTAACCGGTTCATTCTTTATTACCCAAACCATATCCATGATTAGTGGGGGCTTCCCCATGTGAACCACTAGATTGTACCATATCGACTACTAACGCAAATAAGTTGTGCCCTACATCAGTGTCTATCATCACTGACGGTTTGCCATAGTCCATTAGTACACGCCCGTCCGACTGGCACGGTGTGAGGTTTGTTAAACCTAATAGTGCTATTAACTAATGACCCGCTCGCCATTGGCCTCGGCGATTAAGTCGATATAAAATGAGGGACTTATGATAGAGTTTTGTCTAGTAAGTTTTAAGGTTGTTGTCCGACCCAAGGAGGACGAACGTACGTAGTTCTACCCAAGGAGAATACACAGGATTAATATTGGCATCCTACCCATGGAGGATGGCCGTACATATCCTACCCAAGGAGGATATGTAGATTCAGTTTTAAATTCTTTAACCCATTCCAAAACCACCGGGAATCCCATGCCTAAGTGTGTGAACTCACCTCGGTTTGCTCGGTTAGATTCTCAAATATAGCTAACAGTCAGAGTCGGTCAATCACGTCCTAATAGGATTACCACTTAGTTTATTAGTGACTTCAAATAAGCAAAAAGTTCCTACACGCATCTACCAAATAACATGCATCACTTTAACGGTTTGTGCCCATATAAGCTTCCCATCTATTCCCCACTCATAAATAAACATACAACATTACATGTAATATTTTTATAGACATATAACACGTTATATCATTCTCGGATAACCTACCCGACATTTAGACACGCAAATCACTACTTATGTCGTTTCAGCTTTATATTCAAAACTAGGTTGTTTTCGGGGGTTTTAATCAAATAGTTGTTCCAAAAATTCCCAACTTTTTACAGAAGGCGCTAAATGATCCCAATATTATTGTGTAAAAATCTCGGGATCTAATTCATCACCAATATTTTATTAAAAAATCATTTTCCAGACTGCACTCGGATTTATCTTTTTCTGACTACAGTCCACGGAGTAATTCATTAAAAATTCATTGTAAGTCGGATTGACGAAATTCAGTGGGACAATTACTACGACATCACTGTCCATCTACAGTACCAATTTCATGATCTAATTCTACCCAGGTTTCAAGTTATGACTAAAAATATAACACCCATTTACTACTGTAAAAACTCAGCTTTAGTTCAAGACTAGGGAAGTTCAAGACTAGGGAAGTTCAAGTGTAGAAAAGTGGTGGTTAATAGCGAATGGAGAAGGTCCTTCCACTTCCGAGAGCACCAAGCTTCGTTGTATGACCCGTAGCACCTTTGTATCACTAGAGAATGGATGGAATGGAAATGAAAAATGGTGGTGGTGGTGCTACTAGGGGCTGCCGAGATCAAGGAAAGGAGAAGGGAGAGAAGTGGTGTTGAATGTGTGGATGGTAAAATGAGGCGTATGCTCACAAGATTACTCTTATAACCATTTCATGTGTTCATACATTGTGTAAAGTGTCATAGATGGGGGGAACATGATCCAATCTAATAAACAAATAAAATCTATGGCGGGGCCACCATGTTGGACGGTCATAGGTGGGGGGGGGTCTAGATGTAGGTTGTAAGTAGTCAGTTTAATCATAGTTGAAATCTAAGTGTATTGGTTAGGGTATTAGTTACTAGATATTTATGTAGTGTGTGTTATGATATTCGGGGACCATAACTAATTCAGAAAAATAAAAACAATGTCTCTGGTATTATTTTAGTGTTCCGGGTAATGCCCGGTTGTTCGGTTTGATACTGTTCCGTTAAAGTGATTAATTAATCCGTAACGTGTCCTATATATATGTTTTTGTAACATTTTTAATTCTCAACACTCAGGAAAACATACCGGACTATTTAGTAACATTTCTGTATACTACTAGTATGTTAACAAGCACATGTAAGTATAACACAGAAATCAGAGAGCAGTTAAATGATTCAGCACAGTCATTAAGCACTTTAATTATCATTAATAAATTGTACGAAATACATGGAATTTTGAGGGTTGTCACATTCTCCCCCTGTTAAGAAAATTTCGTCCCGAAATTTAGCACGTGGTTACTGAGGAAGCTAGTTATGTTGCGTTGGTTTCCTGGTTTTCCTAGGGTGTCACATTAGCCATTGCCAAAAGCGAGCATGATGTAATCAAGCTCAAATTGGAGAGTTATTCTAACTCCCGATATGTGCTTGATCATATCATCGAAGTTCAAAAGCTGAAAGGGGATGTTAAGTGCATTGGTTATAAATCGTGTCCACCTCCGCTGAGACACAATTATACCTAATTGTAACACCTCGGAAATTTACGTCCAATAATGCAATGACACGTGGCATAGGCTTTGGATATGCGAAAACATACTTTAGAGGGACTAAAGTTGACAAACAGTGAAACTATGGAAATATAAGGGTCCAAAGTGTCAACAATGGAAAAATAGGCTCTACAATAACCCTACACGGTGTTTATAATCCTAAACGGATATATCATGGATCATACAAAGCGGAAAATGAAAGAAAGTGAGGAATTGCAAACTACAGGGGCTAATTGTGTCAACATGTTGAATGTATACCTCTGAGTGATCTTTTGTCAAACCCGAAGCTTTGTAATGATAAAATATACTCACTAGAATATGTGGTAAAAATTTCATGAAGTTTCGTTATCGTATGAGAAAGTTATGATCAAAACCGTGCACGAAGGGTTAAATGCGTCAACGTTGAATTTTGTGACTTTTCGGGTGAGCACAAAGTTAACCATGGACTTTACCATGTTTGTAAATGTCCCAAGGTCCTTAAAAATCAAGTTTGAGGGTCTAATGAGCAAGATAGATAGCCAAAACCACGTAACAAAGGACAAAGAACCAAAACGCAAACATTAAAAGAGTTTTTGTGGATCAGAAGAAGCCAGGCGGCCCGCCTGGCACCCTTAAGCGGGCCGCATGACCTGCCCAGCGATAGAAAATGCACAGATGCCAGTTTTCAGGTCTGTTCCGGTGCTTAACAGTTGTGCATCGATACTAGGGACTCTCCAATGGTATTACATGAATTTAGGGGCACTTGTAACCATCCTACAACATCAGAGACTCATGTGGCATCTTCAAATGAGATCAAAGTTTACATAAAAGGGGTCTTGAAGCTTACAACATTCAACACTTGCAATTACAAAAATTCACAAGACCATCTCTGGAGCTTTCTGGACATCAAGGCATCTTCCTAGTGATCTCTAAGCTTATTTAGGACCATTGTAAGTGTTCATAACTCTTTCAAATTCGTTCTAGCTTAGTTTATTAACCGAAAGTCAATCCGTCGTAAATTTAGTTTGACTTTACGATTAAACGAAAATGGCTCAGTCATTTCTCGAATTGAAAGTACCTACAAGTTGGTATTTATGTAGGTAACAAACCCTCAAAAGGGTATTTTCAGATTCTCACTCTAAGCATGATGATTGTCGAGTCAAAGCTTTTCTTAAAAAGTCAACAGAATGTGTTTTTGCAAAATTTAGCATAAATAGCAATGTAGGTCACATGCAATCTGTTTGATCATCAAAATAACTTTGTAATTAATGTAAGAACATGTTTCATCATGATCAACTCGACAATTTTCAGTTTAAACCTGGATCGGAACCGAAAGTCTCATAAAATGACTTTTTCTTTGACTCTCAATTCGGATCCGTGCATGCATGTTTGAGATCTGCCTTAGAGCTTATTTTGGACCATTTTTTATATATGTACAACTCTCTGAGATTTTACAAACTTGGTTCAACACTTATCCGATTCATATGCATGTTACCGGTTTATGCTTAAATATGACTATTTTGCCCTTTTTACTATAAAACGTGATATTTGAAAAAGTGAAAGAGTAGAAACGTTTGTTACTGATATATAAGCATGCACTTAAAATTTGATATCAGTTGGAGGTCTAGATTAAGAGTTATGCTCAATATCGTAATTTGAAAGCTTTATGTTAAGTAAACGGCGTAATTAGCGTATAGCCTATTTAAACCCACTTTTTGACACCAAACTTTTTACCAACTGATGTTATATAATATTTTGGGATTTTTGATGATTTTTATTTAATTTTTGGCCGATCGTATCATAGGTCTCTAAGTTTAATTCGGTAAATACCGAATTTACCCCTTTTAAGCCATAAAATGAGTTTTATAAATCTTTTTGACCCCAAACCTTTTTCCACCGATTTCATTTGTTAAATAAATTATTTTGAGCATTCTGGAAATATAAAAATATCAGCTTTCTTTTGAAAATCCGGAAACGGCTCTAAATCGCCTATTTAAGCGTTTTTAACGCCTAGAATGCACTATAACCATATTAAACATATAAGGTTGATACCTACTGATATTCTTAGTATATTTTTATAAAATAACAGTAAGTATAAGTTTTTGAACTCAGGTTTCCAGTTTTGACACTTTTAGCACTTGTGAGACTACCGAAATACCCCTAAGGTGCATAGTTTGATTTTAAATGATAAGTTTCGTATATGGGTCATACCCTACTGTTATAATATGTTAAATTAAGTATTCTTACTGTATGAATCAGACCTACAACTCAGATTACAAATTTAACTCTTTTATAATCTTTTAAATGACCAAAATGCCCTTATAAGGCATAAGTTGAGTTTAAATTCATTCGGGGCATAATAGAACATAACTTACTGATATTATGACATATTTAGAGCATATTATCTCAGGGAACTTGCATATGACTCTTATGGTTACCCGTAACGCTCTTTTAGCGTTCGGTTCGGTTTATGTAACTAGTTTGCATAAATTGACCGAAACGGGTCAAACATTATCATTTTTGTCTCAAAATCCAGAATGTATTTAGCATACCCATATTATACAAGTATTCAAACTTGTCGGGTCTAAATCACGTTCTATCCGGTCTTCGCTTAATCATGCGTTTGAACCGTATCGTCCTTAAAACTAACCGGTCTAAGCTTAGGCTTAAATAAAGATCCGTTAGGAATCTAATAGGTTATTATAAACCTTTGTTCCAGAATAGAAGAACCAGTAAAAGCTACCTTCACTTGCTAGTTGTGATTTATACTTACCAAGGTAAATACTTTTAACTTATTTTCCCTATACGGGCTTGGGTTACGGTATATAGAATACCGCTTGATCGAGCATCAAATCTTACATCCTTGGGTGGTTAATTGAATAATTTGATCGGCTCGTTTAAACAGTCTTGTTTACTTTAAGCCTTTGGGGGATTAATGACCATGTCCCGGATATCCTTGGCATCATCTTACGAGATGGCCACGACCAGAGCACGAGGTGTAGGCGTACACCTGTCAGTGTATAACTCATTATTGTGGTGTGTCTATTGATCTTTAACCTGGACAAGATCCGGGCTACTGAACGCACAAGTAACATGTAATTCGTTCACATGATTATAATAAATAATTATCCCAAGTTATAAAAAATGTTTTGTGCCCTGAGCATTCAAATCAATTTTCAACCTTTTCAAAATGAGTCACTTAAATTGTATTTACCAGTGTAAACTGACGTATTTTCCCAAAAGATTAAGTGCAGGTACTACACGTAATAGGCTGGCTGCCTTCTAGAGCGTCCACAATAAGTCTCGCAAGCTTGGATGACAATAAATCTGTTGAACAATATCTTATTTTTATTTTGATCCGCCTGTGGATCTGTTTCAACTATTAGTGATATTTGATATTACACTCTATTAAAGTTGAAATGAATCTATCTTTGCTTCCGCTGTGCATGTATATATTGTGTTGTTTGTCTATGATGATGCCAACTACGTCACTATACTCCCCACCGGGCCCACCGGTGACACGTGGAAATTAGGGGTGTGACACTAGTTGCCTGACGAGGAGGAAATGCCACATTTTGAACCATCTGTACCTCTTAATCCCAAAGAGTTTGCAGCAGGATTAGGGTTCAAACTGGACGATTCCTCAAAAGAAACAGAAAATGTGTCTTGTGTTGTGGAACAAAGTCCTCCAATAATTAAGGATTATGTTTCGTCGGATGATGAATCGGATGTGAGATCATGATCAATCTCTTGATAAGAAGAAAGGAGTAGAAATTGTAGTTGAGAATCATATCTTGTGTGATCCTCCTACTCCAGTTGCTCCTGTTGTGCAATCAGTTGCAAAATAAGAGATCGACTCGATCAACTCTGTTGAGGAATATGTGTCTACGTTTATAGGCGATAATGTGTTGTATACCTTCATTGGTGATGATAAAATTTACTCAAACAAGGATTTCCCAATTAAAAGTGTCAATCCATCCATGATTGATAGTGTTTTGGAAGATTTTACCGGTAAGTTTTTTGGGTATGTCGATCTCGAGAGTTTTAGTAACTCAGTGTGATCCTATTCCAAAATCTGAAGTTAGAAAACAATACGGGAATAAAAAATTACCAACCGAGGAACAACCAATCGTCTCTAAAAGTAAACAACAAGAGAACCGAGCTAAAAAACCTAAGTTTGAGTTAAAAGGAGCTCGAAACAAGAAAAAGGGAAAGGATGTTAAATTTGTGGCCTCAAGCGATACAGATAAAGTTGAGACTTTTGAAAACAAATCAAATACTTATTTTGTCCAACAAGTCAAGATTTTGAAATGTAACAGTAATAACAATTACACTCAACATACAAATGGGTGTGATAATGTAACAAATACTTCAAGGCCTACAAGTTCAACATCAGGACATCAAACGGAATCTCCTAAATTCGTTGAAAGGAGATCATGTTTTAAATGTGGGGAGTTTGGTCATATAATCAAAAATTGTACAAACCCACCAAAACCTAAGTTTGTTGAAAATGCCCCTCCTGAAAAGGATTACCAACGTCGTTCTATGTCGCCTAAACAAGACAAACGTACTGTTAAGGAACAAGAAGCAAAACAAAGACGTAAAAATGTCAAGGTAATCGAGAAAGCGTTAAAACTGGATGTTGTAGAAAAGGAACCAAGTTCATCAAACTCGTCAAAACCAGAAATGTCTAAATCTTTAAATAGCAATCAATCTGGTAAACGACAACAATCTTGGAAACCTAAAACCGGTACAATTTCAGGGGGAGGCACACCATTTCCAAATCATCAAGAAATAGAAATCACATTTCTTGATGAAAAGGGTCGACCCAAGACCACTAAGGCTTGGTTCCCCATCTCAAACTGATCGTGTAGTGTATTGTGCAGGGTGTTCCAGGAGGAAGTGTGAATAGTCTTTGGATTGTTGACAGTGGAGCATCCGGGCACATGACAGGCGACTTAAGGCTCCTGTATGATGTGAAAAGCATTAGGGGAGGTTATGTTGCCTTTGCTGGAGATAAAGGCGGTTACATCACTAGAGAAGGAATGATGTCCAATGGTGTTGTTAGTTTTGATAAGATCAATTACGTTCGTCAAATTGATCACAATCTTCTTTGTGTTTCACAAATCTATGACAAGAAGTTCACGGTTCATTTGATGATATCAGTTGTTATGTGCTGAAACCCGGTTCCAAAATCCCCAAAGAATGGATTCTGTTGACGGCTCCAAGAATTAATGATTTGTATATTCTTGTAATGAGCCAAGCTATTACTTCGTCTGCACAAGTTACATGTTTTGTCTCAAAGGCCACTGAGGTTGACATATTTTATGAAGACAAGGACGCACGTCAAGCTTTGCATTTTCAACGCGTCGCTGGTTTTTGTTACTATAGCGGGATTCATGCTGGGAGCTCATGGTCGGAAGCAGCTCATTAAGACCGAAGACTAAAGACCAAGCAACAACCAAGGAGAGTTTGTTGGTGCAGTTTTTCGGTCTGTCGCTTGTTCTTATTATGTAATGTAATGTACGGTCTTTTGGTTATCGAGTCTGTAACATTTTGGTCGAGTCGACCAAGTCAAGATATCCTCTTATCTTGACTCGGTACGACATTTACATAGTTTTGGTATGTAATGCAGCTGCATGTTTGCAGTCTGCAAGTTTGTTTGTTTCTTATCTGTTCTGCAGTATGCCTTAGTGCTTGTTTGCTATTTGCAGCCTCCCACGAAGAACCATTCTTCGTGGGGCATGATCATCACGAAGAACCTTCTTCGTCCTACATAGAGTCTTTCGTGGAACTGATCAACAAAGAACCATAATTCTTCGTGGGCTGAGATTCTTCGTGGGCCTAGTAACATTCTTCGTAATGTTACTGGGTTGGGTCTATAAATAGCAACACTTGTGTTACAGAATAGTTAAGTGAGCTTTGGTTTGAGTCTGTAAAGAATGTGTGTATGTGTTTGTAATTGTTCTCTTCCATTTAATCAAGATAATGAATCTTTGGTTAGTTGTGCGTGTTTCACTTTGCTTTGGTTGCATTCTTACATGGACTCCGTACTTGTAAGTGTGTTTTAACAACAAGGAAGTAGGTTTCTTGATCCTCCAAGTGGACCTATATAATCACTATTGATGGATGTATAGTTCCTGCTAGTGTATGGCTATCCAAATCACTCGTCACTCACTGTTTGCTCGGAATACGCTCGTTCGAATTTTGGCTTAGTTATAAACGAGCCTATCGCCTCGGTTCGATTTGTAAATGCGCCAAGCACGAGGACAAGTCCACTCAGTTGAGCTTAGTTTGGCTCGAATTATTTTTAAATTTATTTTATATATGTATTATACACATAGACCAACACAAATATACAATTATATTTATAGTTGGGTAAATTAAACTTTTCGTCCTCTATGTTTGTAACGGAGCAATGGATGACCTTTAACTTCAATAATAATTAGTCACAGTCCTTTATTTGTAAAATCCATTACACGATAGGTCCTTTATCACTAACCAAATTAAAATTTTTAGTTAAGTTTGACATATGCTTGGCATGTGAGGGCAATAAAGTCTTTTTACCTCCACCTTCATCTTCATCTAAACTCATGTTCTTCATCTCAACTCACATTTCCCCACTTTCTCTCTCTCACCGGCCACCCACCACCACCAGTGGTAGAGATAAATGTATGGGATGGTCCCACAGTCCATTCCATAAAAGAAGCATAATACCCATGTCTAGAAGATTCATATACAAGTAAAAAATAAGTCCTACAAATGCAAAAACTTCAAACGGGATATTAAAGAGGCACCCATGAGTATGAAACCCAAGTATCCCTTTTTTCTTTTCCCTTCTAAGTTAAAACCAAAATCGTTGCCAACGGTGATTCCCCAAATCAAGTATACTGGAATCACAGAAGGTTTCTCAAAATCGCGAATCTATTTCGAGCTGAGGCAGAAGGCTTAATGAGATCTCGGTTTTGGGCTTACAAAAGGGCTGATTGCTGAAATCAACCTTCAAATCTGTTAACATTTAAATAAAGAAAAAATCAAACTTTAAATCTTCAAATTTATTCCCCCCCTATTTACACAATACAAATATAACCTTCAAATTTCTTACCCATATTTACACAAGACAAAAAATAAAGAAAAAAAATCATCCTTCAAATCTTATAAAAACCTTTAAACTGAGCCTTCTGAAAAAACCTCATTTCTTCACTTCGTCGGAGACCTGTTGTTGCCCCAAATCTGAAACCACCACAACAGATCTAACTGAGAACGACCGCCATCCGAGACCACAACCGCCACCGATCTACTATATTACTCACTGCCGCTACTGCAGCCATGAACCTTGGACCGCCGTTGGCCGTCGGGTTACTGCCGGACTTCCCCATAGTAGGTTGAATATGATGTGGTCGGGGTTTGATTGAAAGTGAAGGAATGAGAGAGAAGAGTAGAGGGGCAGGGGTGTTGTATTTATGTTTTTTTTTTGTTTTAAAATTTTCTATTAAATGGGTAAAATTACAAAAATACCCCCATGTGCCTTACACATGCCATATTTAACTGAAAATTTTAACCAGTTTATGTCAAAGGATGTAGACTGTAATGGGTTTTGCAAATAAAGGACTGTAACTATAATTATTGAAGTTAAAAGTTGTCCATTGCAATCTGATACAAAAATAAAGAACGAAAAGTGTAATTTACCCTTTATAGTAATTTATAGATACTATTCCATTAGATTCGGCCCGCTATATACAAATATACAATTTTAGTTATGCACATCACCCTAGTTAGCCAATAAAAAGTTATCCCTAAACCTACAAAGAAAAACCTAAGCGATTACAGTTGTCCAAAACGCTCATCGCTCACTTATAAAATGCTCAGAATTCAGTTTTGTCTTAGATGTAAACGACTCAATCGGCTCTGTTCAGTTTGTAAACAAGAACCACAAGCAAAGGTCTGTTTAGATCATTTCGGCTCGTGAACATCCTTAGTGCGTAACATCCTTTGTGCGTAACACTTCAATGACTTGAATGTATCTTTCTTCTCAATTTCTTTTTCTACTTTTTCTTTGTTTTTGAGCTCTTTTGAACGTATATAAAGCTTGATGAGTTGTATGCTAACTTCTATAGTTGTATAAACAGTTACTAAATTCTGTTTAATTACTTTTAATTATATCTTTTAGTTATCTATGTGGTAAATATTATTATATACAACTAATTTATAAGTTTTATATTATACATGTCGACTCTTGTAAGCAAAGCTTTCGCCTCATGAGTGCCTAACTCATACTAGCAATTATCTAAAAAAAAAAAAAAACAAAGATTTCATCTAGCACCAAAACCTGGCTTCTACATAGTAAAAAAACAAGCTTTAATTCACAAGGCTATATTAAACGGTCCTGGATGTTGAACAAAAGGCAGATTTCTAGTGCTGAATTACTAAAAAAATTGGAACTTTAGACAAGCATTTACAAAATGTAACGGATCACAACCAATAAAAGAAACTTCTACCAGAAACAAGATCACCTGTAGCTGATACAAATCTCACGCCACCACCACCGCGACCACCCCTTCAGCTGGTGGTTGTAACTGAACTGCTGCCTTCACGTATTGTAGCGGGGATTTCATCCTTCCAGCAGCTTCATAAAATGCAAACACAATTTATCTCATTACAAAGTTACCTTTTGTTATATTCCAAACAGGTTTAACGTGTCAAAACATGAAATTTAGATAGGTGGGAAAACGGACAAATGAGCTGCAAGTCTCTTTTTAACCTCTTTAAAGAGATTTATGTGAAGATTTAGATTAATATTATTGTTGTAATAATTCTAGTTTTCTAACCATAGTAAAAGGTAAAAATGGCCAAAATCGTGAGTAGCCCAACCCACCCACCCACCCATCTCTACCTTTAAAATAATAAATCTAGAATACATACACAAAGAACGGGCAACGAACTGTACGTTCACACCAATAGAACTTTCTTCCCTGGTTGCGCCCTTTCCTACAGGTTTTCAAAATGCAGAGTAAAACACAAGTAGGGCACCGGATTGGTGAATCACCTGCATCAACAAATAATAGATTATCATCATCATACTCAGTAAATCCCATCAATAGCGAAGCTAAAGTAGGGTCTGAGGAGGATAGATGTAGACAACCTTACCACAAGTAGGGCACCGGAATGGTGACCATCTGCATCAACAAATAATAGATTATCATCATTATCATACTGAGTAAATCCCATCAATAACGAAGCTAAGATAGGGTCTAAGAAGAGTAGATGTAGACAGCCTTACCACAAAGAGGGCACATGATTGGTGAATCACCTGCATCAACAAATAATAGATTAAAGACCCCTAATACTATTTACCAGATATATTTTTTTATCCAACAAGGCAGTTATATCCCAAATTAGGAGAAACGTCAAAATTAATAAAAACAAATTATAAAAAGATAAAAACTTTGAGGTTTGCTATTAATAGAGTATTTGTACACAAATATGTGGTTTTCCTCTATAAGAAATACACTTTTTTTCTGAAAGTTCTATAATATTGAATAACATATATATTAACATGAAATAGAAGGTTTTATACATTAAAAATACACTTTGTGTAACTTCCAGACTTCCTTTTAGTATGAAACATAACTCGGATTCACAATTCATAGACAAATGGTAAAAGCATAAAAAGAAAAAAAAACATAGAAAAAAAAATCGTAAGCAATAAATACCATTATCTGAGTTCACACCCATTGTGCTGGTGGTTGTAGCTACACAAATGTCGCCACCACTTTTAGTGGAGATGCCATCCTCTGAGCAGCTTCATAAAACGCAAACACAATTTGTTCTTGTTACATCATGAAAAGTTACCTATTGATAGAGGTGTCGATTTCGACACATTGTATTCTATTTCAAATCAGATTTATGTGTCAAAAGACTCAAAACATAAAACTTAGCAAAAAGGGAATAAGGTCAAATGAAATTTCGGATTAATATTATAATAATTGTTGTATTGTAATTGTAGTAAAATATGAAAATGGCCAAAAAGCATTATAATAAAAAAAGAAAAAACTAGAATGCTTACAAAAAGAAGATGCAAGAATAGTTTGACAGGCGGCAGGAGAACTTTCTTCCCATGTTGCGATCTGTGATAGGGATAACATAAGCTCAATGTTTACAACTATCATACAAAAGAAAAAGAACTATTTTACAAAAAAAAAAAAAAAAGAAAAAAAAAACTCAATAAAAAAATTCAAATTGCCTGCCATTACGTGTAGCTAAATGAAGAAGCTTAAATGATCACACATTGCACCAATTATGATTTCAAAAGACAATAGTATATTTGTGAGGAATACTAATTAAACGATCACTAGTGGCGGACCCAGTAATTTTTTCATAGGGGTGCAGAACATTTTTAAAAATTTTAGGCCTCGAGGTATATAAGTAAAAAAATTGGTTCATATCGGGTCGGTTCGAGTCGGGTCGGGTCATGTAAAACAAAAGAACATCAAACTAAATGGTTGATATGGTCCTCTTAGTAGATATACCCTTGTAATCTCATCTCGTTGATTCACGTTATATGATTCAATCGGCTTGCGATTATAAGCATCCGAAGGAAAAGTATCCACATCAACGAATTCGGAAGATGTATCAACTTTCCTCTTAAGAAATCGCGCCATAACGTCCCTACTCATGGTTCCTATCGGCTATCACAAACAAATTGATCTATAAGTTCATGGCTCCATAACATGTTACATAATGTACCAAGTATTCAAACACTAGAAATCATAATGTAAATCACACTAAAAATCATCTAAACATCATATACACCATTAAAAGACAAAATATCACCATCATCACTAACAAAATATAAATATATAACCCACCACAAAATAAAATATCATCACTAACAAGAAGCACATGTCTCCTGCTATCAAAAAATCACTTTCGGTGGCTACCGGTTCCATCCCACCCCACCAAAAAATCAACCAAAAATCATCAAAAATAACAAAGAAAATTACCCGTGTTCGATCGGCGGTGGTATGATGGCTGATTACGGTGGTATGCGGTTGCTGTTGTCGTTGATGTTCTGATCACTGGCGTGCGTGCATGGATGATAGAGAGCGGGAGAGAATATGTAAGGGTTTTGGGCTTGTTTATATTATTTTAGTATGAAATATTGTTGATTTATTAGGTTTGTTTATTGGGCTAAGACTTAGTAGTGAGCTAGTTAAAGGTATTGGGTATTTGAGTTTAGTTATTTAGGTATTAAAAGTTATATAATTTAGGTAGTGTTTTTTAAAAAAAAAGAGTTTACTAAAAAAAATTTTAAAATATAAATGGATAACACTTTTTACCTAAGGGGTGCGGACAAAAAAATTCCAAGGGGTGCGGACGGAAAATTTCAAGGGGTGCGGACGAAAAATTTCAAGGGGTGCGGACGGGATTTTCGACGGAACTTAACACTAAATTTTTTTTCCCGGGGGTGCGCCCGCCCACCTTGGGCAACACTTCAGTCCGCCCCTGACGATCACACATGACAACAACTTACAAAACTATATTAAAAAAAAAAAAAAAAAAAAAAAAACCAATGAGGCGGTGGTCCATTGACAAGTCCAAAACCTTTAAACACTTTAAAAGAGGTGTAGATCTTGGGTTTAAGTCACACGAATAAAATAAATTTACGGTTCAAAAAAAAGAGTGGGCAATAAGTGTAACAGGGTTCAAAAAAAAAAGAGTGGGCAATAAGTGTAACAGTGTAAGTAAATGAGAAACCCTAAGCAACAATAGCATGAACAAACCACTCGGAAAAGAGCAACTAATCTCCATTATTGTAGAACATATAGACGTCGGGGAACGTACCAAAAGATTGAGAATGGGGGTTGTTACTGACGAAGAAAACGTAATGTTGGAATTATTACAAGAATAAAGATTCTTAATAAACCCTATAAAATAACTCTAATGGGCCGGGCCTAATGTACAATTTTACATACATACCAAAAAAAATTGACCATCGTTCAATTTTAACCAGGAAATCCGAAATAGTAATAAGGTTTAAGTTAAGTTTTAAACCTTTCTAAATCAATTTTTTTTTATGTTATGCATATAATAAGTGCATAAGATGAAATCATTTGGATTACTAGTTTTTTTTTATTATTCTAATTTTTTAGAAACAATGGATTTAGTCCAAGAACTTTCAAAATTGTCACACGATTGGTCCCCAACTCTTACCGATGTTTCTTATAACTGTTAAGGCATGTGGGTATGGTTTAGAGCTCCTAAGAGCTTTATTATGCTAAGTCAGTGGCACCTATGCGTGTTGATGCATAATGTCTATCGCCTACGTCATCAGTCTATGTCGTGTCATGTTAATGTAATAGGTTTAAAAGTTAAGTATTGTATGTATTGAGTCCAGGTCGCACGACCTGATAAGGTCAGGTCGCACGAGCTGGAGTTGTCCAGTTCGTGCGAAGTGGGCTTGTTATTTGGTGCGATCTGGAGAGCCTATAAATTGGCTGGTAGTGTTTTTCATTAATTTGAAACATTCTGGAGAATTTTGTAACGAAGTGCTGTCCGATTCTCTCTGTACCAAAACGTTTAATATCAATGAAGAACATGTTTAAAGTGACTTTCTACTCTTCAACTCCTGTTCTAACACTGATTGACGGTTTCTAGTCTGATTCCGCCTTTCTAGAAACTAGATCTGACTCTGATTGACTCGTTTGGACGAATCCTCGATCCTACAATGCGCCACCTTATATGAGGGCAAGTCCCTTCCTTTAATATCTTTGCAATAGTATAAAGTTCCTTTTAAACAATATATAAAAAAAGGAAATCAAAAAGAGAGAAATCTGATTGGTGGAAATGGAATGGGTCCCACATGCTTACCCTATAGCGCCAAGGAAATCGGGAGGGACGCCATGGGGCACGAAAGAGACGAGGTGGTAGGGGGAGTTATACCACACCCACCTGCCTAAATACCCCCAACATGAGGGCTTTTTCGTCTTTTCAATTGTGCTATTCATATTGTTGTTCTATTAAACCCCCTTAGATCACCTCATCGTCTTTTTCAAACGTCTTCTTTTTTGTTCCTCTTCACCCGGCATATTCTTCAATCGCTCAAGAAGCCATAGTTGTCTCAGCATGTGGCAAAAATGTTGTACTAATGACTATGTTTAATGTTTATTAATGAAAATGGTTAGTCTTTTGTACTATTGTTTGGCTTGTTTACCGATTAAAGTCTTTCAATATGGAAATTTCATGCAAATGTGTACCAATTTCATCATAAACTAATGCGAATGGTAATTTTAGACTACTATAAATGTATACTAGTTCCACCATTACAAATTGACCACTAACAAAACAAATGCAGACTTACTATAAGCAATTACCAAATGCAAAGTCACCATTTGCAAAATGGCCATATCAAGATGATCAAAGGCAAGCTAACAATATGCCTAAGTACACCTATATGAATTTTGATTGTGGTTCTTGCAAAGTCAGTCTTTTGTTTTTATCTTGATCTTACTAGATTAAATATATTATGTTTAATATTTAATCTAGTAGTCATTATAATCATTTACATAATATAGATCAAAATATATAATAACTTATTAAATAATTAGTTGGTAATTGTTGATGGACCATATTTGTCACACCCCCAAAATCCACCTGCGGAGTACCACCGCTTGGGAGCGTGACATGACCAGGATCAAGCCATCAATCATATCAAACATATCATTTAATAATAATAAAAGTAATTAAGGTAGTTCATCACAACATGATTGATGTTCAAAAACCAAACATTGTTTAAGTAGCGGAAGCATAGCAATGTAAACTCGAAATAGTCATAAGTTCAAATATCGTTCATGATCCATATCCCACAACGACCTGCTCCTCCCTGTGCAAGCTCCATAATGTACCTAAGGTCCTGCAAGGCATGCAGCAAATAATCAACAACTAGTTGAGCGAGTTCACAGAAGTAAGTTCGTAATAGTAATGCGTAAAATCAACTGGTGGGGGCTTCCCATACAAGTATATACTACTGGTGAGGGATTCTCACGTTTATCCTTTATAATGGGGGATTCCCATTATGGTACTTACTAGACTAGTGCAACCATGTGTTCTTCTTAAACCGAGAACAGGAATACGTACTGGGTCACGCAGGATTTACGTGACGTGCCCTTCCCCGAGGACAGTGGTACGTGTGGGGGCTACGCAGGATTTACGCAGCGTGTCCTTCCGACCCGGAAGACAGTAGATGGTATTGGGTTACGTAGGCTTTACGTAACGTGTCCTCCCGACCCGGGAGACAATTGGTAATTACTGGGTTACGCAGGATTTACGTAACGTGTCCTGACTATCCTGAGGACGATGATCTATAGTCTAGTGAATGCGTAAGTACGAGTAATCATCCATATCAAATATCCTTCCAACCCAATTCCCCCCCCCCCCCGGGAATCCCATGCCTTGGCTGTGTGAACTCACCTTGGTTTGCTCGGCAGATACACAAAGAGTACAGATAAGCTAGTAAATGGTCAACCACGTCCTATCATGGTTATTATACAAGTCAGGTTTTGACTAAGGTAAAACACGTATAACACTTACAAGTTAACATGTTTCGAGCACGTATAGAACATAGTAACACTTAGCGGTCAAGAACATAACTTGTGCGATCCAATGTCTAAGCCCGAAAGTCAATCAGCCCAAATATCATTCAACCAATTCATATATCGGCCCAAATAAAACAGTCCAGATTCTTAATCGGCCCAAATAGTTTACGCATAAAAGTCCAATAACAAACAGTCCACAAATCCAATCATTTGGCCCAAACGATTGGGCCCGTGGCAATGTGAGTCCAAAATACTGTATGTGCATATTGGTCTCGAGTCGCAACGGGGATTACGAGTCACAACAGGAGATTACGAGTCGCAACGGTGGTCTCGGCTCGTCATGATTCGGTTACGAGTCGCAACATGACTCGCAACCGTGGTTGCGGCTCGTGCTGCTGTGGTCTCGGCTGATGTTGTTGCTGGTCTCGAGTGAGGTACCGACTCGCAATCCGGGTCGCAACCAAGTGTGTAACGGATTTCCTGATTTCCTTAATTACTAACAACATCTACTCCGTGATTTCAGCAAACATATTCAGCAGTTTCGGAAACAGATCAAACACCGAAAATAACAGTTTCATAACAATCTTCAAACATGTTCATATACCTAAACATAACAGCCTTGATAACAACCAATCAGATCATCAAAACAACCTAACCCGAATCATGCAAAACGTGTTGATTAACAAATCCATAACAGCCGATTAGCAACACTCAATCTACCATCATCATACAAACAATCCGAATACATATATTATATGATGTAGTGGCCGATTAACATCTATTATGTTTTAGACTATTTTCACAACATCCGTTTCAACACATGCTAGCCGTTTCCATGTCAAGTAACCATGTATCATTTAACAAGATCAATCATAACCGAAAATCCTATTCATCATGCATGACTATAACATCAAAACGTTAACCACAATTAATTAATCATACTAACCGATTTAAGAAGAGTGTAGGGTTCGATCCGAATGGGAGATACTCTAGCCGTCGGGTTCCAATCCAACCGAGAGGGAGAGAAGTAGGGTTGTGTGAGTGTTTTGGTAACAAATGAGGGAACAAAACTTCCTAACTTGGTTTAGTGTTTGCGAGTGGGAAGTGGGCCGAGCCCAACTCGGTTATCTAATGGGGTCCGGTTTCAAGGAGTGGCCCGAATGGCTTGTGTGACCGGTTATAATGTGTGGTTTGGGTTCGGTTCAATTAACATACAAACATATATCACATAATGCACATAATAACATGATCACATAGTTATTCAATTAATAACGTTCTCATAAACACGTATCGTTGCACAAAGTAAGTCTAAAGTTCGAGTTGTCACATTATCCCCAACTAATTAGAAATTTCGTCCCGAAATTTGGTATGCACTCACTGAGGAAGCTAGGTAAGTAACATAGTTCACTGTTTTTCCTGGGGTGTCACATCCTCCCCCCGTTGATCTGGAATTTCGTCCCGAAATTCCGAAGTAGTAGCTTCATCCTCAGCAGTGGTTGCATTTGTTCCGAATAACTGGGGGTACTTTTCTGTCATCCTGTCTTCGCGTTCCCAGGTGTACTTTGGGCCACGTTTGGAGTTCCAACGTACTCGAACAAGAGGGATTCTCTTGTTTTTGAGGACCTTCACATCCCGGTCCGTGATTTCAACTGGTTCCTCGACGAACTGCAACCGCTCGTCGATAGTGAGTTCTTTGAAAGGAACGATGAGGTTTTCATCTGATAGGCACTTCTTTAAGTTCGACACATGAAAGACATTGTGAACTGCCCCGAGTTCAGCTGGTAGGTTTAGCTTGTAGGCTACCTTGCCGATCTTTTCTATGATTTCGAATGGTCCGACGTACCGCGGATTTAGTTTGCCCCGTTTGCCAAAACGTACCACACCCTTCCAGGGTGAGACTTTAAGTAAAACCCGGTCCCCGACCTGAAATTCCAAAGGCTTTCTACGCTTGTCCGCGTAGGCTTTCTGACGGTCGCGTGCTGCCGCCATACGTTGTCGTATCTGTGCAATCTTTTCTGTGGCGTCCACTACAATCTCTGGACCCGTGATCTGACTATCCCCCACCTCTGCCCAACAGAGAGGCGACCGGCATTTACGCCCGTACAATGCCTCGAATGGAGCGGCTTGAATGCTGGTGTGATAACTATTATTATACGAAAACTCCACCAAAGGGAGGTGTTTTTCCCAGCCGTTGCCGAAGTCTATAACGCATGCCCTAAGCATGTCTTCAAGTGTTTGAATCGTTCGCTCAGACTGCCCATCCGTCTGAGGATGATATGCTGTGCTCATGTCTAATCGTGAGCCGAAAGATTTGTGCATCGCTTGCCATAGCTCTGACGTGAATCGTGCATCGCGATTCGAAATGATGGATGTGGGCACCCCGTGCCTCGAAACAACTTCTTTAAGATAGACGTCTGCGAGAGTGGAGAACTTATCCGTTTCCTTTATAGCTAGGAAGTGTGCAGACTTGGTGAGTCGATCCACGATCACCCATATAGTATCATTCCCTCGCTGGAATCTAGGTAGGCCTGTAACGAAATCCATGGAAATTTCTTCCCATTTCCATTGCGGTATCTTAGGCTGCTGAAGTAGGCCCGCTGGTTTCTGATATTCGACCTTGACTCTCGCACAGGTCAAGCATTTTCCAACGTACGTAGCGATGTGGGCCTTCATGCTAGGCCACCAATAAGTCGTTTTGATGTCGTGGTACATTTTATCCGACCCTGGATGTACCGAGTAGCGAGACTTGTGAGCTTCATCCATTACAAGTTCGCGTAGACCGCCATAAAGTGGGACCCAAATACGCCCCGTTACATAGTAGGCGCCGTCTGCCTTTTGTTCCAATTGCTGTCGTGAGCCGCGTAGGGCTTCTGCCTTAACGTTTTCGGGCTTCAATGCTTCTACCTGAGCATCTCGTATCTGTGCAGGAAGGCTAGACTGAATTGTAAGCTGTAGCGCTCGCACGCGCCGTGGTAGAGTGTCTTTCCGACTGAGGGCATCAGCCACAACATTGGCCTTGCCTGGATGGTACTTGATAGCACATTCGTAATCGTTCAGTAATTCAACCCATCGCCGTTGACGCATGTTCAAATCCTTCTGCTTAAGGATATGCTCGAGACTCCTGTGATCGGTATAAATCGTGCACCTGGTACCGTACAGGTAGTGTCGCCATATCTTAAGCGCGAAAACCACAGCTCCCAGCTCTAAATCGTGCGTCGTGTAGTTCCGT
The DNA here is from genome assembly GCF_002127325.2 of Helianthus annuus. Classification (NCBI taxonomy): domain Eukaryota; kingdom Viridiplantae; phylum Streptophyta; class Magnoliopsida; order Asterales; family Asteraceae; genus Helianthus; species Helianthus annuus. Next base: position 94,566,580 of record NC_035435.2, on the reverse strand, counting down.
TCATGAAACTTTAGTTGACGAGAGGCGTAGGCAATAACTTTATCCCGCTGCATCAATACACAACCCAGACCCTGTATTGATGCGTCACAATATACTACGAAGTCATCCGTGCCCTCTGGCAATGAGAGAATAGGTGCGCTGCAAAGCCTATCCTTTAGATACTGAAAAGCAGTTTCCTGCATGTTGCCCCAACGGTAGGTGACACCCTTCTGTGTCAGTAGTGTAAGTGGTTGAGCGATCTTGGAGAAGTCTTTGATAAACCGTCTGTAGTAACCTGCCAAACCCAAGAATTGGCGTATTTCTGTCGGTGTACGCGGTGCAGGCCAGTTTCTGATCGAGTCTACCTTGGATGGATCGACATGGATCCCATCCTTGTTTACTACGTGGCCTAAGAAATGGACTTCACGAAGCCAGAAGTCGCATTTCGAAAACTTAGCGTATAGCTGTTCCTTCCGAAGGAGTTCCAAAATGAGGCGTAGATGCTGCTCGTGTTCCTCCTGACTCTTGGAGTAGATCAGAATGTCGTCGATGAAAACAATGACGAACTTGTCAAGATAGGGTTTGCACACCCTGTTCATAAGGTCCATAAATACAGCAGGCGCGTTCGTTAACCCGAATGGCATGACAAGAAACTCGTAGTGGCCATAACGAGTTCTGAATGCGGTTTTGGAGACGTCCTCCTCCCGGACTCTCAGCTGATGATAACCAGACCTCAAGTCTATCTTCGAATAGTAACACGACCCTTGTAACTGGTCGAATAAGTCGTCGATGCGCGGAAGAGGATAACGGTTCTTCACCGTCACCTTGTTGAGTTCACGGTAGTCAATGCACATCCTGAACGTACCGTCTTTCTTCTTCACGAAAAGCACTGGAGCTCCCCAAGGCGAAGAGCTTGGACGAATAAAGCCCTTTTCCAAGAGCTCTTGTAGCTGCTTTGACAATTCTTCCAACTCTGATGGAGCTAAACGATATGGTGCGCGAGCTATGGGTGCTGCTCCTGGAGCGAGCTCGATTTGAAATTCGACCTGACGATGAGGCGGTAAGCCAGGTAAGTCTTCAGGAAACACCTGAGGGTAATCGCGTACAATTGGAATATCCTCCAATTTCTTTTCTTTCGTCGATGCATCCGAAACAAGAGCCAAGATGGTTGTGTGACCCTTACGTAAGCATTTCTGAGCTTTCAAGAAAGAGATGATGCCGACCACAGCACCACTCTTGTCACCTTGGACTTCGAGAGGTTCTTGACCAGAACGTGGAATGCGAATAATCTTCTCGCTGCATAAGATCTCTGCCTGATGTTGGGACAACCAATCCATCCCAATCACGACGTCGAAGCTACCCAAAACTATGGGAATGAGATCGATAGAGAAAGCTTGACCAGCTAGGATAAGATTACAACCCTGAACTACGTGCGTGGCTTCTAGACTTTTACCGCTAGCTAACTCTACTACGTGTTTGGTGGGTAAAAGTGTTGGTGCACGTTTTAGCAGTTGACACATTTTCACAGACATATAGCTTGTATCCGCACCCGAATCAAACAAAACAGTAACGTAAATATTGTCGAGGAGAAACTTACCCATAACTACGTTGGGATCGTTCACTGCGTCGCCTCGACCTAGTACGAATGCGCGACCACGAGCTTCATTGCCGTTGTTGTTGTTTCCCCCGTTGTTGTTATTCCCGTTGCCCTGATTGTTGTTGCGGTTCTGGTTCAACTGAGGACAATCGCGTTTGAAATGACCTTCAGCCCCACACTGGAAACATCCCCGGTTTCCACGCTGTGGCTGCTGTTGCTGCTGTGGGTTCTGTGGAGCTGGTTGTTGCGGTTGCTGGCTCTGGTTTGCAGGACGTGGACTCCTACAGTCTTTGGCCTCGTGCCCCATCTTGATACACCTTTGGCAACGACCCTTGCTGCATGGGCCGCTATGGTGCCTGTTGCAATTGTGACACTTGGGGTGAAATCCCTGATATCTTCCCCGTCTATGACCACCAGAGGATTGTTGACTGGGACTCTGGTAGTGGTCAGTCTTCTGTTGCTGAGCTTGAGACTGAACAGATGCTGAACCTTTACTAGAATCTCCATCCCACTTTCTTTTGCTGTCACCAGTAGTAGCAGGAGTAGCTGAAGGAGTGACTGTAGCAGTAGCGTTGACACGCTTAGGCAGTTTATTCTGATCCACTGCCTGGTCGGTGATGCGATGAGCGAGGCGCTGAATTTCCTGGATGTTGTCAAGATTAGCCGAGGTGACATGGCTCTGGATTTCTGGTGCCAATCCCTTGAGATACATCTCAATGCGCTTGTATGGAGGGTCCACCATAGTTGGACATAGCACGGCCAGCTCGTTTGACCGCTTAGTATACGCTTCGATCTCTGACCCAACCATTTTCAGATTATACAGCTCGTCTTCCAGCTTGTGAATATCTTCACGCGTGCAATACTCACGCTTGATGAGTTCCTTGAAATCGTTCCATGGGGTGGCGTTAGCAGCTGCCAACCCCAGAATTTGCACCTGCGCATTCCACCAGGTTAGCGCGATTCCTTCCAAGGTGCCAGTTGCATACTTAACCTTGCGAGCCTCAGGGCACTCGCACATTTCGAATACTGACTCTAGCTTTTCAAACCAGTGGAGGAGTCCCACTGCCCCCTCTGTGCCGCTGAAAGTACTTGGACGACAGTCCATGAAGTTCTTGAATGTGCAGACAGGTTGCTGTGCGTGTTGACCTATTGTGTACGAATAGGACGAGATTAAATACGAGAGTTACTACAGGATCTAAGGATCCTAGTATGAATCTATACTGCAGGGTATACTACCTGCTTGAGCAGCTGCAAGTGCCGCAGCAACTTGAGCTTGAACGAGAGCCTCTAGCTGGGCTTGGGTCATGTTAATTCTTCCAGACATGATCTTCATAGTAAAAAGTAACGTAAGTGAGAGTGGTTCGCGAGTAGGGCGATGACAGAAAAGTGTAAGCACGTAGGGATTCTCATGCTATAGTATCATGTGTATCTAAACGTAATGCGAGAAAAGTTCTAAGCAGTTCTAGCAAACAGGCAATAAACATAAACCTTATTACCTAGAATGTCGAGTCTTGCACGTGGAGAGAAGCGTCGTTGTGGATCGTTGAGAGCACTGTTCTGGTTATAGTCTGGTTTTAATAAAAACGTTTTCCCATATTAAAACCAAGTTCTCTATAACCAATGGCTCTGATACCAATCTGTCACACCCCCAAAATCCACCTGCGGAGTACCTTGGGAGCGTGACATGACCAGGATCAAGCCATCAATCATATCAAACATAGCATTTAATAATAATAAAAGTAATTAAGGTAGTTCATCACGACATGATTGATGTTCAAAAACCAAACATTGTTTAAGTAGCGGAAGCATAGCAATGTAAACTCGAAATAGTCATAAGTTCAAATATCGTTCATGATCCATATCCCACAACGACCTGCTCCACCCTTGCAAGCTCCATAATGTACCTAAGGTCCTGCAAGGCATGCAGCAAATAATCAACAACTAGTTGAGCGAGTTCACAGAAGTAAGTTCGTAATAGTAATGCGTAAAATCAACTGGTGGGGGCTTCCCATACAAGTATATACTACTGGTGAGGGATTCTCACGTTTATCCTTTATAATGGGGGATTCCCATTATGGTACTTACTAGACTAGTGCAACCATGTGTTCTTCTTAAACCGAGAACAGGAATACGTACTGGGTCACGCAGGATTTACGTGACGTGCCCTTCCCCGAGGACAGTGGTACGTGTGGGGGCTACGCAGGATTTACGCAGCGTGTCCTTCCGACCCGGAAGACAGTAGATGGTATTGGGTTACGTAGGCTTTACGTAACGTGTCCTCCCGACCCGGGAGACAATTGGTAATTACTGGGTTACGCAGGATTTACGTAACGTGTCCTGACTATCCTGAGGACGATGGTCTATAGTCTAGTGAATGCGTAAGTACGAGTAATCATCCATATCAAATATCCTTCCAACCCAATTCCCCCCCCGGAATCCCATGCCTTGGCTGTGTGAACTCACCTTGGTTTGCTCGGCAGATACACAAAGAGTACAGATAAGCTAGTAAATGGTCAACCACGTCCTATCATGGTTATTATACAAGTCAGGTTTTGACTAAGGTAAAACACGTATAACACTTACAAGTTAACATGTTTCGAGCACGTATAGAACATAGTAACACTTAGCGGTCAAGAACATAACTTGTGCGATCCAATGTCTAAGCCCGAAAGTCAATCAGCCCAAATATCATTCAACCAATTCATATATCAGCCCAAATAAAACAGTCCAGATTCTTAATCGGCCCAAATAGTTTACGCATAAAAGTCCAATAACAAACAGTCCACAAATCCAATCATTTGGCCCAAACGATTGGGCCCGTGGCAATGTGAGTCCAAAATACTGTATGTGCATATTGGTCTCGAGTCGCAACGGGGATTACGAGTCACAACAGGAGATTACGAGTCGCAATGGTGGTCTCGGCTCGTCATGATTCGGTTACGAGTCGCAACATGACTCGCAACCGTGGTTGCGGCTCGTGCTGCTGTGGTCTCGGCTGATGTTGTTGCTGGTCTCGAGTGAGGTACCGACTCGCAATCCGGGTCGCAACCAAGTGTGTAACGGATTTCCTGATTTCCTTAATTACTAACAACATCTACTCCGTGATTTCAGCAAACATATTCAGCAGTTTCGGAAACAGATCAAACACCGAAAATAACAGTTTCATAACAATCTTCAAACATGTTCATATACCTAAACATAACAGCCTTGATAACAACCAATCAGATCATCAAAACAACCTAACCCGAATCATGCAAAACGTGTTGATTAACAAATCCATAACAGCCGATTAGCAACACTCAATCTACCATCATCATACAAACAATCCGAATACATATATTATATGATGTAGTGGCCGATTAACATCTATTATGTTTTAGACTATTTTCACAACATCCGTTTCAACACATGCTAGCCGTTTCCATGTCAAGTAACCATGTATCATTTAACAAGATCAATCATAACCGAAAATCCTATTCATCATGCATGACTATAACATCAAAACGTTAACCACAATTAATTAATCATACTAACCGATTTAAGAAGAGTGTAGGGTTCGATCCGAATGGGAGATACTCTAGCCGTCGGGTTCCAATCCAACCGAGAGGGAGACGAGAGAGAGAGAAGTAGGGTTGTGTGAGTGTTTTGGTAACAAATGAGGGAACAAAACCTCCTAACTTGGTTTAGTGTTTGCGAGTGGGAAGTGGGCCGAGCCCAACTCGGTTATCTAATGGGGTCCGGTTTCAAGGAGTGGCCCGAATGGCTTGTGTGACCGGTTATAATGTGTGGTTTGGGTTCGGTTCAATTAACATACAAACATATATCACACAATGCACATAATAACATGATCACATAGTTATTCAATTAATAACGTTCTCATAAACACGTATCGTTGCACAAAGTAAGTCTAAAGTTCGAGTTGTCACATTATCCCCAACTAATTAGAAATTTCGTCCCGAAATTTGGTATGCACTCACTGAGGAAGCTAGGTAAGTAACATAGTTCACTGTTTTTCCTGGGGTGTCACAATATTACCCTTATTAACTAATTAGGTTTCCTCTTGGGTGCTTATATAAGGAGAATTATGTAGAGGTTAAAAGGTTACACACTTAGACATAACCTATTAGTCATAACATCATCATCATCGACCTCCTCTTCCATAGCCGATACCCTTTTCGGTTTAATCAGTCACTATCATCAGTTAGCACCCTAAGGAGGAACCAGATCACACTGACAACTATGTCAAACTCGATGGCATCATCTATCACTGGATTCTCCACCGCACTGTCTGCTGTAACAGGTATGTTTTCATGTTTTCCATTATGATTAAACAGAACTGATCCAACATGTGGTATCAGAGCATATGTTGATTAGTCGGTTCTGTTTTCGTATCCATCAATTCTGGGATTAAAATCTGGAAAACGGAATTTTGATAACTTAATGAACATTCACAGCCGGTTTCGAGTCGAATATGACCACTCGAAATCCCTGTTTTCGGAAAAGGATTAATTATATGTTCACTCGAAACCAATATGGGTAATCTTATAACCGAAATATGTTTTAGAAAAGCCTTAAAATTTAGATTTTGGGTTTCAGAATTTATGTTTTATTTTTAGGGTTCATCATGTTCTTAGGAAAATTCGAAAATTCCTTTATGTTTTGGAATGTAATTATGATTGATGAGTGTTTTTTTTTCCTGTTTGATCCAATTTAATCTGTTAAGTTTATTTCGAAAACTGTTAAAAGATATACAGTCATAATTTTCGAAATATTTTTGATAAAATTAGATCATCTTAAAACAGGAAACCGTATCTCATAATCCCTTAGAATTCGAATTTTCAGTTATGTTTTCACATTCACAGCTGTTAACAGGAAGTTTCGAATTCTAACGAACTGAGACCAAGATCTCGACTCGAGACCACAAGGTCTCGACTCGAAATCATAAGTGTTCTCAAATGTTTATAACTCGAGACAACGATTTCGACTCGAGATCATAAGGTCTCGACTCGAGACCACTAAGGTTTCGACTAAGGGCTTCAATCTTCACAACTCGAGACCATGGTTGCGACTCGAGACCTTATAAGGAGTCGAGATCTCATAATTCACAGCAGTCGAGACCATGATTACGACTCGAGACACTGAGGTTGCGACTCGAGACCTTAATGAGTCGAGACCTCATAATGATGAGTCGAGACTTGACTCGAGATCTCACTCGAGACCTCATAACTGAGTCGAGATCTCACTCGAGACCTCATAACTGAGTCGAGATCTCACTCGAAACCTCATTATTTTAGGCTATTTAATGTGAACTAAGATTTAGCTCGGGACTCCGCACTGAACCCCGTGCGGGGGCACGCTGTCCCCCTGCACCCCAGGTGGTTTGCTACTAAATAATTGGTTTTTGTAATTACTTAGTTAATTAATCAGAATCAGATAATGTTTTACAAAACCAAAATGGCTTAACTTGAATGAGTTTTTGATGTATCATTTCTGGCCAAAGCTGATTTGATGCATCTACTTATCATCCAAGTATTACCAAAGCCAAGTTAAGTGTGCATCATAAACATGAATGTCTTAATATATGGCCAAAGCTGATTTGTTACAATCATTTTGCACACATGCTTAAATGATTACACTTCTGGCCAAAGCTGCTTTGTCTTTGTTTAAGTAGAATTTTAACTAAGTCTATTATTTTGATGTTAGTAATAGACAATATCACAGCTTCATAATGTAAAATGGTCATTATTTATGACTGCCTTAGTTTAACGTGCCCTTAGATCACATTAGGACTTCTTCCTTAGTATCATAACTTGCTCATCTTATTTCCACTATCAGCGCCCAATTGCGGGATTCCACCTTTGACCGGTGATAACTTTGCTGCATGGAAGGATGCTCTCATGCGTACGCTTGGGCTGCTGGACTTTGACTATGCTCGAAGAGTGAATAAGCCAGCTGACCTTACTCCACAAAGTACTACTGCTGAGCAGTTGACTCATGAAAAGTGGACTAGGTGTAACCGCATGTCTCTCATGTTCATGAAGCAGTCTATAAGCAATACAATTAGGGGAGCCATTCCTGATTCTAAAGATGCTAAAACCTACTTGGCTTCTGTGGAGGCGCAGTTCAAGGGGACGTCTAAAGCACACGCTAGTACTCTTATTCTCAAGCTGGTGACGACTAAGTATGATGGGAGGAGCGGCATTCGCGAACACATCATGATGATGAATGACATGGCCAATAAGTTGAAGGGGCTGGAAATGGAAATCAGTGATGGTTTCCTCGTTCACTTCATCATTACTTCGCTTCCTTCGTCCTTTGAAGCATTCAAGATCAATTACAACACTCAGAAGGACAAATGGACGATGAGTGAGCTGGTCGCTATGTGCGTACAGGAGGAAGAGCGTATGAGGATGGATCGCACTGCCGATGTTGCAAACTTCACCACCTCCAACACTAAGAAAAGGAAGAACAATCATCAAAGGAAGGATGCTTCTATAATCTAAAGGCCAAATCCTAATACAAGTGCACCTCCCAGCTCTAAGAACTCCTTAGGCAGAATCCACTGCAAGTTCTGTAAAAAGGCAGGACATATGCAGAAGGAATGCCCTGACTTCAAGGAGTGGCTGGCTAAGAAAGGTAACGATTATTTTATGATACTTGAGTCCTATAATTTAAGTGTTCCTGCTAATTCTTGGTGGTTTGATTCTGGTTCTATGGTTCATGTTACCAATTCAACTCAGGGATTCCTTACAATCCGGAAGCTGGAAAGAAACCAAAGAACGCTTAAGGTTGGGGATGATCGAGAATTAGAAGTGAAGGCCATAGGAACATCACAATTATTTATGAAAATTGGTTTATGTAATAAACTTTTTGATACCTTATATGTTCCTGAGGTAACTCGAACTTTGTATCAGGACCAAAGTTAGACATAGACGGTTTTCTTGTTTCCTATGGTCATCGCAAACTCTCTATCCTCTATAATTCCGTTCTTTTTGTTACTGGCATTCTGGATGGTGGTCTCTATAGATTAGAAGTAGATGATAATTTTTCCAAATCTTTGTTGTCATATAACATTAATGAATCACTCACAAAGATGAAAGAGAAACGAGACTTAGAGACTTCATCCATGTTGTGGCATTAAGGCTTAGGCCACATCTGAAGAGAACGATTAAACCGTCTCGTAAAGGATGAAGTCTTACCTCCTCTCGATTTCACTGATTTTGGAACATGTGTCAAATGTCTTAAAGGTAAAATGACATTAGCGAATAAGAAATGTGCCCTAGGAGCTCTAATTTATTAGAACTCATTCACACTGATATTAGTAGTCCCTACCAAATCGTTGGCATAACTGGACATACTTCATTTATCACTTACATTGATGATTATTCTCGTTACATGTACTTGTATCTTATTAAGGAAAAAATCTGAATCTCTTACAACATTTAAAGATTATAAAGCTGAAGTTGAAAAGTAATTAGATCGTCAGATTAAAGTTGTGAGATCAGATAGAGGCGGTGAATATTATGTAAGACCTACTAATGTGGGTCAAGCTACTGGTCCATTTTAGGAGTTTTGTAAGGGCCAGGGGACTTTGAACCAATACACCATGCCTGGTACACCTCAGCAGAACGGTGTCGCTGAACGAAGAAATTGTACCCTCATGAACATGGTGCGCAGTATGTTAGCCAACACTAATTCACCATTATTCCTCTGCACGAAGCGTTAAAAGCAGTTGTTCATATACTCAATAGAGTTCCTTCTAAGTCTGTCCCTAAAACTCCTTATGAACTTTGGACATGAAGAAACTGAGTCTTAAATATATGAAAGTATGGAGCTGCTCTGCTGAAGCAAAACTTTAGAATCCTTTCCTAAGGAAACTTGACCCTAAAACAGTTACCTGTTTCTATTATTTTTATTTTTTAGTCGATTTCGTTCGTAACACGCATCGAAACTTTAACGAGTCCAAAAAAATAATATTTTTATATTTTAGTCGATATCGTCTGTAATGAGCGTACGTCCGAAATGCGCGTCAAAACCGTAACGAGTCCAAAATATATATTATTTTTTTATTTTTCAGTCGATGTCGTCCGTAACGAGCTTACGTCCGTAACGAGCTTACGTCCGTAACGAGCTTACGTCCGTAACGAGCTTACGTCCGTAACGCGTAACGCGTGTCGAAATAACGAGTCCAAAATATATAATATTTTTACAGTGGATGTCGTCCGTAACGTGCGTCGAAACCGTAACGAGTCCAAAATATATATAATATTTTTATTTTTTAGTCGATGTCGTCCATAACGTGCGTACGTAACGCGTGTCGAAACCGTTACAAGTCTAAAATATATTATATTTTTATTTTTTAGTCGATGTCGTCCGTAACGAGCATATGTTCGTAACGCGTGTCGAATCCGTAACGAGTAAAAAATATATATTATTTTTATTTTTTAGTCGATGTCGTCCGTAATGAGCATACGTCCGAAATGCGCGTCGAAAATGACGTGTTGGACATATAATATATACATGTATATGGTAATAGGGGAAGGTTCATTTGAGAAGAATATTCTTGCAAGAAGAAAACTAAATTAATCTAGGCCTTATATTTTTTTGATCAATGGTTGTGAATCAATATATTATTGTTGTCCACTTTCAATTAATGTTTTAATTAATAAGGGTAAAATAGACAATTTGATGTATAACACTATTAAATATTATAAAGGGTTACTCCAATCTCATTAATGTCACCATAATTTTCTCATTCACCATCATTAATGTGTTGGGTCATACACCAATTTTATAAGAAGTGACTAAATTATTTAACGTGTTGTGTCCTACACATATATTATTATATTCGTAAAATTATTTAAAAGTGTTGGTAACCTACACATTTTGTACCCTACACCAAAACATTGTTTTCTTGATGTAGGAAACGTTGTTATTATGGTGTAAAAAAACGTTGAATATGTAGGATCATGTGCATGAATGTTTTTATTGCGTAAGGTGCACAACTATTTTATAGGATAGACTCATTAAATGATTAGGGTTTATTATTTTAAATAGCAAAAATAAAGGGTAGACTAATTAAATGATTGGTTTAAATTACCTTTGTACCATTTTATTCTTTTTATTCTTAATTTATGATTCTTCTCATTTGAACTCTCCACTATGGTAATATATATCATACTATCTGAAATGTTAGATAAAAAAGTTCTTTCCTTATCACCTACAAAAAAGTTAGTCATATGATATTTATTTTCATTTTACGTGTGTTATATTATATTCAAAAAATAAATCTTATGGATAATAAACAACTTACAATTTGTGTTGGTGTTCAAAAGTTTTTTAGAAGAGAAACGAATCTGAGCCTTTGATCTTCATTATATTTCCTTGTATGGTAGGTTTGTGAAAGCTTAATAATATATAGATTGTTACCATTTGAAAGTTTTTTTTTTTTTTTTTTTTTTTTTTTTAAAGAGAAACGAATTTGAGCCTTTGATTTTCATTAACACATTTGGTGTTATAAATAACTAGATTGTTGCCATGGCCGCGTGTTGTGGCAGAGACGCATTAATTGTTTAAAGTTGGCAACTTGGAGGCATGTTATGTGAAGCATTAACAATATGAAAACGTGTGTTTCAGCCTATTCGATCTAAAACATTGTTCTTACAAAAGAAACGGAATCGAACCCGAGTTGGTTTGTTTAGTGAGCGTTTCACCTAACTACTACACCACCCTTGTCTTTGCATCAAGACTTAGTGACGTCAAAACGTACAACTCGAATTTATATCGTTGAAGGAAAACATATTATATTTGACCCAACTCGTTTCCGAACATTGTTTACGTCAGAACATAGACTACCCGAAAACGTATGCAAAAATAAGTATGAAAACATATATTTTACTAGACTCTTTTCGAAAAAAAACTATGTCGAAACGTGAATTTATATCGATTATGTTGAAACATGAATATATACCGACACGTACATTAAAACTTTAAGAGGCAGACCAACTGAAAATGTACATCAAAATAAGCCATGAAACGTGAATTTACACCTTCACGTATATAAAAATAATTACATGCGAAAATAGTTTTTTTTTCTTTTAAGCTAAAGAATGAAAATACGTGGGTAAATTTAAAAAGTTAGAATTCAAGGGGTGAAAATGTCAATTTCAATAGTTTAAGTGTTGTTTTGTGAAGTTCTAAAGTTTATTGGTTGTTTTGTCTTTTTTGTAAGGGACTTCTTATGTCTAGTTCCAAACTTAAGGGTGTTAGTTTGTCGGTGGGGAAACCCCACCGACCTTTGTTTTTAAGTTATAGATGAAAATAAGTCATGAAACGTGAATTTACACCGACACATACATAAAAATAATTACGTGCGAAAACTGTACATAAAAATAAGACATGAAACGTGAATTCACACCTACTCGTACAAAAAAATAATTACGTGTGGAAATAGTTTTTTTTTTCTTTTAAGCTAAAGAACGAAAATACATGGGTAAATTTAAAAAGTTAGAATTAGAGGGGTGAAAATGTCATTTCTAAAGTTTAAGTGTTGTTTTGTGAAGTTCTAAAGTTTATTGGTTGTTTTGTCTCTTTAAAAGGGACTTCTTATATCAAGTTCCAAACCTTTGGGTGTTAGTTTGTCGGCGAGGAAACCCCACCGACCTTTGTTTTTAAGTTATAGATAATTTTTATGCATATCGACAATTGTATAAATAATGAAAATTCATAATTATTAAGTTATCTTTATACTCACTAATAAACATTAGCTGTGATCAATCGATTATAATAGATAAGGCATTGTTCTAATACAAAATTCTCTTCTCTTTTGAAATAAACAAATGATTAGCAAATGATAAATTAATAATAACATATAAATAAGCAAACTAAAATAATTTCACAAATTATGTTAACATGGTCAGTTATTAAAGAGGTCACAAATAAAATTTATATGAACTTGAATTTGAAAAATGAAGCCAAAAGATTTGGATATAACTACCTTAGTTGGTTTATCTAATTTATTTTAAAAAGATATCTTTTAATTGAATTTGACCACAATCTTTGAGAAACCAACTCAACAAGCATATCCTAACCCGTAATACTAAAAACAAATCGTTAAAGTTAAGAAAAAAATATGAAAATATAATAAACGTAAAAAGTATACAAAATAATTATTATTATAACATTAGAATAATAAAAATATAAAAAACTATATATAATATTATAATATTAAAATTACTATTCATTAACTTCTATTTTTAATGTTAACATATAAATAAGCAAACTAAAATAATTTCACAAATTATCATAACATGGTCAGTTATTAAAGAGGTCACAAATAAAATTTATATGAACTTGAATTTGAAAAATGAAACCAAAAGATTTGGATATAACTACCTTAGTTGGTTTATCTAGTTTATTTTAAAAATATATCTTTTAATTGAATTTGGCCACAATCTTTGAGAAACCAACTCAACAAGCATATCCTAACTCGTGATACTAAAAAGAAATTATTAAAGTTAAGAAAAAATATAAAATGTATCAAACTTAAAAAGTAAAGAAAATAATTGTTATTATAACATTAGAATAACAAAAATATAAAAAACTATATATAATATTACAATATTAAAGCTACTCTTCATTGGCTTCTATTTTTAATATTAACATATAAATAAGCAAACTAAAATAATTTCACAAATTACGTTAACATGGTCAGTTATTAAAGAGGTCACAAATAAAATTTATATGAACTTGAATTTAAAAAATAAAACCAAAAGATTTGGATATAACTACCTTAGTTGGTTTATCTAATTTATTTTAAAAAGATATCTTTTAATTGAATTTGACCACAATCTTTGAGAAACCAACTTAACAAGCATATCCCAACCCGTGATGCTAAAAAGAAATCATTAGAGTTAAGAAAAAATATGAAAATGCATTAAACTTAAAAAAGTAAAGAAAATAATTATTATAACATTAGAATAACAAAAATATAAAAAACTATATATAATATTATAATATTAAAGTTGGATATAACTACCTTAGTTGGTTTATCTAATTTATTTTAAAAAGATATCTTTTAATTGAATTTGAACACAATCTTTGAGAAACCAACTTAACAAACATATCCCAACCCGTGATGCTAAAAAGAAATCATTAGAGTTAAGAAAAAAATATGAAAATGTATTAAACTTAAAAAAGTAAAGAAAATAATTATTATAACATTAGAATAATAAAAATATAAAAAACTATATATAATATTATAATATTAAAGTTACTATTCATTGGCTTCTATTTGTAATATATAGATAATTGACCACAATCTTTGAGAAACCAACTTAACAAGCATATCTCAACCCGTGATGCTAAAAAGAAATCATTAGAGTTAAGAAAAAATATGAAAATGTATTAAACTTAAAAAAGTAAAGAAAATAATTATTATAACATTAGAATAATAAAAATATAAAAAACTATATATAATATTATAATATTAAAGTTACTATTCACTGGCTTCTGTTTTTAATATATAGATAATAGATAATTTATTTTAAAAAGATATCTTTTAATTGAATTTGACCACAATCTTTGAGAAACCAACTCAACAAGCATATCCCAACCCGTGATGCTAAAAATAAATCATTAGAGTTAAGAAAAAAATATGAAAATGTATTAAACTTAAAAAGTAAAGAAAATAATTATTATAGCTAGAATAATAAAAATATAAAAAACTATATGTAATATTATAATATTAAGGTTACTATTCATTGTCTTCTATTTTTAATATATATAGATAAGTTAAGAAAAAAAGTATGAAAATGTATTAAACTTAAAAAGTAAAGAAAATAATTATTATAACATTAGAATAATAAAAATATAAAAAACTATATATAATATTATAATATTAAAGTTACTATTTATTGGCTTCTATTTTTAATATATAGATAATAGATAATTTTAATATATAGATAATTTATAGATAATTTGACCACAATCTTTGAGAAAGCAACTCAACAAGCATATCCCATCCTGTGATACTGAAAAGAAATCATTAAATGAAAAAAAAAATATGAAAATGTATTAAACTTAAAAAGTAAAGAAAATAATTATTTTTATAACATTAGAATAGTAAATATATAAAAAACTATATATAATATTATAATATTAAAGTTACTATTCATTGACTTCTATTTTAAAATATAGATAATATAGATAATTTATAATTATAATTATAACATTAGATTAATAAAAATATAAAAAACTATATATAATATTATAATATTAAAGTTACTATTTATTGGCTTCTATTTTTAAAATATAGATAATAGATAATATATAAATAATTAGGTATTTACTATTTTTCATTACTTAATTTAAATATTGGACAATGATTAGATTAAATAGAGATAAATTGTTAAATAAAACCTTTTTTTTAACAGAAAAACTACATTGAGATCACCTCATAAAGTGTTGTGTCCTGAGATTTATTTTGTTATATAGTATAAATATAGATTTATTTCTCTTTCACATATACAATAATCCAACCTAACTCAATTTTTAACACACACTAACAACCCAAGTTATTTATATAAGTATAAAAATTAAAAAAGTTAAACCATCTATACATATAATATACTAAAAGGAATTTTCTATTTAATAAAATTTATATTGTAATATTCACAAATTTTTTTCTTCTAAGAAACACGGGGTATTTAGTTTCTTTTTCAAACTTCAAGTATTACAAATTAATTGAGTAATTAAACTAACTAGGTTTTTTCACAGTCAACGCGCTGCGGCGAACTTATTTTGTTACTTAGCATGTGTTTACATGTGTTTTGAAATCACTACGAGGGCGTTGCGCACAAAACCGCTGACAAGAATAAAAAGAAGATATAGAAAAAAACACTCCGAAAGAAAATCAACCAAAAAAAATTTATAGTAATGATTTTGTTCGTATGAAACCCGTGATCAGAGATAAGCAAATGGTACGGGGTACCGGTACTGAGTTTCCCGAACCGAAAGATTTTGAGTACAAATTCGGTACCGACTTTTGGTGCCTACCGGTTTTTACCTTTATATACCGGTACCGTAACCGGTATTTTCAGTATCGATATTGGTTGGCACCGAGCTCATCCCTACCCCTGAAACTGAAAAAAGAAATCATTAAAAGTTAAAGAAAATCAACAAAAAAGTTGCACGATATCGTTGTTGTTCGTACGGTACCCATGATTAGATATGAGTAAATGGTACCGGGTAGAAGTACCGAATTTCTCGAACAAAAATATTTTCAAAATCATTTCGGTACTGACTTTTGGGGTTTTTTGTAAAGGCTGGTGCCGGTTTTTACCTTCGTGTATCGATCATTGTACCAGGCTGGTGCCAGTTTTTACCTTCATGTACCGATAACGAACCAGACCATACATGTATTTTCAATATAAGTACTGATTGACACAAAACTTATTCAACTTAAAAAGTAAAGAAATAATTATTATTATTATAATATCAAAATAATAAAAGTATTAAAAACTATATATATTACGATAATATTAAAAAAGATAATTACTCTCCAAAAGGCTTTGAAATTAATATAAGGATAATGAGGGAATTAAGAGTTAAGAAATAAAATAATAAAAGAAAATTTAAATATACATCAATTAAATTTTGACAAATGACAAAATAATTAGGCAACACATTACAAGCTTGGGTTGCCTCAACAACCGGGTTGAAACCAATGTTTTAAAAACTGGTTTTTAAATCAAACCGGATTATACAAAATAGTTGAATCGGTTGAACCAGAATGTATTGAGCGGTTCAACCGGGTTGACTAGCTAACTCTATAATTTTTTAATTACAACATCAACTCAAAAGTTAATCAAAAAATGCATGATTACATATTAGAAAATGATCCAAAAGTAAATACATAATAAAAATCAATCCAAAAGATAAACGAAAATCATCCAATTTTCCAATAAGCTCTTTTAAATGAAAGTGTACGATATGTTAAGCCATTTGAGTGTTCAATACATCAAGTTCACGATCGCATAAAAGATGAAATTCACTATTATTGTCATCCTCGTCAACTAGAGGAAAACTATTTTCGTTTCATACAATATTAAATAAAAACTTTTAGTTACGAATAATCATAATATATAAAAATTACGAAAGAATTAGGAAAGTAAACTAAAATAACCTAGGCCAGTACCGGTATTACGTTTCAAACCGGTATACCGGATTTTACCGTCGGTACAAACCTTATGTCGTTTCACTTATAGCGGTGTGTTTTGTAACAGATTCACACCTGGAAATGGTAATACCGGTATAACCGGCCTGTATATATCAGTTTTTAAAACATTGATTGAAACTTTAAAGATCCTTTTCCATTTTTTTAATTAGTTCCCATATAACCAACCTAATACTAACGCTGGGTCACCGATGTGAATACTGAATACTCTAAAGTCATTTATATATATGTAAAGAGTGGGCCAATAATTTCTAGTCTACCACGTGAAAAGTCGTTTTCTTCTTCTTTTATTTATTTATTTATTTTTTTTTTCCAAAAGGGAAGACGTAGATAGCATTAGTTTGGAAGGGTTGCGTGGACCTTATTCTCGGAAAACTTAAAATTCGATGCTTATTAAAAATGGGTGTGGCTCTTTCTACATTTCACACCCTCTTTCTAAAAATTATCATTTTAAAACATTTCAAATTCTATCCCTCTAAAAGTTCATTTCTCACACTTTTCACATTAAGAATTCACAACCAAGTTCATCTCACAACAACCAATCATATTCATACACAAATATTACGTTTTAGGATTCTGAACTCTACCTACACAATTTACATTTTACAAACAAAACTAACATAATGTAACAGTGTGTGCTACAATCCTTAAACTAAAAACCTATAATTCTGCAAATATGCAATTGAAAATTGTTATCAAGTAAGCTAGAATCAATTGATTACACATATACACTTTTATTGAATAATTTTTTTTTATGTTTTAAACTTCAAACTAAAACCCAATTACCAAATCAGAAAAACAAACCAAGAACATACATGCAACCGCATCAATTCACACATTCTTGATTAAAAATCAAAACTTTTTACTAAAAAGATCCATCCCCACATACTCCAAACCTTTATTAAGCCTGAATTCCCATGACCCAATAATCAGTTCAACTTTACAAATAAAAAATTTTGCAAGGAGCCATAAATCAATTCAACTTTACAATATGTGGTAAATATATACAGACAGATCGTTTTCAATGAATTAGCATACATATTTGGAGTTTACACAATATGGGTCAAAATTCCATAGAGTTTTGGTTAATTTTGTGTTTAATATGTTTCTAAAAAAAATCGACACTATATTATATGTAAACAAAATTATTGAATAATTATGTGTAAACTTTGGTGGAATGTTCTTTCCATTCCATTGCTGGGGTAGTAAGAAGTTCTCTTCGTTGTTCAGATTTAAAAAAAAAAAAGTACATGTGGATGTTTCCTAATGCAACATTAATAACCTAGAAAATAAAAGGTTTGATGTTAAAAACTGGGTTTCTTTGTTTGCAAACAAGTATTGATGTCACACCCTGATTTCTCGGGTGGCCCGGACTTAGGGTTTATGCCTGACGATTGATATCAGTAATTTACATAGCACAACGGAAAATGAGATTTTAAATTTAATTATTACAAGTACAATAGTGTTTGAAAGTTCAAAAATAATTATACAGGCTAAATTATACTAAAAGATCCACAGGCGTATCAAAATAACAAAATCATTTCAAAATCATTTTTATGCCATTTGGTATATCATTTTTATAAATAACTTGGGACAAGATATTGTTTCTTGTTACCAGTTTTACATGTTTGTCAATATATATAGGGCCCAAAACTAAACTCCGATAAATGATTAACCGACATACCACATTTTCAATAAAAATATAATAACATTAAAGTCTGTCAGCTATATGCCTACATCCTGGGCATAGGTCGTGGCCACTTGCAATTAACTGAGTCAATGATATCCAGGACACGGTCGCATTAACCCCCAATATTTAAGTTATCAAGCAAAAAAGATTAAAATGGATTATTTAACCCAAGTGTGCCGTATCCCAAGCTCGTATAGGGAAAATAGGCTAAGAGTATTTATCTGAGCTTATCTATACAAATAAAAGACGTTTAAGCACAACCGTACTCAAAACAACCTAAACATAAGCGCAATTTACTGAAGGCTCATAGTCTGGAATGAACGGAAATATGATCCGTTAGAATGTTAATGGGTCTTACTTCAATTCATTTGACTTGGACCGGTTAACTTTAATGAATAACTATGGTTTGCTAGATTAAGCGGAGACGTGATAGAATGTGGTTTATTCCTTTACGAGTACAAGGAATCGTATAATATGGGTCAAACAACCATACATTCTGATTAGAACTGATTTGGAAAGCTTTAGAACCGATTCGGCTAACTTATATAAATTGTGCTATACAAGTCAGCCGTACGCGCATATGCGGCACCGGTTGGTCAAATGGGTCTATGATAAGTCCAATATGCCAAAATACGTTTCATTATGTTATTAAATCATTTTCAAACTCAGATTATAGTTTATTATGTTTCAAAATCATTCTATGCGCAAAAAAGGCATTTTAGCTATTTTTTAGGCATAATATGTGGACTTTGCATAAAACCCGACATACGATATGATCAAAAGGTGTAACCTCTAAGAGTTATTCCCTACTATAATATAATCATATAACAATCCTTAAAAATTATCTAAACTATCTTAAACAGGTTAGAATCCAAAGTCAAAGCAAAAGTCAAATTGTTTGACTTTCGGTTGCAAACCGAGCCCTAAGCAGGAATGAGGAGTTGGACATGATCAAACATCTCCTAATATGTTATATAAACGGTTATAATATCAAATATTAAGGTTTTGATACTTAGAAGTTCCTTTAATGTAATTTACGAAAATCTGCGTTTTAATTTAATAAAACTTTAACCCGTCATTTCACTAACTTAATGTGATATTCAGAAGGTGCCCTCTTAGGGGATTAACATATACATTATTACGATCACGTAACCATGTTCGATTCAAACTTTGGCTTTACCGAAATGGACATAACTGAAAGTCAAAGAAAAAGTCAATTTGCTTGACTTTAAGCTAATAACTAACGTATAAATGAAACTAGACTAAGTTAGAACACTTACAAATGTTCAAAGGAGTGTTATAACTCTAGGAGGGAAGCCTCTATAGAGCAAAAGCTATCCAAGATGATTATAGAATGAGAAAGTGTGAGAGGTACAAGGAATGAGGTTGATGATCACCTCTATTTATATTTGCACAAGGTTCACAAGATCATACCACACGTCCCTGAAGCTTTGAGATGCTTAGGTGTTTCCTAGCAGGTGTCCAAAGGTGGCTCAATGTGGCACAATTGCGAGAGAAGTGGCAGAAGCAACAAGTTGTTGCTATCAACACATGGTTCTGCCAGCGACACCCCTTACGGACCGTAAGGGGTGGGTTTACGGTTCGTAAGGACCTTCAGTGCCCACATATAATTTGAATGCCTTAGAGACCATAAGGCTATGCCTTGCGGTCCGTAAGGGACCGTCTGAGGCTAAAACTTTGGCGTTTTCCTATATTTGACCCCACAACCTTCATCCTTCCACATTTTTACATATTTGGTCCCCGCGTCCAACCTGCGGGGATTTTTTGGGAGTTAACGGACATGTGTTTCCATATCATTTGTCAAAATTTTCTGAGGTGTCACAATTGATTATCATAAGAATATTCACAAACTGTAAGTCATCATCAACGATTGTTTTTAATTAATCATCAAAGATTCAAATGTTTAACAACTCGATTGACTATACAGACTCCCCCTCGGCTGACACGCAAACAAATTAGTTCATACAAGAGAAAATGTGATGGTGTGTGATGAATAGATCACTAACAGGTGTGATCTATTTATACAACTATGAAAGCTCTGTTCAATAATTGGCTGATGTCACCCTGATAGTGATATCTAACATTCCTAACAGAAAAGATTCTACAAACATCTGATCATATTTTATCATCTGATCTAGGCTATACTAAACACTGACGAGATAAATACTGTTACATTGAGAAACTACTATCTATGCTATCCTCTGTTGCAGTTGTCAAAACATATGTTTGTCCTAACAGATGTTTGGTCTACTTCATCAGACCTTTGGCTAGATCAGGGCTTTGGTCTTCAACAGATGCTGGCCTTCAACAGATGTTGATACTCTTGAACAGTGGTTCCAAGTCTTTATCAGATGTTAGCCATGCTCTTGAACGGATGTTTTGAATAGGCGTTCATGATTCACTATCTTTGAGAGAGACATGTTCAATCTTTTGCTTATTTCTTGATCAGTGGATCATGCTTTGGCTTTTGGATATCATCTATTCTTTTGTAGGTCCAACAATCCCCCCTAGAACAGATGATGCCAAAACAGATGTTTATTGGATCAACTTTTATTCCACTTCTTTAACATTATCTTGATTTGAGCCTTGAAATTCTGTTCAAACCTTTCAGATAATGAGTCATCAACATCTCTTTAAAGTGGAAGATTTAGTAAATCCTGCAGATCTTCAATTTTTAAGCTCATAATACTGTTCATTAAAGTCTTTTGCATTTCCTTATTTGCCTTGACCAGAGTCATTTCGTGGCTGGCTTTGTTTGAGGAACACTTTTGAATTTTAGAGGCAATGGGGTTTACTGGGAGTGATGTTATTGGAAGAGCTGAAGGTGTAACACCCCGACCGCGTATTCAACTCACGACGGAATTGTCGGGGAGTCACGTTACAAATTAATCACAACACATGGTACTAAAGATTCATTATATTGATTATATTGTTTTACAAACACAAAGGAATACAAGTAACTGTTTTTATATTTAGAAGCAATCTAAGGCCTGAGTCTGTTCCTATGTGTAGCGTACACTACAAGAAAACTGGGTTTTTAGTACGTACAAAAGCGTCCTAAAATGCTATTTTATAGGACCTTTCATTTAATAGGACTAACGGTAAACGCGTTTCATGTAAAGGGGTCGTAATATGTCCTGGAACTAAAAAAACGTCCTAACATCTCAAATAAGATTATGAACCAATTTTATGGTCGCGTAATATGTCTTTGAATAACCAAAATAGTATCTTAATAAAAACATAGGTTTAGTTGGCCAAATTTATGGGAAAAGGTTTGGTATTGCAATACATTGACAACTACACGAGTTGTCGAATAAAAATAGATTTTTGTAGCCAATATATGACAAAAAGTTTAGTATTACAACTGATGTATACAAAATGCAACATATAAATTTCATCAATTGTGGCATAAAACTAACCCTTTTTTAGTACTAATGTTAGAAAAAGTGTGTTTTTGGCTTCCTTTTGTATTTTCAGGATTAAATGAGCTCAAATGAACAAAAGAAGCAAAAAAGCAGCTAAATCTAACATAAATACAAGAAAAGGAACAAACATGGCATGCCCGACCCCCTGACAGCATCTTCCCAAGCAAAACAAGAGAACAGAAGGCTGAACACGCCCTGTGCTCAGTGAGCACAGGGGCGTGCCCAAGTGTCAGCAGAAAAGACAAAGTTGTAGAAGCTTCTATCACCCACCACGGGGGCGTGCCCAGCGGACACGGGGCCGTGGTCAACTCTAAGATTCGCATAATCTAAGGAAATCTTGATAGTACAGATACGCTTCTGCACACGGGGTCGTGCTCAGCGGACACGGGGGCGTGGTCAACTAATGCAGACAAACTGCAATTAATGAAGAAAGAGAAGGAGGATGGACACGGGGTCGTGCCCGAGCTGTTGTTCAGGCTATAAATTGGGTGCTTGGCTCATTTGCAAACCATCCCTTGGCACACCACCTCTCTCACACTTCACCCACCCACCACCACCATCACAATACCATCATCCACCACCATCATCCATCATCCATCATAGAGTGTGTGAGTCGTCACGGGATCCAAGATTGATCGTATGAGTTCTTGACAATCAAAGGCCATGTTTGCCTAAGTCTCTTACATCACTTGGTGAAGACAAACATTTAGTGTAATACTTTTTATTTTTAATCTTTTTGCACTTTTTATTTGGTTATGTATTAATGACTTTAATAACTAGTTTTATATGTTGAAGGTGATTCTTCCTTATCATTTGTCCGTGGTGTCTTGGCATTATTTTACTGTCTACATAAAATAAAAGATTTTCACCATTCATATCTCCACGGTCTATATGGAGATATGTTGGCTACCTGGTCGGGGTTAAGGGAATGGTTTGATAAGAGTCTTGCCATTGTTCAGTCTATAGATCCTGCAAAGGACCTAGGTCAAATTTAGTAGGACCTCCTTCAATACCCAATGGTATTGGATGGCGGGGGTCCAAACTCTTTGATCCCCTCATATATAAACTACTATTAAAACTTTAACCCGGCTACTTAGGACTGTATCCCTGCTGACTCAGACTACTTAGCCGAGGGTAACGTCACCTTCAAAAGAGGGGCCTACCACATTATGCATTAATAACTTAATTAATTATCGTTCAATAATCCAACCCTATAGGATTGTATCCTTGCTGACTCAAACTACTGGGTTGAGGGTAACGTCGCCTTCAAAAGAGGGGTCTACTGCAATAACTAAGATAATCTCTTAAAAAGTGCAAAAGTGCGGAAATAATCAAAGGTTACACTAAAGGCGAGTCGGATCCAAGTGATTCATCTTGTCTATCTGTTTTTACTTTTATTTTATTTTTCAGCATTTTAGTTAGTTTTATTTTTCTAGTTTAAAAACATTTTTCTAACTTTTTGATTTGATTAGACGTTGAGGATAAACCGGTATTAAAAGTTCTTGTGTCCTTGGACGACCTCGGTATTTTACCAACACTATACTACGCTCACGATGGGTGCACTTGCCCATATGTGTGTTTAGTGTTAGTAAATATCATGTTTTATAAATTTAAAACTTGGCTAAAAAGTGTAAAAGGCTTAAAATATACATTAAAAATATATTACACTACACGCACATCAACAACACATTGTTTTTTTATTAGTAAAATTTGTGACAAAATTTTTTTATAATGGCAATATGAATAATACGAAGTAGTTTTTGTATTAATAAAAATTGTACATTGTTCTTTGTTTCACTTCTATTTTGTCTCGTTATAACACAAAATCATCAAGTGATTTTGGATAACGCTGCGATGGGTAATATGATAAAAGCACTGATATATAGGAACTACAGCGGCGTATCCACCATGCCTTTATCGTATTATGCTCACCTCGTTATCCTAGATCACTCTAGATTCTATGTTATAACACCACACAACACCTAAACACATATCATAGAAATCGACCAAGAACGTAAGGAAGTACTCTTAGAAATGCTTCGATGAGTAATACAATAAGAGCACTTATCTATAGGAAGTACTATTAGTGCATATTTGGTGTGTCCGCCACTGAGCGAAATGGGTAGACCTTGGAGAGGACGAGAGCACGCCCAGTACGGATGAGACTCTTCCGCACGGATGTGTTCCTTCTCACCAAACTAAATGTATAAATATGGTCATGTGTTCATTAGATTTTAAGTTTTGGTCTTTAGAGGGGAAATGCCGGAGAGATTGCATGATGCTCTCTCCAGCTTGTAAATGATGTATACTCTTTCGGTATGAAATGAAACATTCTACTTATGATTATTATGATGAGATTTCTACCGAATTAGTTCTACCCTATCCAAACTTCCGTCTAAACCCACCGGATCCGGAACTTTCAAGTACTAGCGGCGTATCCACCATATTCTTATCGTATTACACTCATTTCGTTATCTAAATCACTCTAGATTCTATCTTATAACACTACACTACACATAATCAATCGTATATTGTCTAGTCACATAAATTATATACACAAAGAGAACTTAGTAACCACATATTCCATTCATGTTATTTGAGAAAATGATTACCACATATGAATCACCCCAAAACAGTTTGAAAATGGAAAAGTGGGGACTATGTACTCAAAGGTTGCGTAGATATATTGTTCAATTTGTTGATACATGATGTCTGTTGCCTACGTCATCGAGTCGTGTCGAATATGTAATAGGACGAGATGTTAGATTATTCAAGTTTTGGTTGTAAAGGTACATCCGTAAGGATGTACTCATCCGTGCAAACGTAACCTAGTCCGCATGGATGTGATACGTCCATACGGAGGTAGTCCTCATTCGTATGAAGTGAGTTCGTCCGCACGAAAGTAGTTAGTTGGTACGAAGGTGCTTACTCCGCACGAAGGTAACGTCTCATTAGTACAAATAGTCATGAGAACTTAGTGTTTGTAAGCTTGAAGGATTTTGTGTAACTGATGGCGAAGCCCTATCAGATTGTTTTCTGGTTGTAAACGTTCGAACAATTAATGAAAACATTGAAAATTAAGTAATCTTGTGTTGTCGCCTAACAAAAATGGATTCCACACAGTTTGACTAGTTATAGATATTACCTGAGCTACATGTCGATGAAAAATGGTCCTCATAAGTGGTATCAGAGCTTGGAGGCTAATATCTGAGACAATTCAACAAGATTCAGACAGAATACTTCTTTTCTACTCATTTTCATCATTTCCCACAAATTTAACCATCAGAATGGACTGATTTTTTCGAGGATTATATAAAACACGTTTTTAACAAAGCCACTAAAAATTTAGACTAAAATTCGATAAGAATCATGTTCAAAATGTCAAAAAACGAGAAAACTAGAATTTTTCCATTTGCACAAACAAACTTTTTCCGCAAGAATGTACTAGGTCTGCACAGAAGTAAATCTTCGTTCGTTTGAAAAGTCTTACATTCGCACGAAAGTAAACAGTTTTTGTTTGTTTTGTGTTTAGGTTCGCACGAGAGTCTACATCCGCACAAAAAGTGATTTTTTCAATCTGATTATTCTACATCCACACGAGCTCTCTTTCGCACCAAATTGTTGTTAAAATTATTCTACATCTGTACAAAGTTGTTGTTAAAATGGAAAACGAATTTTATAGTATGTTTGCTACAACCCTCGCGACGATGGTTCAAAGTCTAAATTTGGACAACGAAATGGGGACAATGACAAACCACCGAAGCTTATGAGTATGGATGATTTTAAAGGATGGCACGAGATGTTTCAGAATTGGGTTCAAGCAAATTATATGGATTTTTGGTATTCGATAGAAGAAGAATATAGTGCTCCAGTCGGAGAGAATAGTCTAAAGAAAAGCCTAACCCAATTTAATCTAGCTGAAAAAGAAAAGTTTATAAGAGAGAAAAAGATGTTGAATCTTCTTCAGCAAGCTATAAAAGAAGATATATTCATGCTACTCCAACATAAGGGTAATGCACAATCAATTTGGATGGCTTTAAAACTGAAATTTAAAGGGAGTCAAGCTCTGCAGAAAAGCAAAAAGGCTTTAATAAAGAAAGAATTTGATATCTTCACAGCCTTGAAAGGAGAGTCATTAAAACAACTTGTTGAGAGGTATTGTCATCTTGTTGCGGAGACGAAACTTCTGAATATTGAAAAAGAAGATGAGGAATAGGTGGATAAGCTAGCTGATGCGTTACCACAAGGCAAATGGTTGACATATTTGATGATTCTTAAGAACAATTCTAAAGAATATAGCGAGTTAACTCTGGAAAAAATTCATTAAGAGGTTAGAAGGACATGGACTAGAGTTACGAAAAATGGCTAAAATGAGAAGTTCAGGTGTTCAACAAGACGTTGATCTTAATAATAAGGGTAGTGATGTGGCAAACAATCAAAGCCCAAAGATCCAAACAACTTTTAGTGCAGATACTTCATCTGGATCATCATTCAACAATTTAAGCAATTGTGGTGGTTTTTCGTCCTATCCAAGTTTTGAGCCAAACACTCCAATGTAGAGTCCTCACTCTTCGCAAAGCTTAAACAACTATTCAAGCTAGAGTAATTCAAATCCACACGTCATCCAGTGCAACATTGCTGTTAATGTACAAAATACACAAGGTTTTAATGAAACGACCACAAAGGTGCACATGATGTTTCTTGCTTCCGTCCTGGAATCTTATAAGAGTCTAGTAGCAGAAGGATTGGGAATCCTAATATGAAGAAAGAAGATTACAATCAGATATATTGTAACACCTTGAAAATTTGTGTCCAATAATGTATAAACACGTGTCATAAGCTCTGAACGTGAGAAAGAATACTTTGGAGGGACTAAAGTTGACAAACGGGGAAACTAGGTGAATATAAGGGTCCAAAGTGTCAACAATGGATAAATATATTCTAAAATAGCCCTACATAATGTTTATACCTTCCAACGAATAAATCATGGATCATACGAACTTAGAAATGAAAGAAAGTGAGAAATTACAAACTACAGGGGCTAAAAGTGTCAACATGTGCAAAGTATACCTCTGAGTGACCTTTTGGCATACCCGAAGCTTTGTAACAATAAAATATACTCACTAGAATATGTGCTTAAAATTTCATAAAGTTTCGTTATCGTATGAGAAAGTTATGATCAAATTCGTGTTCGAGAGGTTAAAAGCGTCAACAGTGAATTCTATGGCCTTATGAGTGGTTACAAGGTTGGTCAAGGACTTAACCAAGTTAGTAAATGTACCAAGGCCCTTAAAAATAAGGTTAAGAGGTCAAAAGTGCAAAAACAAAGCTTAAAACCACGTTACAAAGGACCAGGGACCAAAAGTGCAAAAGATGAAACCTGTTTGGCAGGTTATGCAGGTCAGGCGGCCCGCATTAGAACCCCCTATAACCTCAGGCGGGCCGCATCAGACTGCCAGCATCAGAATTCGTGGACAGCTGCCATCTCAGGCCTGTTAACCGACTTTAAAAGCTTGTTTTGCATACCAGGGGCTGCCCCAATGGTATTTCATGCATAGGGGGCACCTGTAATGATCTTGTATCATGTGTAGACTTGTTTGGCACCATCCTATGAGATCAAAACTAGTATATAAGGAGCTTGAAGTTGTGAACATCTCTTGCATTCATTTACAACTTTGCATAAGTTCACTTCTGGAGCTCTCTGGACTTCAAGCCATCTTCCTAGTGATCTCTAATCTCAATTAGGACTCTTGTAAGTGTCCTTAACCCTTCCAAATTCATTTTAGCTTGGTTAATTAGCTAAAAGTCAAACCGTCGTAATTAAGGTTTGACTTCGTGATTAATTAAAATGTGCTCTGTCAAATCACGAATTAAAAGTACCTTTAAGTAGGTAATTATGTGGGTAACAAACCCTTAAAAGGGTATTTCCAGATTCCCACTCTAACTAGGTTAATTGTCTAGTCAAAGCTTGTTATAAAAAGTCAACAGAAAGGTTATTTGCAAATTAATGCATAATTAGTAATGTAGGGTACATGCAACCTGTTTGATCATTAAAATAACTTTGTAATTAATGTAAGAACATGTTCCAACATGTTCAACTCGACAATTTTCAGTTTAGGCTCGGTTTGGAACCGAAAGTCGCAAAGTTTGACTATTGCTTTGACTATCAGTTCTGACCCATTTAAGCCAAGTTTAGGATTGCCTTAGAGCTTCTTTTGGACCTATTTGCATGTTAGTATAACTCTCTGAGATTATACAACTTGGTTCACTAGACATCCTATTCACATGCATGTTTCCGTTAATCGCTTATATGTTGACCATTATGCCCACTTGACCTTAAAATGTGATTTTTGAAAATATAAAAGAGTAGACACCTTACCTACTGATTTATAAACTTGCACCCAAAATTTGAGGTCAGTTTGAGGTCTAGATTAAGAGTTATGCTCAATAGCGTAATTAAGAGCTTCTTTACTAATTAAATGGCGTAAAGTACGTATAGCCTATCAAAACCCAAATTTTTATACCAAACCTTTTACCCACTGTTATAAAATAATATTTTGGGATTTTTGGTGATTTTTATTTATTTTTAGGCTGAGCATAACTTAGTGTTCTAAGATTAATTCGGTTTATGCCGGTTTTGCCCTTTTTGGCCATAAAAAGAGTTTTACAAATCCTTTTGACATCAAACCAATTTCTACTGATTTGTTATGATAAATAAATTATTTTGAGCCTTCTGGAATATTAAAAATATCAGCTTTTTACAGAAAACCCGGAAATGGCTCCAAATCGCCTTTTTAAGGCATTTTTAGCGCATAAGTGTGCTCTAGAACCTTATTAAACTTAAGGGGTTGAACCTACTGATGTAATTAGTGAATTTTTATATTTTAAACAGTAGGCAAATTTTTTGAACTCAGAGTTCCAGAATTGACCTTTTAGGCACATGTGAAATTACCAAAATGCCCCTACGGTGCATAGTAAGGTTAAAGATAATAAATTTCACATAGACTTACTACCCTACTGTTATAACTTAGTAAATTAAGTATATTTACTAATTTAATCAGACCTGTAACTCAGTTTATTATTATTTTTTAACCCTTTTACACCTTATAAAATGACCAAAACGCCCTTATGAGGCATAGTTTTGGTTTAAAATCATTTGGGGCATAATGGAAGGTAGCATTCTGATATCACAACATATTTTAAGCATATTGACTTCAGAAACTTGTATTTGACTCTTATGGTTACTCGTTACGCACTATACGTGTTCGGATCGGTTTATGTGACTAGTTTGGCCATTTTAGCCGAAACGGGTCAAACCATATCTTTTCGGTCTCAAAATCCAGAATGTGATTATATTACCCATATTAAACAAGTATGCAAGCTTGTTGGGTCAAAACCACATTCTAAAACGGCCTTCGCCTTATTGTGCGTTTAAAACCGTAATCTTCCTTTTTAACTAACCGGTCTAAGCATAAGACCCGTTAGAATTCTAATAGGTTACTAAAACCTTAATTTCCAGATCTAGGAGCCCACTAAAAGCTACGTGTACTCGCTGTTTTTGATTTATACTTTGCTCAGGTAAATACTTTTGACTTATTTTCCCTATACGGGCTTGGGGTACGGTATATAAAATACCGCTTGGTCGGGGAATTGACCTTAACCAGTTGATGGCTAAGTGTTGTCAAATTAACCCGTTTAAAAATGCTGTTTTGTTTGTTTAACGCCTTTGGGGGTTTAATGACCATGTCCCGGATATCCTTGGCATCATTCAAAGAATGGCCACGACCTTAGTACACGGGTGTAGGCGTACACTCCTTGTGCATTTCATTATTGTATAATCGTCGGCCGAGAGAAGTCTTGCGACGGAATTATATTAAGTGGTGTGTCTATTGAACTTTAACCCGGCACGACCCGGGCCACTGAACGCATAACGAACATGTAATTCTTTTACAAGATTATTAAGCAAATAATTATCCCAAGTTATAAAAAGTTTTATGCCATGGGCATTTAAATCAATTTTAAACATTTTTAAAATGAGTCAGTTAAATTGTATTTACCAGTGTAAACTGACGTATTTTCCAAAAAGGCTAAGTGCAGGTACTACGCGTAATAGGCTGGTCACTCCTTAAGCATCCATAGAAGTCTCGCAAGCTTAGGATGCATGAAGTCTGTTGAAATGAAGTTTCCTTTTTGTTTGAATCTGCCTGTGGATCTATTTCGACATTTTGTGATACTTGAATATTACAATAATTTAAGTTGAAATAAATCTTTCTTTCGCTTCCGCTGTGCATTTGATTATTGTATGTTTGATTATGACGATATCAACTACGTCACGGAACCCCCACCGGGCCCACCGGTGACACGTGGAAATTATGGGTGTGACAGGTTGGTATCAGAGCCAACGCTGAGTGAATTAAACACTAGCCTTCTGTTTTTAATCTCAGTTAAATAAATGCACATTCCTCGAGTTCCGAGTCTAGACAAAGAACATAGGACAAAATTCTGTTTTGTTTTATTTTTGGGTCTTTATTTTATTATATATTGTTGTTATTATCTAAAACATGATTGCAGGTCAAAATGCCACCAAGATTTCTTCGTGGACGAGGCAAGCGCCCAGTCACGGGTCACGACCACGAAGCCGGACCTTCGCACCGGCGTACCCCATCCATTACTATGAGCACGAGCCCACAAGAGCCGTGGAGGCTCTATGTTGAACCCGGGAGGCGGTCAGTCTCCCTCAGCTCTTCACCTTCTTACCAGCATTCCTTTGGGCCCCAATCGGAAAATGAGCCCAACGAGCAACCACCCTCTTTCATACCTTTACAGAGATCCAACTCTCACCACTCCTTTGGTGACCCAACCCCAGTCTTCCAAAGCCGGTTCAACCCGGCTAACATTTTTCCAGAACCCGTGGGTTTTAACCCACTCGGACCAGAAGACCACTTCTCTGGGGAAAACGACATAGACGAAGATACTGACCCCATGGAGCTTGCTACAGGGACGCCAAACCACCCCATCGAGATCTCAGATGGGTCATCATTCCACGGATCGCCGTACCGTGGTCCGGACAGTTACCAGGAGAGGTTCAAGCAGTGGGACTGGTACTTCACGCCCTCTGAACACTCGTCCCCATATCAGCAGCAGCAGCAACAACATCAGGATCCTTCTGAGGATCAACGATTTGTGGCAGTCACTCCGCCACCACCACCACCAGTGGAGCAGCAGCCGCCTCCGGAGCCACCGAGGCGGAGGAGGTTAAATGCACGGATGTCTGTGCGAGGGGGTGTCCGCATCAGCACTCCCCAATCATCGAGTGGCAGTCATTATCCGCCACTCCAGGAGGAAGAAGAAGAACCACAAATGGGGGGGTCCATCAAACCCCATTCCAGAGGTCAACTCAGTGCCTATGGCACCTCCGTTGGGTTTTGACAACCCAATACCTGCTTACGCCGGCTCAGCGGCGTACAACCCTTTTGAGCAGCTGGCTCATACACAATTTGACTATGCCAACGTAGACCCATATCAGGAAGCGTGGGACTACAACGCACGTCACCCTGAGGGACCTTATGGTGGTCTTTGGACCACTGGTTACCCAACTTACGGGTACCAGCGTCCACCACCTCCTCAACCATTGTACCAACCGCCGCAGCCGCAACTTATCCCACCAGAGCGCCAGCAGGAGGTCCTTGAGAGATTGGACCATTGTGAACGGGAAATCCAAACTGAGCGCAGACACAACAGATGTTTCTTCAAAGGACTATCAGATTTGATCAAAGGAAAGTCCAAAAGAAGGGATTATTGAAGATCTTTATTATTTTAGTTGTAATCAGTCCCTGCGTGGACTTGTTATTTCTGTATTCAGCTCCTGCACGAGCTTGTCTTTTTGTATTCTGCCCCTGCGTGAGCATGTCTTTCAGTAGACCCCTGTGTGGGTTTGTTTGTTTGTTGTTTATTGTATTTCACCCCTGCGTGGGCAAGTTATTTGTAGAAGTCCCGTTTAGGGCAAGTATTGTACTGTTAAATCTTTATTAGTGAAATGTTGCATTTAAATTTTCATGATTGTTGTTATAAATAAGTATATGAATAAACTTAAAATAAAAAGGTAAAAAATGAAAATGACATTTCCTAAAATAAAGAAGACCTACCATTAATATAAAATGGCAAAATCTAAAAAGGGACAAGACCTAGCTACATGTCATTTTAAGGCAAGGCCAAGATGGTATCTCCATAATTAGATTCAGGTCCATAATTAACGTCTCAACTTAGGATTGATCTGCGTTATGTTAAAAAGAGAATCTTAGGGGTAAAACCTAGCCACGTGTCGTCGCAGACATGGCCAAGATGGTAGAACCTGTCTAAAAGATTCCAAAACTTGTTAACATCTGTATGTATGTTACCATATCAGACAAATTGTGATGCAATATAAATCACATAAGCCATCTTTAAATTGGGTTAATTTAAAATTCCCTGTAATAAATAACCATCCCTTGGGGGTGAAGTGCCTACGGGTAATATATGTATATATATAAATGTCCTAGGGACTAAGAGACAGTTGGAGTCTGCAACTCACTGTCTAGAGTAGGGTAATGAACTGAGATTCAAACCCTAATACGTTGATCCTGTAAGGATCCGGGTTAGAGATTAACACTGTCTTCGTGACTAAGTTATATGTTAATTCTTAATTGTAATATAGGATTATAATAAAGATCCTGAATAATTACTTGATTAACAAATTAACCAGCTATGGCTATATATAAAACCATGGTTAATAAAATATAAAATGCTGTAATAGCTTCTAAATAAAACCTTGCCTATTATTGTCTATATGTAGCAATTGAAGCTACATGGCGGGGTCGGACGAAGTGAACAGTCGTCCGGTAGAGAATCACGATAATGCGAAAATACAGTTAACTGGCGCAGAGCTGAAAGCGCTTGTAGATGATGCGGTTACAAAGGCTTTAGAAAGACAGTACAGTGAGTACAATGGGACCCATAGTAGGACCTTGTCTACACCGCATATCAAATCCAAAACACATTTGGGAGGTCACAGCAAACCACCACCTACCCCACCAAAGTCTAAGAAAGATGAGTCTAAGAAAAATGAATCTAAGAAAGAGGATGACAGACATTCCTCCAACGAAAACAGCGTCCCATCCAAAAGGTTAGTATTGGAAGACAAGCCTCATGTCAAAGGGTGCACATATAAGTACTTCGTGTCTTGTAAACCCCAGGATTTTACTGGGGAGAAGGGGGCAGTGGACTGTATGACTTGGCTTGATGAAATGGACACGGTGGTGGATATAAGTGGTTGTGCTGAAAAAGATATTGTGAAGTTTGTGTCACAATCTTTCAAGGGTGACGCCCTATCATGGTGGAAGTCGTTGATTCAAGCCACCGGAAAGGTACCTCTATACAACATGTCTTGGGAACAATTTGTTGCCCTGATCAAGGAGAATTACTGCCCTCAGAACGAGGTCGAAAGAATAGAGTCTGATTTCCTGTCTCTGGTGATGAAGAACCTGGACTGCCAGGCTTACCTCACAACCTTCAATACCTTGTCAAGGCTAGTTCCCTATCTTGTAACACCTGAACCAAAGAGGATAGCCCGTTTCATTGGAGGTCTGGCCCCAGAAATTAAAGCAAGCGTCAAGGCCTCTAGGCCCACAACTTTTCGATCAGTGGCTGACATTTCTCTGTCCCTTACACTAGACGCAGTTAGATAGAGATCCCTGAGAGCTGCAGATGCCGAGAAACGAAAACGCGAAGATGATGGTTCGCGACGCTCAGATAAGAAGCGTAAGGGAAACAACGACCAGAAGAAAGGGTCGGAATCTAAAAAGGGTGATCATCGGTCGAGTGATAAACCCCGGTGCTGTAAGGCCCTAACACGTAATTGACAAAATTCGCAGCGGAAGTTCATGCCATAAAATGTCTTTCATTATAAACCTTATGTCTTACTTGAAAGTTCACTTTTAAAATAACTCCTCTATATTGAATACATCAAACTAACTCAATTATAGAATAAAACATAACTTATATATAACAAATTGCATTCATAGACACCCCGTACAATCCTTCATGTGACTCGGTCCTTGATCTTTATCCCTTGATGATCCTCGTGTTTCGTACTACCTGCGCTCACCACATAAAGTCATAACATTAGCACGCATCATAAACACACAATATTTATTCACGTTTACTCTTCGTTCCATTAATCCTTTACGTTCCGGCTTTCCATTTGATCATACGATCCACGGTGAGACTTCCTTGCTATTCCTGCGTTACACTTCATTCACCAGGCATATTATTAATATCGTTAGCACTAATTTCATTGGGCTCATGCGTAGCTATTTTCTTACATACTTGTATATAATTATATAATCACACATAACCAATTACATACATACGTTCGTACCCTTATATAAACACATCTACGTCACTTCATGCATATCTACATACACCCATACCTACATCATCACGTACACTCCCGGCATTATACATATATATACAAATATACATCCCTGCTAGCAACATACCTAACTCATACATGCCTACTCACATACGTACCTTCATATTCATAAACTTACATATGCCTCTATACTTATCTCGCTCCATTTTATGCTTCCGCACACGCTCATTGCAGCTCATGAACACTTTACAATGAGTTAGATTACATCTTGGGACACCCTATGGGCTACGGGACTGATTTGGGTGAATTCTGCACATTTTATTGAACTTTCAGCTGACGCATGGCCGTGCGTCCAACCGCACGACCGTGCAGTACCTACGACGTCGGGGGCACTGGTAGTGCACAAGCCCGTGCACTGATTTACTCGGATACGCACGACCATGCGGCCAAGCTCACGACCGTGCACCACCAACTCCTTACGGTGACAACCTACTGCCTTACGGTAAAAAAAAAACTTCAGGGCCTACCGTAACTTACGGTAGCTACCGTAAGTTACGGTGGCACCCAGATCAGCTATCATTCATAAATGCTAAAACTCGCATAACTCTCTCGTTTTGCATCCGTTTCACTCGATTCTTTTTCCTACGCGACCGTAATTAAATTCCCCATCCCGTGGAATTAACATTCGACATCCGGATTAAAAAATTCTAATCTTTTAAGCTATCGACTTATTACCTTTTTACCAAGTTTTGACCCGTTCATGCATATATCAACATAAGTTGATTGTTTAACCTAAATTCCTCATGAACCTTATAATTTCAACGTCGTCTATCATATAAGGTCCCAATCACGGGTTTCTTACAACATCCCAACCCATTTCCACTTAAATTTTATTTTGACCCGTTAAGGGTATTTACGCATTTTTAAGGACTTTGACTCGCAAAGATCATACTTTTCGCTTTCATACATGTCCAAAGTAATCATTTAATCTAATGGCTTGTTTCTAAACAACCTTTTAAAGTCATTCGCCCGATATACCTATCAAGGGCATTTTTGTCAACTTCGCTCCATCCTTTACAACAAAGGACTTCATTGCATATTTAGCCAATCTCGCTACCTAACTATAACTCTAATTACACATACCTGGCTCGGATCAAAGCTATGACCCGTTTTAATACTTCATCCGCTAAATTGCTCGTTAATAGCAACGAATTTCCTTTCGCTATTCATTTTGTGAATTCACAACACTTGACAAAACAACTCATTAGTCGATATCGCCAAATGGTGATATCTTCACCATTTGACCTGTTTTATCTAAATATCCATTTTATCCTTGTGGGATTTTAATTATCCATCATCCCATCCATGTAACTTATTCCTTTGTTAATTCACAACCAAAATTACCATAATACCCTTTTATCCCTTTTTAACCATCAAATTTAGTTTCTTTTCATGAGCATATGTTCCGACCCGTATCAAAACTTGTCGGAACTTCATACCTCATTTATAAACTTATCATATTCATAATCTATACAATGAATAGGTATTCTACAAGGAGGGTGTAAGCTTAACTTACCTTGTATCCGAGTACGCTTCCCGTGCACATAAGTTCCATTTGACCCGCTTCTTTTCCAAGCTTCCATGTCGCTTATCAAGCATCAACTATCATATATCATTCTCAAGATAGTTAGCTTATTCATCATTCATCACAACCTTTTCATTACACGGATCTTATATGGAATTTATCATTCAACCTTATAACATGCTAATCTATCATTTCCTATCCGATTTCTTTAAACATTCACACACATGTTTGATTCCAAACATCATTAACATAAGTAAATCATCAATTTACATCACATTATCTAAAACCCACTTCATAACTACATTATTAATCACTTATTAGTGATCTAAACTTAAGTTCTTCATAATATCATCATACCCTTGGTGTATGTACTACCTTCTAAACATATAGTACGACTAGTTCATGCACAATCTCCTAATCTCATACATAATTCATCAAATTCCACTTCCTAATCAACATCAATCATTCATGCATAAACATCAAACATATCATCCTCATATTTCTCCTAATTCATCTAACAAGAATTCATCATACCCACATAATACATCAATCTTTCAACAAGACTTGGACATATGTGGTGATTCTAGTCACCATCTTCACCCTAACTAACGGGTTTCACCTCTAATCATCAAATTAACACAAACCATACGTAACCCATGTTCTATACGATGATTCTAACCCTTATACATGATCAATTTCATATTAACTCACGGATTTGAACATAACCCACTTCACACATGATCACCAATCTTAGATTTAAGACATACCTTATGATCCCCTCGTGAAGGTGATCATTAATCCGTGTTCCTTCTTGAATTTGAGCTTCGATTCACCCTTTAATTTGGTGATTTAGTTGAATTAGGGTTTGGAGCTCTTGAGAGCTCCTGAAGCTTCAAGAACACGCACGTATGTGTGTTTGTGTGTGTGTATAGACCTTTTAATTAGTAATCAACTTTCATTTGTTCCACTTTAGCCCCTCGGGTTTGCCTTTAAAACATAACTGACACTACCTTCCTCTTTTAATAGTTTTTACCATACAATTTACTAGGTTAAATAGCCTAGTCATTTATTTAATGATATGTCATATAGGAACATACGGCAAACATAAGCATTCGGGTTTTGGGGTGTTACAAGTCTACCCCCCCTTAAATGAGGTTTCGTCCCCGAAACCTTTCTCATTTCCTCTTACACACACACATCTATGTTTGACTTAATAGTCACATTATAATTATAAGTAATCGTCCTATCTCGTTTCATAATTATTTATACACTTGACTTCTTCTTAACAAGTCTATACTTTCAATGGCATACTTTCACATAACATTCTCATTTCCTCGACCCGTTAGTAGCAGGTCAATATACATATTCATTTAAACTTATAATAATACTTACCTTCATATGATCCGTTTAAAATAGATTTAATACCTTCGCCTCATCCTTTAAGATTCCATTCCATGCACAGGTTGTATAACATTTAACCATTTTTTTGTTATCAAAATAAGACTACTATTTCATAGTTACGCCTACATGCTTAACTCCATAGTTAACATCATTCTACATTTTCCTTAGTTAATGTACAATACATACCCTTACGTTACCTTCAACTCACCTTATTCATTCTACATTACTATTCCTCTCATTTCGTGCATTTACTTAATTTGCATAAGTATACGTATCATGCCCATTCATCATATGAGAGTTTAACTAATACTCGTATATTTTACTTAAAACCTTTAAGATTCACTTCTTAAAGACATAGTTTTCATTCTTATATCAACTATTAGAAATCAAACTTTCCATATTATACCATGCCCATTCCAACATTCATTTCATAGGTCGTACTCAATTTACCAATTCATACTTATCCAACATAAGTTAAACTTTTTACTAACCTCATCTCATATCATTCATCGACAATCCATAACCCAGATCGATCCGCATTCTTCACGTGCACTAGCCGTAACAAGCTAGATTTCATTCATCCGTGCAATGTGCCTTCGCTCGTGCACAACCTCCCACAAAATCGATGGGTTTCATCACCCCTAGGTTCTAACATTATCGTCAACAAATTTAACAGTTTGCACTTTTTCATTCAAACATTCCTTACATCATTTCGGCATTCTTAACAAAACCTACCCTTCTTGTGCGTACTTAAATCATTGTCCGGGTATTAGCCCGTCATTCATTTTGACTCCCAATAGTTGATTACCAGCACATTTAACACATAACTTATTCAAAACTTCTTTCTTTCATTTAAAATTTAAAATTTAGGTTTGCGTGCCAATCATGATCATTCTTTCATTCAGTTACTTTACATTTACTCACATGATTCGTTTGACACAACCACGGTCAAACTATTGACACATCGCGATATGGGCTATTTTCATCATTTCTATATTTTATACTCGTCCTGCGGACACAATCGTAGCATCCATACCTTTCATTATTTCTATGTTTTGAATCCGTCTAGCGGTTTCAAACATACCATTTATACATTCTCTTCCTTCTATGCTTTGAATCCATCTCACGAATTCAAACATATCATTCACATCTTTTATTCCTTACATATGTTGAATCCGTCTCGCGGATTCGGACTTATCATTTCTACATTTCATTCCTTGAATCCGTCTTGCAGATTCAAACATTCCCTTCATGCATTTCATACCTTGAATCCGTCTCACGGATTCAAACATTCCATTCATGCCTTTCATACCTTGAATACGTCTCGCGGATTCAAACATTGCATTCACACATTTCATTCTTTGAATCCGTCTCACAGATTCAAAAATTTCATTCATACCGTTCATTCCTTGAATCCGTCTCACGGATTCAATCATTTCATTCATATCTTGTTGATCTGTACTCTCTTACGGATTTAACATTCTTAATTCTTATCACTCATGTTTTTCATTCCTACATAGTACTCTCAATTTCCCGAGAGTCTTACTACCCACTTCACCCGCACGCCCACCTACTACCCAATTCTAACGGACATACCTGCGATAATTACCACGGTCTCACGAACGTCATATGCTTCTTGCGTACTGGCCAAGTGCGCAATTCACATACTAATTCCGTGCCTTCGGGTAATCATTGCCTTATGTCTGCAGTAGTGGGTCTCAGTTCGTGCTACATTTTTACAATCTTATCAAGACAATATCATTGTCTTCCATTTAGTACTTACCCTCCCAAGGAGATTTATTCCTTTTTCTTTTAACAACGGTACCCATACATATTAACATTGTGTACCTGGGGTCCGTCAATCCATTCGCATCATTGCCTGCCTTAGCGTCCATCTTAGACTGCATTCACGGATCATCCTCTTCAAACCTTTAAGCTTACCTGGCACATACAAAACCATTAGCTTCTTCATATGAGTGCATACATACACGCTTTCATTCAATTTCTACCTTTAGATCTTGATCGAGTCATGGATTGTACAGGTTCCTTATCATAAGAGCACATATGTTTGAGTTCAAGTACCTATACTCTTGTACTTGATTCTCTCAAACCAGGGCTCTGATACCAACTTGTAAGACCCTAACACGTAATTGACAAAATTCGCAGCGGAAGTTCATGCCATAAAATTTCTTTCATTATAAACCTTATGTCTTACTTGAAAGTTCACTTTTAAAATAACTCCTCTATATTGAATACATCAAACTAACTCAATTATAGAATAAAACATAACTTATATATAACAAATTGCATTCATAGACACCCCGTACAATCCTTCATGTGACTCGGTCCTTGATCTCTATCCCTTGATGATCCTCGTGTTTCGTACTACCTGCGCTCACCACATAAAGTCATAACATTAGCACGCATCATAAACACACAATATTTATTCACGTTTACTCTTCGTTCCATTAATCCTTTACGTTCCAGCTTTCCATTTGATCATACGATCCACGGTGAGACTTCCTTGCTATTCCTGCGTTACACTTCATTCACCAGGCATACTATTAATATCGTTAGCACTAATTTCATTGGGTTCATGCGTAGCTATTTTCTTACATACTTGTACATAGTTATATAATCACACATAACCAATTACATACGTACGTTCGTACCCTTATATAAACACATCTACGTCACTTCATGCGTATCTACATACACCCATACCTACATCATCACGTACACTCCCGGCATTATACATATATATACAAATATACATCCCTGCTAGCAACATACCTAACTCATACATGCCTACTCACATACGTACCTTCATATTCATAAACTTACATATGCCTCTATACTTATCTCGCTCCATTTTATGCTTCCGCACACGCTCATTGCAGCTCATGAACACTTTACAATGAGTTAGATTACATCTTGGGACACCCTATGGGCTACGGGACTGATTTGGGCGAATTCTGCACATTTTATTGAACTTTCAGTTGACGCATGGCCGTGCGTCCAACCGCACGACCGTGCAGTACCTACGACGTCGGGGGCACTGGTAGTGCACAAGCCCGTGCACTGATTTACTCGGATACGCACGACCATGCGGCCAAGCGCACGACCGTGCACCACCAACTCCTTACGGTGACAACCTACTGCCTTACGGTGAAAAAAAAACTTCAGGGCCTACCGTAACTTACGGTAGCTACCGTAAGTTACGGTGTCACCCTAATTAGCTATCATTCATAAATGCTAAAACTCGCATAACTTTCTCGTTTTGCATCCGTTTCACTCGATTCTTTTTCCTACGCGACCGTAATTAAATTCCCCATCTCATGGAATTAACATTCGACATCCGGATTAAAAAAATTCTAATCGTTTAAGCTATCGACTTATTACCTTTTTACCAAGTTTTGACCCGTTCATGCATATATCAACATAAGTTGATTGTTTAACCTAAATTCCTCATGAACCTTATAATTTCAACGTCGTCTATCATATAAGGTGTCACGGCCCCCGACCCGGTTTGACCCGTTTCAGGAGCCGCGGGACAGAAATCCTGCGGTATTTTAATTTAGGCGACAGCGGAAGTCTTTTAAAACAGGATCTTTAGTATTAAAACTGCTCGTTACATAATTTAGGGATAAAACCCAGTAATTTACAATAATGTGATTTCCATGGAAATCTTTATTTTTAAAACATGTTCCTTTATTTATTTACACTGAGCCACTTTTCTAAGCTGGTAGTGCTTTTCTGGCACTTTTCTTTGCTCACAACAGATTACCTGAAACATGTTTGAAAAAGGTTTTGTCAGCGGGGAAATACTGAGTGAGTTCATTCAATTTTTAGGAAATGACCCATAGTTATAAATTACAGCATAAGAGCGATTACAATGGTTCATATCTTATTTTTATCTGGCATTCTGTCACAATGGTGACAAGTCACAATGGTGACGATGGTCATACCACTATTAGGTCAATGAACTCTAATAGTGACGTTTCTCCCTAGTAGGTCAATGAACCTAACTGGGAGAAATAGTAATGTGCACAATACCCCACTAACCAATAAATCAAGATATCCACGACTTAGTCCCTGTAATTATAACACTTTGAAAGTAATTTGGAGTATTGTAAAACAGTTGATAAAAAAGAGAATGACTCACATTGCAGATTTAACGAGCAGTGTATAAGCCTACTGATTAGCCTTGATTATTCCTAATTTAACAATAATGCACACAAAACAGGGTTAGTGATCAATACAGCAGTTACGATAACTCACAAGATCAAATTCTCAAAATGAATGACAAAGTGCAATACTTCAACTCATTTATCGTATTAACGACAAACGACAAAGTATAATACTTCAACTCATTTATCGAATTATCGACAAACGACAAAGTATAATGCTTCAACTCATTTATCGAATTATCGACAAACGACAAAGCATAACCCAATGTGGGCGGCACTTAGACATTCTTTGGATATATTGATCCCGGAAATGAATCGTAATAGCGATCGAGTTATTACCCTGATTGCGGCAGCGTTTCGTGATCGGTGTGTGTTTTATGATAGTGTACAGGCGATATCTCCGTGTGTGTTTGGAGTTTTATCGTCGTTTTTGTGCCCAGATTCAAGTCCCAGACACCCCTATTTATAGCTGAAAAATGTCCTCCCTCGCGTGTCACGACAGGGAAACCTGGTCCTGGCGCGTGGCGCGAGAGGTCACTTTTAATATGAGGTAGCCACGCGTCTCAGTAGCTTGGGTGAGTCGACGGTTCGTTAAAATTCAATTTCTACCGAAAACAGTTTAGATAATACTAACTAGTAAATACCCCCCCTGACTTTTAGGGGCCCTGATCCTGATTCTGAAAATTCTGAAAATTTTAGGGTTTGTGTGGAATCACTTGGGTGTCTCAATTAGGGTTTTCTTAATAGATAATTAATATTCTAATTATTAATTTTAATGAGAGTTGTTACATAAGGTCCCAATCACAGGTTTCTTATAACATCCCAACCCATTTCCACTTAAATTTTATTTTGACCCGTTAAGGGTATTTACGCATTTTTAAGGACTTTGACTCGCAAAGATCATACTTTTCGCTTTCATACATGTCCAAAGTAATCATTTAATCTAATGGCTTGTTTCTAAACAACCTTTTAAAGTCATTCGCCCGATATACCTATCAAGGGCATTTTTGTCAACTTCGCTCCATCCTTTACAACAAAGGACTTCATTGCATATTTAGCCAATCTCGCTACTTAACTATAACTCTAATTACACATACCTGGCTCGTATCAAAGCTATGACCCGTTTTAATACTTCATCCGCTAAATTGCTCGTTAATAGCAACGAATTTCCTTTCGCTATTCATTTTGTGAATTCACAACACTTGACAAAACAACTCATTAGTCGATATCGCCAAATGGTGATATCTTCACCATTTGACCCGTTTTATCTAAATATCCATTTTATCCTTGTGGGATTTTAATTATCCATCATCCCATCCATGTAACTTATTCCTTTGTTAATTCACAACCAAAATTACCATAATACCCTTTTATCCCTTTTTAACCATCAAATTTAGTTTCTTTTCATGAGCATATGTTCCGACCCGTATCAAAACTTGTCGGAACTTCATACCTCATTTATAAACTTATCATATTCATAATCTATACAATGAATAGGTATTCTACAAGGAGGGTATAAGCCTAACTTACCTTGCATCCGAGTACGCTTCCCGTGCACATAAGTTCCATTTGACCCGCTTCTTTTCCATGCTTCCATGTCGCTTATCAAGCATCAACTATCATATATCATTCTCAAGATAGTTAGCTTATTCATCATTCATCACAACCTTTTCATTACACAGATCTTATATGGAATTTATCATTCAACCTTATAACATGCTAATCTATCATTTCTTATCCGATTTCTTTAAACATTCACACACATGTTTGATTCCAAACATCATTAACATAAGTAAATCATCAATTTACATCACATTATCTAAAACCCACTTCATAACTACATTATTAATCACTTATTAGTGATCTAAACTTAAGTTCTTCATAATATCATCATACCCTTGGTGTATGTACTACCTTCTAAACATAAAGTATGACTAGTTCATGCACAATCTCCTAATCTCATACATAATTCATCAAATTCCACTTCCTAATCAACATCAATCATTCATGCATAAACATCAAACATATCATCCTCATATTTCTCCTAATTCATCTAACAAGAATTCATCATACCCACATAATACATCAATCTTTCAACAAGACTTGGACATAGGTGGTGATTCTAGTCACCATCTTCACCCTAACTAACGGGTTTCACCTCTAATCATCAAATTAACACAAACCATACGTAACCCATGTTCTATACGAAGATTCTAACCCTTATACATGATCAATTTCATATTAACTCACGGATTTAAACATAACCCACTTCACCCATGATCACCAATCTTAGATTTAAGACATACCTTATGATCCCCTCGTGAAGGTGATCATTAATCCGTGTTCCTTCTTGAATTTGAGCTTCGATTCACCCTTCAATTTGGTGATTTAGTTGAATTAGGGTTTGGAGCTCTTGAGAGCTCCTGAAGCTTCAAGAACACGCACGTATGTGTGTTTGTGTGTGTGTATAGACCTTTTAATTAGTAATCAACTTTCATTTGTTCCACTTTAGCCCCTCGGGTTTGCCTTTAAAACATAACTCACACTACCTTCCTCTTTTAATAGTTTTTACCATACAATTTACTAGGTTAAATAGCCTAGTCATTTATTTCATGATATGTCATATAGGAACATACGGCAAACATAAGCATTCGGGTTTTGGGGTGTTACAGGTGCAAGGTTTGTAAGAAGCACCACTTTGGGAAGTGCAGGCAAGAGTCAAGATCGCAGTCCCAACCAAAAGCATGTGGAATCTGTAAGTCCCCGGATCACAAGGCAATAGACTGTAAGAAACTTAAGGATGCCACATGCTTCCATTGTAACGAGAAGGGGCATATTAGACCCAACTGCCCGAAGCTTGCAAAGAAAGCAGAGGAGGGAAAGAAGACTAATGCAAGGGTCTTCCGCATGGATGCGAAGGAAGCTATTCAGGATGACAATGTCATAACAGGTACTTTTCTCATTAATGATGTCTACGCAAGGATATTGTTTGACTCTGGGGC
This sequence comes from Helianthus annuus, assembly GCF_002127325.2. Classification (NCBI taxonomy): domain Eukaryota; kingdom Viridiplantae; phylum Streptophyta; class Magnoliopsida; order Asterales; family Asteraceae; genus Helianthus; species Helianthus annuus. The sequence continues at coordinate 94,522,046 of NC_035435.2, read as the reverse complement.
GGATAGATCTTTTGTAGATAATAAGTTCTGTGAATTATTGAAATTACCTGTTAAAACCCTAAGTATGAAATATGAAGTGGAATTAGCTGATGGATCGATAGAAACAGTTTCGACTGTATTAGATGGATGTGTCCTATCCATTAGGAACCACTCTTTTCCTTTATCCTTGTTACCCTTTAAGCTAGCAGGCTTTGATATGGTAATAGGAATGGATTGGTTATCGCATAACCAAGCCTAGATAATGTGCAACAAGAAGCAGCTAGTAATCAAAACCCCATCTGGTGAGCCACTCACTATTCAGGGAGATACTCAACATGGATTGCCAGAGCAAGTGGCCATGCTTAAGGCATCCAGATGCATGAGTAAGGGTTGTGTCATCTATATGGCACAAGTAACCATTGACGAGAAGAAGCACAGGATCGAAGACATACCTGTCATTTCTGATTATCCCGAGGTTTTTCCGGAAGAACTACCTGGTTTGCCACCAGATAGGCAGGTGGAATTTAGGATTGACATCATCCCCGGAGCTGCACCAGTGGCCAGAGCACCATATAGATTAGCACCAACAAAGATGAAGGAATTAAGGACACAGCTAGATGATTTACTAGCTAAAGGTTTTATTAGACCTAGTTCGTCTCCATGGGGACCACCAATTCTGTTTGTTAAAAAGAAGGATGGATTAATGCGTCTATGCATTGATTACCGTGAGCTAAACAAGGTTACTATCAAGAACAGATATCCTTTTCCTAGGATCGATGATCTATTCGACCAGCTACAGGGAGCAAGTTACTTTTCCAAGATAGATCTCAGGTCAGGCTATCATCAACTGAAGGTCAAAGAGGAGGATGTACATAAGACCGCGTTTAGGACTCGTTATGGTCATTACGAGTTCCTAGTGATGCCTTTTGGGCTCACTAACGCACCTGCCGCATTCATGGATCTCATGAATCGCGTATGCAAGCCTTATCTGGATAAATTTGTCATCGTCTTCATCGATGACATCCTCATCTACTCGAAGAACCAAGCTGACCATGAGAAGCATCTTCGGTGCATTCTTAAGCTGCTCCATCAAGAGAAACTCTATGCCAAGTTTTCAAAGTGTGAATTTTGGCTTCGCAAAGTCCAGTTCCTTGGACATGTTGTGAGCGAACGTGGAATTCAAGTGGATCCCGCAAAGATAGAAGCTATTATGAACTGGCAAGAGCTAAAGACACCTTCAGAGATTTGTAGCTTCCTAGGTTTGGCTGGATACTATAGGCGTTTTATTGAAAAATTCTCAAGGATTGCTGCACCCTTAACTTCGTTAACACGTAAGAATATTAAGTTTAACTGGGGGCCTAAGCAGCAAGAATCTTTTGATATCTTGAAGCAGAAGTTGAGTAACGCTCCAGTGCTGACTCTACCTGAAGGCATTGAAGAATTTGTGGTGTATTGTGATGCATCACACACCGGAATGGGTTGTGTGTTAATGCAAAAGGGCAAGGTCATTACCTACACTTTACGTCAACTAAAGGTGCACGAGAAGAATTACACCACCCATGACTTGGAATTGGGTGCCGTTGTATTTGCACTTAAGCTTTGGAGGCATTACCTATATGGGACTAAATGTGTGATCTACTCTGATCACAAGAGCCTTCAACACCTGTTCAATCAGAAGGATTTGAACATGAGGCAGCGACGATGGATGGAAACCTTGAACGATTATGATTGTGAAATAAGATACCATCCAGGCAAGGCCAATGTAGTCGCAGATGCCTTGAGCAGGAAGGAAAGTGTGAAGCCGATAAGGATCAATGCCAAGAGCATTGAAATTAAGAATAGTTTGAATGAAAGGTTGTTAGCTGCACAAAAGGAAGCTGTGTTGGAAGCTAACTATCCTGAGGAAAAATTAGGAGTAACTGAAGAACAGTTATCCTACGACAAAGACGGAATGTTGAGATTAAATGGACGAATATGGGTTCCTGTATATGGAGGACTTCGGGATGTTATCCTCAAGGAAGCCCACAGTTCCAAGTATTCCGTCCATCCTAGAGCTGATAAGATGTACCAGGATTTAAAGGCAAATTATTGGTGGATAGGCTTGAAAAAGACTATAGCTGCTTATGTAGCTAAATGCTTGACGTGTGCTAAAGTCAAGGCTGAACATCAGAAGCCGTCTGGTTTGCTACAACAGCCTAAGATTCCCACTTGGAAATGGGAAATGGTGACGATGGATTTCATCACCAAATTGCCTAAGACGCAGAAAGGAAATGATACTATATGGGTCATAGTAGATAGACTGACTAAGTCAGCACATTTCCTGCCCATCAAAGAGACATACAGCTCTGACATGTTGGCCCAACTGTACGTGGATAAGATTGTATCTTTGCATGGCGTACCAGTGTCTATTATCTCGGATAGGGATACTAGATACACATCTCATTTCTGGAAGAGTTTCCAACAGTCTCTGGGTACTCAATTAAATTTTAGTACAGCTTACCATCTGAGGACGGATGGGCAGAGTGAGCGTACTATTCAAACGTTGGAAGACATGCTGCGTGCATGTGTAATTGATCTAGGAGGTAGTTGGGACAGGCATCTACCATTGGTCGAGTTCTCCTACAATAATAGCTACCATACCAGCATCCAGGCTGCACCTTTTGAGGCACTATCTGGTAGGAAGTGCAGAACGCCCATTTGTTGGGCAGAAGTAGGGGATACTCAATTATCAGGTCCTGACTTAGTCTTCGAGACAACGGACAAGATTGTCCAAATTCGCGACCGCCTGAAAGCTGCTCGAGACAGGCAGAAGAGCTATGTGGATGAGAGGCGAAAACCTCTCAAGTTCGAGGTTGGCGATAAAGTTTTGCTCAAAGTATCACCTTGGAAAGGGGTGATGCGATTTGGTAAGAAAGGTAAGTTAAGCCCAAGGTATATAGGACCATTTGAGATCATCGAATGTGTAGGATCAGTGGCTTATAAGTTAAACTTATCTGAAGAGCTCGATGGTATTCATAATGTATTTCACGTCTGCAATCTGAAGAAATGTCTGGCTGATGAGTCGCTAGTCATACCACACACAGATGTGCATATAGACGAGAGCTTAAAATTTGTGGAAAAACCTGTGTCGATTGAGGATCGACAGGTAAAGAAGCTTCGGAGAAAGCTTGTGCCTATTGTCAAGGTGAAGTGGGACGCCCGCAGAGGTCCTGAATACACGTGGGAACTAGAATCCACAATGAAAGAGAAATACCCTCATCTGTTTCCTTAAATCTCGAGGACGAGATTTCTTTTAAGGGGGTGAGGATGTAACACCTTGAAAATTTGTGTCAAATAATGTATAAACACGTGTCATAAGCTCTGAACGTGAGAAAGAATACTTTGGAGGGACTAAAGTTGACAAACGGGGAAACTAGGTGAATATAAGGGTCCAAAGTGTCAACAATGGATAAATATATTCTAAAATAGCCCTACATAATGTTTATACCTTCCAACGAATAAATCATGGATCATACGAACCTAGAAATGAAAGAAAGTGAGAAATTACAAACTACAGGGGCTAAAAGTGTCAACATGTGCAAAGTATACCTCTGAGTGACCTTTTGGCAGACCCGAAGCTTTGTAACAATAAAATATACTCAATAGAATATGTGGTTAAAATTTCATAAAGTTTCGTTATCGTATGAGAAAGTTATGATCAAATTCGTGTTCGAGGGGTTAAAAGCGTCAACAGTGAATTCTATGGCCTTATCAGTGGTTACAAGGTTGGTCAAGGACTTAACCAAGTTAGTAAATGTCCCAAGGCCCTTAAAAATAAGTTTAAGAGGTCAAAAGTGCAAAAACAAAGCTTAAAACCATGTTACAAAGGACCAGGGACCAAAAGTGCAAAAGATGAAACCTGTTTGGCAGGTTATGCAGGTCAGGCGGCCCGCATTAGAACCCCCTATAACCTCAGGCGGGCCGCATCAGATTGCCAGCATCAGAATTCGTGGACAGCTGCCATCTCAGACCGGTTAACCGACTTTAAAAGCTTGTTTTGCATACCAGGGGCTGCCCCAATGGTATTTCATGCATAGGGGGCACCTGTAATGATCTTCTATCATGTGTAGACTTGTTTGGCACCATCCTATGAGATCAAAACTAGTATATAAGGAGCTTGAAGTTGTGAACATCTCTTGCATTCATTTACAACTTTGCATAAGTTCACTTCTGGAGCTCTCTGGACTTCAAGCCATCTTCCTAGTGATCTCTAATCTCAATTAGGACTCTTGTAAGTGTCCTTAACCCTTCCAAATTCGTTTTAGCTTGGTTAATTAGCTAAAAGTCAAACCGTTGTAATTAAGGTTTGACTTCGTGATTAATTAAAATGTGCTCTGTCAAATCACGAATTAAAAGTACCTTTAAGTAGGTAATTATGTGGGTAACAAACCCTTAAAAGGGTATTTCCAGATTCCCACTCTAACTAGGTTAATTGTCGAGTCAAAGCTTGTTATAAAAAGTCAACAGAAAGGTTATTTGCAAATTAATGCATAATTAGTGATGTAGGGTACATGCAACCTGTTTGATCATTAAAATAACTTTGTAATTAATGTAAGAACATGTTCCAACATGTTCAACTCGACAATTTTCAGTTTAGGCTCCGTTTGGAACCGAAAGTCGCAAAGTTTGACTATTGCTTTGACTATCAGTTCTGACCCATTTAAGCCAAGTTTAGGATTGCCTTAGAGCTTCTTTTGGACCTATTTGCATGTTAGAATAACTCTCTGAGATTATACAACTTGGTTCACTAGACATCCTATTCACATGCATGTTTCCGTTAATCGCTTATATGTTAACCATTATGCCCACTTGACCTTAATGTGATTTTTGAAAATATAAAAGAGTAGACACCTTACCTACTGATTTATAAACTTGCACCCAAAATTTGAGGTCAGTTTGAGGTCTAGATTAAGAGTTATGCTCAATAGCGTAATTAAGAGCTTCTTTACTAATTAAATGGCGTAAAGTACGTATAGCCTATCAAAACCCAAATTTTTATACCAAACTTTTTACCCACTGTTATAAAATAATATTTTGGGATTTTTGGTGATTTTTATTTATTTTTAGGCTGAGCATAACTTAGTGTTCTAAGATTAATTCGGTTTATGCCGGTTTTGCCCTTTTTGGCCATAAAAAGAGTTTTACAAATCCTTTTGACCTCAAACCAATTTCTACTGATTTGTTATGATAAATAAATTATTTTGAGCCTTCTGGAATATTAAAAATATCAGCTTTTTACAGAAAACCCGGAAATGGCTCCAAATCGCCTTTTTAGGCATTTTTAGCGGATAAGTGTGCTCTAGAACCTTATTAAACTTAAGGGATTGAACCTACTGATGTAATTAGTGAATTTTTATATTTTAAACAGTAGGCAAATGTTTTGAACTCAGAGTTCCAGAATTGACCTTTTAGGCACATGTGAAATTACCAAAATGCCCATACGGTGCATAGTAAGGTTAAAGATAATAAATTTCACATAGACTTACTACCCTACTGTTATAACTTAGTAAATTAAGTATATTTACTAATTTAATCAGACCTGTAACTCAGGTTATTATTATTTTTTAACCCTTTTACACCTTATAAAATGACCAAAACGCCCTTATGAGGCATAGTTTAGGTTTAAAATCATTTGGGGCATAATGGAAGGTATCATTCTGATATCACAACATATTTTAAGCATATTGACTTCAGAAACTTGTATTTGACTCTTATGGTTACTCGTTAAGCACTATACGCGTTCGGATCGGCTTATGTGACTAGTTTGGCCATTTTAGCCGAAACAGGTCAAACCATATCTTTTCGGTCTCAAAATCCAGAATGTGATTATATTACCCATATTAAACAAGTATGCAAGCTTGTTGGGTCAAAACCACATTCTAAAACGGTCTTCGCCTTATTGTGCGTTTAAAACCGTAATCTTCCTTTTTAACTAACCGGTCTAAGCTTAAGACCCGTTAGAATTCTAATAGGTTATTAAAACCTTAATTTCCAGATCTAGGAGCCCAGTAAAAGCTACGTGCACTCGCTGTTTTTTATTTATACTTTGCTCAGGTAAATACGTTTGACTTATTTTCCCTATACGGGCTTGGGGTACGGTATATAAAATACCGCTTGGTCGGGGAATTGACCTTAACCAGTTGATGGCTAAGTGTTGTCAAATTAACCCGTTTAAAAATGCTGTTTTGTTTGTTTAACGCCTTTGGGGGTTTAATGACCATGTCCCGGATATCCTTGGCATCATTCAAAGAATGGCCACGACCTTAGTACACGGGTGTAGGCGTACACCCGTTGTGCATTTCATTATTGTATAATCGTCGGCCGAGAGAAGTCTTGCGACGGAATTATATTAAGTGGTGTGTCTATTGAACTTTAACCCGGCACGACCCGGGCCACTGAACGCATAACGAACATGTAATTCTTTTACAAGATTATTAAGCAAATAATTATCCCAAGTTATAAAAAGTTTTATGCCACGGGCATTTAAATCAATTTTAAACATTTTCAAAATGAGTCAGTTAAATTGTATTTACCAGTGTAAACTGACATATTTTCCAAAAAGGCTAAGTGCAGGTACTACGCGTAATAGGCTGGTCACTCCTTAAGCATCCATAGAAGTCTCGCAAGCTTAGGATGCATGAAGTCTGTTGAAATGAAGTTTCCTTTTTGTTTGAATCTGCATGTGGATCTATTTCGACATTTTGTGATACTTGAATATTACAATAATTTGAGTTGAAATAAATCTTTCTTTCGCTTCCGCTGTGCATTTGATTATTGTATGTTTGACCATGACGATATCAACTATGTCACGGAACCCCCACCGGGCCCACCGGTGACACGTGGAAATTAGGGGTGTGTATAGTTTGAAGGGCGCAACGATTCATGGAAATTAGAACTGATTGATATCAAATGGTTTTTGGCAAGTATAGTTTGAAGGGCGCAACGATTCATGGAAATTACAAGAAGGAACAGTCTTGGATGGCATGACTCAAAGCTAGGATTCGATAAATCCAAAGTAACATGCTTCAAATGTAAAGAAAAAGGCCATTTCAAGCGACAATGTCCAAACTGATAGGTTCAGGGTATCAATAATCCTTTTGGTGATGATTATTACAAGAAGGCAATTTATCACAAAAATTCTCAACATTCGCCAAACACGTCAAGACCAATTCCAATGAGGATGGTTCATCGAAATCAAAGGATAAGGCATTATCGTGACACACGAAGACGAAGGTTTTAACTGGAACAGTTATATTCCTAAGACTGAAAGCCTAGCTCTTTTGGCTGAGATCATTGAAGAACCAAAACAAATTGTGGAAGAATTGATAGTTGAAGAAGTTTGTAATGAAGTTTGTGCTGAGATTAGCTTTGATGAAACTCCAGAAGTGTAGGAACTTCTTAGGACCGATTACGATTTGCTTGAATGTACAACTGGTTACGAATACTACATATCTCGTGTGGAATCCGAGTACAGATGTGACTTGTACAAGAACAAGCTAATTAATATGATTTCTATTGATGATTTAATAATACAAAATGGTGAAATCAACTGGACAGAGTTTCCCCTCTCTAGTCCACTAAAGGTTTCAAATGACAAGACATAAACCACTATTTATAGGCAGCCTCCATCTGCACTTATAGGTTATCACGGATGCGCACCTTAGCGCGGATGGGCTCTTAGCGCGCATGGCAAATCCGTGCGGATCTGCCCTGCGTAGATCTGTTCCGTGAGAACCTGCCTCTTGTGTGAACATGCAATACATTTGACACTTAAGCACATGATTGACGGAAACAATAGACATAGTACATTCACAGACTCCCCCTTGGATATTACTTCAGTCAATCCTTGTCGTAGCTAATCTTCTTTATCTCTGAGTTTTCAAAGGTCTTTGACAATTCTAAATCACATACTCCTTTTTACATCTTGATTCATCAGCTCCCCCTTTCATCAAACTCCCTTTTAGCAAACTCCTCCTTGCTTTGATCTTCCAGAATTCTTACCTAGCTCTTTGAGTATCTGTTTGTTTGACAATTTAAAACCTTTCATAAGAAACATTTACAATTTCAGAATCATAAACTGGCTTTTCACAAATTTATTTGACAATTAAAACTATTTGAGATCTCCCTAGATTCTTGTCTGGCTCTAAACACAAATATTTTGATATTAAAAACCAAGCTCCCCCTGTCAAATAACATTCATACACAAACCAATCAATATCATATTTGACTTTTAAAGCATCCAATCTTCATAAACCCTCACAGATAATCAAGTTCAACTTAATGACCTTGATTTATCTGAAATATCTTCCAAGTTCAAATTAATGTCCTTGGTAAGAATATTCAATCAAATTTTTGATTTTTCATTTTCAAAACCTCATTTTTCAACTTAATGAACTTGTTATTTTCTAAGACATGTTCAGCATACTTAGATTTTGAAATTTAGCTTTCCAACATCGGTTGTCTAAACATAAAGTAAAACAAAATCTTTTTGCAATTTTCAAACTTTATGCTAAAACGCACTAAAAATCTTTTTGAGTTTTTCCCTACAATGAAATGCAACAGCAAAATATTTACAGACATATTTTTGTTAAGTTTGCGTTAGAGGATAATATCAGTTTGTGACACATCAGAAGCACCGTTGATGTATATTAACTTTAAGCTTTAAACAGTTCATTGTCAGTATACTGGTGCACTTAAATTCTCACACAAACTTCAATTGATTCAAGATACGAAATTAGTATTTTAAGAACTTATCTTAGTTACGTGTCCCACCTCAGAATATACTCCCGTATCAAGATTCCCTAGATTCAGTCTTACAGGTGAATATACCTAAATGATATCTGTCTCTAGGTTAGTACGAGACCTTGAGAGCTCGGGTTAGAACTTCCGTTCAGACAAAGAGATGAAGGCTCGACTTAAGGTGTGTTCAATTTAGGAATCTCCTTAACTACAATTGATATATATCTTTCCATATTTTCTCAATTTTTATGCAGTGGTAGATTTTAAACGCAAAAGTATTATACGAGGTCTAAGCCATTGCTAACACAAAATCAGAAGACCAAGTATAATACCCTGGATATCAATAATTATAAAGACCTAATATCTCAGAATCAGGCAACCTCTCAAACGAAATTTCGGAGTACTAAGTCTATATATCCGAGAGATGTTCCCCACGAATTAAGAAAATTATTGAATTAAGTTTATATCTCGAAATCAATTTACTACTTATGTAAAAACCTATTGGCATATCATCAGTGAGACCGTTTATCACTTTTAATCTTTCCATTTCTTTAGCATGCTTGGATTGTCTACTGATGTACTATCATTTCCTCTTTTTACACAAAACTCTTTTGAATTTTTTTCATGTTTTTTTTACTTTTTCAAATTTTTAAATGTTTTGAATTTTTCAAGTTTTAAAAACTATATACTCCCCCTAAAATTCTAAAACATTTGACAAAACGATGTAGATTGCTTCATCTCACCATCCGTTTCTACTTCACATTCAGTAGATTGCTTATTTTTACACACACCCCCATGATAACAAAAACACATATTTTTAAACATTTTGAAACCATTTTTCAATTTTTTTATCAAGTTTTTGGTTGTTCTACCGTGAGGGTTTCGGCATATTCCTTTTCATTTTTTAAAAAAATTTAGATTTTAAAAATTAAAACCAAACACACATTTTTTTTTAAATTCTGACAATTTTAAAACAATAACATCCTGTTTTAACCACAAACACAGGATTTTCTCCTCATGTGCCAGGCTGTTCTGTTGACTATGTAGAACTTTGATTATCCTCCAAAACACTTGCACAAACACTAATTGAATCACTTGAACAATTTCACCCAAGTCTGCTTAACCTTGGGTATATGGACACAATAAGCTTCATTCAGTTTTGGGAAATATTTTTCGTTTAAAAAATAAACATTTTCTTTAATGAACAATTTCACCCAAGTCTGCTTGACCTTGGTTGAATCAATTTTCCTCTTTTCCTCAACAGAAGTATCTTTTCTCTTCACCGCCCAAATTTTTCCTTTTGAAACATTCTTTTCATAAAATCTTGAATCATTTTGAACTTTTCTTTTTGACATTTCAACTTTTGGTTTCCAAATTTGTTTTGGCTCAAACTTGGGTGACTTCTGTTTCACTAACTCGGATTTCTTTTTCTCAACATCAACAGGCTTCAGATTTGGACATTTGCGACCAATGTGTCCAACTTGTTGACATTTAAAAATGTTTTCTTTGAAACATCTTTGGCCTGTTGTTGTTGTTTCTTTTGAGCATAGAATTCCTCATTAGTCTGTCGACTAAATCAGAGTTCTTTCTCTTTTTTAGAACGTGTTCCATGAACAAAATTCATCTTTTTTCTGAAAATTTGTCTTTTCAAACCTTTTCTTTTGATTTTGTTTCTTTTTATAACCCAACCCAGCCTTTGTGTTTTTGTTTTTGTGACCTGGTTTGTTATAAAAAGCTTTCTTGCCTTTACCAGCAAATTTTTCAATTTCAGTTTTCTCAATTTTCACCAATGTATAAACTGTATCAATCTTTTCCGCAATCACATTTTGATTCGGAACTTCAACTTATGAGAACAGTTTTCCAGATCCAACCATATAATATGCTAACATTAGTGGATCATCATTCGTGTTTGTCTCGGATTTTGAATTCTTCAGATAATTATTATGAAAATTTACTTCATCTTCAATCTGTGATTCAGAATTATCATTTTTGGTGGAATTGTTTTGATTTTCTTCTTTCAAGACACTTTCAACAAGTTTACTTACCACCTCTGATTCACCCATATCAGATTTGGTGTATGTCACATCAATGTTTTCAGGCAATTGATCAATCATGTTTATTGCCTTTGCAACCTTTTCATCATCATAGAAAGTATAATTTTTCTCCAATGGTGGTGGAACCTGATGATATTCTGAACCAATTCCTTTTTATTCTTTTCAAAATCATTATCATCTGGTTTAATGTTGAAAATACATTCAAGAATATATGAAGAAGCATGATAACTATGCAGTTTATTATTTTTCTTTTCCTTTTCAGCCAATTCTCGTTTTAGTTCAGCAACTTCATCAATATATTGATTTAATATCAGTTGTTTACCTTTATATATGGCTTCAAGAAATTTTGTCGTTTTAGAATATTTTAAAACTATTCCCTCAAGACGTTTAACTTGACTTTTCAAAGTATCATATGCTTCCTTTACTCTATGATGTGACTATTTCATCCCATCATATTCCTTTTGCAACTCTCGAATGATATTATTTTTTTGAAAACGTTCGACAATTTGCTGAACACTTCTGCTTTAAAATCTCATTTTCTTTTTCAAAACCGTTGCATTTTTGTGTCAGCTCATCTACTTTTTCTTTCAAAATCTTCTCATTTTCAAACATTTCTTTACATTTCTCTTTGAATAATTTCTCACTTTTAGTAAATTCAATGTTTCTGGATTTTAATGTTTCGTCTTTTTCAGTACAGGCACTGCATGATATAATGCCTTTCTTGCACTGCGTTTCATTTTTATTTTCAGATTTTTCATCATTTTCATCATTTTTATCCATTAACTTAACCTGGTTTAACGACTCGATAGATTTAATTTGAGTTTCTATCTTTTTTTTTGTTCTGTCATCATTGTTTCGTGAGTCACTTTCTTCAGTTTTTCATCCATCCTCTTTTGGTTCTCATCAATGGTTTCTTCCACCTTCTTCTACAAAGTCTCTGTCGACTTTTTTAGACTCGCATTAATCACTTTTTCTATACGCTTCTTTACTTGTTCATCAAAATTTTTGTCTTCTTTCTTCTTTGAATAATGTTCTGCAGTAGTAGGAATAGTAGCAAGTAATGCATCAAAATCTACAATCTTGGGATCTATTGCAGGATTTCCTTGAGGATCTAAGTAGCATTCTGCTCATCCCATCTTTTAGCATTTCTTGCTTCTTTAAAAACTTGGTACATTTCATCCAACCTCCTACGCGCAATGCGTTCTTCTCGAATCCATCTCATCTCCATGATTTCCAACTTTGAAATATTCGAGAAGTATCTGCAAAAAATCAACAAACAATCAAACAACTTGAAAAAACAAATAATATGAATCCTGATCCATGCGAATTGTATGATCCGTGCGAACTGAATATTTCTGTTCCATACGGATTGATCAACTTGGATCCGTGTGAACTGGATTAATCAGACCCGCCTTAACTGTGTTTACCAATCTTTATCTGATCCGTGTGAAGCCAATGTGCTAGATATGCGTGAATTGGGATTATCTGATCCTTGCAAACTGAAGTCTTTGATCTGCGCGAACACACTCAAACGAATGCGCAAACTTTAGTCACGTTTTTCATGGTTTTTCATAGAATTTTCAATGATTTAGCTCAAATTTTGATCTAATCTTTTCAAGGATTGATTATGTTATGATTTTACACAACATATTCAAAAATTAGTCAACTTTATCCGTAGATTTGACGTTAAATCTGTGTTTTAAGTTTGAAGAAGTTGAGTAGAAGAAGAATGAGTAAAAATGATGAAATCATATCATTTTTGCTCTAATCTGGATCTGATTTGCTTGAATCTCCTAGTATCTTCAGTCCTTGCAACCAGTCTACTTCTCTGATACCACTTGTAGGAACTTGTTAGGACCGATTATGATCTTCTTGAATGTACAACTGGTTACAAATACTTCGTATCTCGTGCGGAATCTGAGTACGAAGGTGACTTGAACAAGAACAAGCTAATTAAGATGATTCCTATTGATGATTTGATAATACAATACCGTGACATCAACTGGACAGAGTTTCCCCTCTCTAGTCCACTAAAGGTTTCAAATGACAAGACACAAACCACTATATATAAGTAGCCTCCATCCGCACTTATAGGTTATCATGGATGCGCACCTTAGCGCAGATGGGCTCCTAGCGCGCAAGGCCAATCCGTGTGAATCTGCCCTGCGCAGATCTGATCCGTGCGAACTTGCAATACATTAAACCTAGTCTTGTCTAACCTATTAACTACGATTCGATACATTTAACACTTAAGCACATGATTGATGGAAGCAATAGACATAGTGCATTCACAAGAAGTTTCAGAAGATTATTATGATTTTGAATCACATGAGATTCTTCAAAATGCATTCAAATCGATTATGCCCCCTGATATGTTTAATTCTTTTGTAGGTTTCTTCGGCACACAAGGAAATTACCATGGCATATATTATGAAGAAGAGAACAAACAATCTGTAGAAGAAATCATAGACGTAGTAAAGGAAATGAATGCAGAAAACTTGACCGAGATTGCTGAGAAAGCCATGATGGCTCAACTAAAAGAGGTAGTCAAAATCTATGATGATGAACAGAAGGCCGAATTGGTTGAAGAAAAGGTTGAAAGTGAGATAACATAAAGTCAGTTTCAATGCACGAAATGCATAGAACCGTGCAAATCTTGCATTGAAAAAGACGAGAAATTCAATGAGTTGAAAATACACTAGATAACCTGATCAGTGATTTAAAAGAAACAAAAAAATCTTATGATAAACTAAATAGAACTATCAACTAGCACTGTCATGGATAAACAAATTGCAATTAATAATCATATTTACAAAACTGCCAAATTAAAACAAGAGCTAGAAACCCTTAGGATAGAGACGGAACAGGTTGATAAGAAGCTGATTAGTTATTCTATGGCATCTTATGTTTTGGATCACAATCTTCCCAAACCGATAGGAAAAGACGAGTCAGGGGAAGATGTGTATGGTTATGGTAATCAAGGGTTGGGTTATAATCGAGTTCCACCTCCTATGTGGAATAGCTATTCGAGAAAGAAACCAGATGGGGTGGAAAAGGCGCTGAACATAAGTTAAAGACTAAACAAAAAGATCAGCTGCCTGACAATCTTGATGTGACTTATACCAAATATCACACTGAGCGTGAATCAGAATTGGTTAAAAATGTTGCTCAGAAGGTTTTGGAAAATGAATGTGAGGTTTTGGAAAATGAATGTGACAATATTGATTTTGAAAGCACCCAATCAAAGTTTGACAAAGATAGTTCAAGTTCACGACAAGAAAGTGACGAAAGTTTTCATAAGAGTTACACTCGAAAATCAGCATATAGTTCGAGTGATAATCTAAATGTGATCATGTATAAAATGAATGGATCTGACAAACTATATTCTCAAACAGAATTTCTATTTCTGATTCTGAATGTGAACATGAACAAAGTCGAAAAGGTTTTCAAATTAGTGGAGGTTGAAATGTCTGAGATTGAAAATTTATCAAATATTCAAGGATTTTTAAACTTCAAAAGGCGTAAGTCTTACTATTCTAAACCAAAAAGTCCCTACTCTAACTATCAACAAAAAAAGTTATTATCAAGGGAGGAACGGGTCGGGATATGGTAAGAAAAATTACAACAAGTTTGGAAAACTAAAGTTTGCAAAGAAAATGACTTTTGTATCTGGAATGAGTTCAAAAAGTGAAAAAGAAAGTCAATTCAGCAAACAATCAAATGAAGAGTTCTTTGCTCAGAAAAAACAACGTGAACAGGTTGAAGGATCTACTGTTGTAACAGACAGCAGAACTTGCTTCAGATGTAACCAGGTTGGGCATATCGATAGTCGGTGTCCACAAAAGAATACTAAACCTATTTACGGTGTTAAAAAGAATTCATAAGATTTGAAACAAAAATCACCAATGTTTGTTCCAACTCAAATCTTAATATGAAAGAATAAATCTACAAAAGAAGTGAAACTAGTAAACATAAAAGTTTCAACTACAAAAACTGGTGAATCTTCAAAGAAAGATAAACAAAAAGATTCTAAATTTACACCAATCTGATTCAACAGTGAATGTTCTCAAGAAGTGAAACAATCTGATTCAATAGTGAATGTTGAAAAAATTGCTCAAAAGTGTGATTGTGTTCGTGAAGCAAAAGTTGTAAACCCACCCAAGACCGCTAAGGCTTGGGTCTCACTCTTCAAGTAATTATTTGAGGGAATGTGCAGGGGCTTCCAATATCAATCATATCGAAGTGGATCATGGATAGTGGAGCATCCAGGTACATGACGAGGATGTTGGCACGCATATACGATGACAAATCTATTAGAGGAGGCTACGCTGGGTTAGCAGGTAATCAGGGAGGTAGAATTATAGGTGAAGCTCCGTTAACCAACGGGATGGTGTCGTTTGAAAAGGTCAGCTACATGGCTGAGTTGGAGAACAATTTGCTTAGTATATCTCAGATTTGTGACAAAAAGTTCACGACGCACTTCATAGACAAAGAATGTTTGATTCTGAAGCCAGGGTTCAAAATACCGAAAGAGTGGATCTTAATGCCCGCTCCTCACGAAAATGATCTTTTTGTTCTGGATATGAGCATTGCAACTACTACAACGAAAACAACACAATGTTTTGTTTAAAAGGCTACTGAGAAGGAGTCAATATTATGGCATAGAGAGTTGGGGCACATTCATCTTTGCAAAATGAATTTTCTGGTGCACAACGAGTTAGTGGACGATGTCAACTTGAAGAGTTTTCACTTCAATGATGACTGCATCAACTGCAAGAAAGGAAAGCAACATAAAAAGCCACATCCAAGAAAGCTTCTAAACTCGATATAACATCCACTAGAAAGGCTACATATAGATCTTTTTGGCCTGGTAAATGTAAGAAGTGTATAAGGAGATCTGTACTACCTAGTTGTTACTGACGACTATTCGAGGTTCTCATGGGTGATGTTCCTGGAGAGTAAAGATGAAATGTTCGACAGTCTTATGATTTTGTTCAAAAAGTTGGAAAATCTGCACCATTTGCCAATTAGTCGCATTCGAAGCCACAATGGAACATAATTCAAGAATAACATGATGTTAGAGTTCTGCAATGAGAAAGGAATTCTGTATGAGTTTAGTGCACCGTACACTCTACAACAGAACGGTGTAGCTGCGAGAAATAACAGAACACTGATAGAGAGTGCACGCACCATGCTCCGTGATTCAAAATTGCTCGTAAGTTTTTTGAGCGAAGCCATGGCATCTGCGTGTTACACACTTAACAGAGTATTGACGGTCAAGGCACATAAAAAGACATGTTTTGAGTTGCTTAACCAACAAAAAACTGAATTTGAAATGGTTAGAACCTCCTGGGTCTCCGCGTACGGTAATTGACTCAGATGGAAAATTTGGAGCTAAATCGTTAGAAGGGTTCTTTGTAGGCTATGCTAGTCCACTTAAGAGGGTTTATCTTCCTAGCCGCAACCTGGTTATTAAGGATCAACATGTAGACTGTCAAAGATACACATCCTGACACAGAAACCAAGAGATCCTTGGCTGTTCGATTATGAAGGTCTCTGGAATTCTTTCAACCTACCATCTAAGCCATCAGAGGAGGAACTTGCTATGCTCTACCGGCATCAACAATCTTTTACACAACCCCTTTGCCTCCCAGACAACTAGCTCGGTATGTAAGTAGGGACTTTCGTGGAAGAGTTCGAGTTTACTATCTAACATCGAAATTAAACAAAAGTAGTTAAAAGTATTCCTCCTAGGAATACTAATTTGTTTGTCCCCCGGGGACGCATGCTTGTGAAAGAGTACTGAACTCAACTTAGTTTGCTCGGTAAATGATAACGTGCTTTTATGCGTTAGTTAATTGCTAGATCCGTTACACGCGACCTAAGGTATGATAAATGTAAGTACGTATACGAGTAGGGTTATACAATACCCTATGTGTCCAAACAATCCCTTGCTTAACTGATCAAATTATCTAGTTTATCACACAATAACATCCTTGAACCATTATCATGAATCTAAATCGTATACCCTTTTATTAAATGCGGACCTTATCACATCTATTAAGTGTGGATTACATATAAATCATTTATGTGCGGACAGTGTAAAAGTCCCTAAGTGCGGACCACTTTGAAGTTACATGTGCGGACAATATGAGAGTTTCTAAGTGCGAACACCTTTAACATATATACATATGCGGACATGCTAACACATAACCAAATGTGGACATGCAAAGAAGTATAAGGTTGGTAAGTTCAGACACTATATAACTTGTTAAGTTCGGACATTTAACAATTATTTAAATTCGGACACTTAAAGCACTTCATATATGCAGACCCAATAACACTTCCTATGTGCGGACACTCCCCAAACATATATAAACGCGGACACATCAAACTCTATATGTGCGGACATCACACCTTCTCCTAAGTGCAGACTAAATCAAAGCATTAAGTGAGGACCTCAACACTTCAATCAACTGCGGACTTAAGTGCAGAGCGTATGCTTGATCATATGCGGACTTCTTTTAAAATAACTAAGTGCGGGCCCATTAACAAAAGTTAAGTGCGGATCAATGTTACATCATATGTGCGGATAGTTATGAAAGATTATGTGCGGACAACTTAAGGCTCACTAAGTACGGATCACATATAAAAGTTAATATGTGCGGATCAATCAAATAATGTTAAGTGTGGATATTTGAACAAAATAACAAATGCGGACACTTTGTGACTTCACAAAGTTTGACAATTTAGAAATCCCTTTCTTTAAAAGTTTTCATGAAAAGAAACCCCCATATGCACAGAATTCAACAGTGTCAGGAATAAAATCAATCAATCTAACAGTGTTATCATACCACAAACATCCAACAATCATTACACAATCATTCAGTCTAAGAAATTACGTATTCATTAGCATAATTAATCACACACAATCAATTGTTTGGATCATTTAGGGTTTGTATGAATCAAAAGAACAAGATTAACAACGTATCATATAATCATAAACACTTACCTCTTATTAAATCTAGGTGGATTGAAGATCAAGGATTGATGTGTGTGAACTTGTGAAGCCAAATGATTGAAGAAGGATTAGAGATGATTAGAGAGTGTAGATACTGTCGTACCGTGGAGTTATGGGAAATTTTAGGGTTTTGAGTGGTTATAAGAGTTTCACAATTTTTCTAAACACCCCCCTAATTATACAACTTTCATTCCCTAGCACATAAATTATGCAATTCACATTTAAACACATAATTCATGTATTGAGAAGTAACGTACGAATTTCATGTAAACCGTCCGTTTAGTTATTCGTGTGTGTTCTGGTAATTCCCCGAATTACCAACATAGACTCATTTAACTAACCCTCGTTAAATGCAGTGCTATGAATGTATGATTAAATTAACTGTGGTTTGGTTAAATTGTAACCTGAGGTTGCGGGTTGTCACATCATCCCCAACTTGAAAGAAATTTCGTCCTGAAAGTTGATAAGCAGTCACAGAGAAGTGAAACGGTATGTTAAGATGACTGGGGGTTTCCTCGTGTACCACATCATCCCCAACTTGAAATGGCATTTTGTCCCGAAATTCACTAGTTGCATCTGGGTTAGGTTCGGCAGTTTTGAATAAGTGAGGATACTTGAGCATCATCTCATCCTCGTGTTCCCACCTGAACTCCGGTCCACGTCTTGCGTTCCAACGAACTCTCACGATTGGGATTCGACTGTGCTTATGGACCTTAACTTCCCGGTCCATGATTTCAACAGGTTCCTCGATAAACCAGCTTGTCATCGATCTTCAGTTCTTGTAAAGGAACCACAAGTGTTTCATCGGACAAACACTTCTTTAGATTGTAGACGTTTAAAACGTCATGAACCTTATCAAGTTCCTTAGGTAACTGAAGAAGGTAAGCAACCTTACATTACCGATTCTTTCCAAAATCTTAAATGACCCATCATAATGCAGATTGAGCTTGTCGCGTTTCCCAAAAAGGAACCACACCCTTTCAAGGTGAGACTTTCAATAAGACTCGATTCCCCATGGTGAATTCCAAGGGTTTCCGACCCTTGTTGGCGTAGCTTTTCTGGCGATCACGGGCTGCCGCCATACGATTTCTGATTTGAACAATCTTCTCAGAAGTTTCGAGTACGAGTTCTGGACCGGTGATTTGGCTGTCACCCACCTCAGCCCAACAAAGAGGAGAACTGCATTTCCGTCCATACAACGCCTCAAACGGAGCTGCCTGGATGCTAGAGTGGTAACTATTGTTGTAGGAAAACTCTACCAAAGGTAAATGTCATTCCCAACCCTTACCGGAATCGATCACACATGCTCGAAGCATGTCTTTGAGTGTCTGGATGTTTCGTTCGCTTTGACCATCCATCTGAGGGTGATATGCGGTGCTCATGTCTGGACGTGAGCCGAATGATTTGTGCATCGCTTGCCAAAAATCGGACGCAAAGTGCAGAGCGCGATCAAAAATGATAGAGGTCGGCACCCCGTGCCTAGAAACTACTTCCTTCAAGTAAATGCTAGCAAGTTGCGAAAACTTGTCAGTTTCCTTGATCGCAAGGAAGTGTGTAGATTTTTGTCAGACGATCAACGATCACCCAAATGGTATCGTTTCCGCTTTGAGTTCTTGGCAGGCCGGTGATAAAATCCACAGAAATCTGTTCCCATTTCCACATAGGTAATTCTGGTTGCTGAAGCAATCAAGACAGTTTTTGATATTCTACTTTGACTTTTGTGCAAGTCAAGCATTTGCTCACATACGTCGCTATGTTCGCTTTTATGTTTGGCTACTAGTACAGGATTTTCAGATTCTGATACATCTATTCAGAACCCGGATGAACAGAGTACCGAGACTTATGAGCTTCATCCATCACAAGCTTTCTCAGATTACCGTGCAAAGAGACCTATATTCGCTCAATAAAAAAGCGAATACCGTCAGACTTGGTTACCAGTTGTTCTTCCATGCCCCGCACGGATTCAGCTTGAAGGTTCCCGTCCTTCAATGCTTCAGTTTGGGCAGAAAGAATCTGGTCGAGAAAGTTAGAATGGATTGTGAGCTGTAAGGCTCAAATACATTTAGGCCTAGTTTCATTCCGACTGAGGGCATCAGCTACAACATTAGCTATGTCTGGATGATACTTAATGGCATAGCCCTAATCGTTTAAGAGTTTAACCCAACGACACTATCGCATGTTCAACTCTTTTCGATCGAAAATGTGCTGAAGGCTCTTGTGATCGGTATATATGGTGCATTTAGTACCGTACAAGTAATGCCTCCAGATTGTAAGTGCAAAGACCAAGGATCCCAGCTCCAAGTCGTGAGTCGTGTAATTTTTCTCCTGAACCTTCAATTGTCGAGAAGTCTAGACTATCACTTTCTCACGTTACATCAAAACACAACCGAGACCTTGAATTGAAGCATCACAGTACACCACGAAGTCATCCTTACCATCGGGTAAAGACAATATCGGTGCACTACAGTGTTTTTGTTTTAAAAGCTGAAAGGCCTTCTCTTGATTCGCACCCCATGAATAAGTGACACCCTTCTAAGTTAGAGCGGTAAGGGGTTGAGCGATTTTTGAGAATCCCTTAATAAATATGCGATAGTACCCCGCGAGACCAAGAACTTGTCGCACCTCCGTAGGAGTCGTAGGTGCTACTTAACTCTTGATAGAGTCGATCTTTGCAGGATCAACATGTATTCCCGACTCGTTGACCATGTGACCAAGAAAGTGGACTTCTCGGATCAAGAAATCACACTTGGAGAATTTCGCGTAAAGCTGCTCCTTCCTCAGGAGTTCCAAGATAAGACACAAGTGTCGCTCATGATCATCCTTGCTCTGAGAATAAATCAGAATGTCATCAATAAACACAATGAAAAAGTCATAAAGATACAGTTTGCACACACGGTTCATGAGATCCATGAGGACCGCAGGTGCGTTAGATAACTCGAATGGCATGACCAAAAACTCGTAGTGGTCGTACCGCGTTTGAAAGGCTGTTTGGGGAACATCTTCCTCTCGGACTCTCATCATCTGGTAATAGCCCGATCTTAGACCGATTTTCGAATAGAAGCTTGACTCTTGCAGCTGGTCAAATAGATCGTCAATGAGAGGGAGAGGAGAACAGTTCTTGACCGTCACCTTGTTGAGTTCGCGATAGTCGATACACATGCGGAAAGACCCGTCTTTCTTCTTCACGAATAGGACCAGGGCTCCCCACGCCGAAGAACTTGGTCAGATAAAACCTCAATCCAACAGTTCTTGGAGTTAATTCGACAGTTCTTGAAATTCACCTGGTGCAAGACGATAAGGAGCACGAGCAATCGGAGCTGCTCCTGGCGTAAGTTCGATATGGAATTCAATATGTCGATGTGGAGGTAGTCCTAGAAGTTCTTCGGGAAACACATCGGAAAAGTCACGAAAAACTGGAATATCTTCAATCTTCTTTTCCTCAGAGTAAGTATCAGAAAGGAGAAGGATAACCCTTCCGTAAGAACTTCTGGGCTTTCATAGCAGAAATGATGCCAATCATAGCACCACTCTGATGACCTTGAACAGACAGTGAATCTCCGCTAGGGAGAGGAATACGGACGATCTTCTCTTTGTAGAGAATTTCAGCTCAATATTTGGACAACCAGTCCATACCGACAACTACGTCAAATCTACCAAGAGTGACGAGAAGAAGGTTAATGTCAAACAGTTGACACAGAAGATCGAGTTTGCACTCTACGTGAACATGAGACGATTCAATTGGCTTACCATTAGCCAATTCTACGATATGCTTGGTTTCGAGAGGTGTCAGGGTCGATCCTAACAGTCTACTGAACTTTAAGGACACATAACTCCAATCGGCACCGGAATCGAATAAAACAGAGGCGAAAAGATTGTTCACAGAAAACATACCGGTCACGACGTTGCCATCGTTCCTGGCATCACTGGTGCCAATAGTGAATGCCCTCCCATGAGCAATACTTGAACAACAAATAGATGTATCAAATCACCTTTGGGCAGAAGTGATACATCAGAAGCTCACCAAGTTAAGCTATTTGGTTTTGTGAAAAATTATCTGATTCTGATTAATTAAGTATTTACAAAACCAATTATTTAATAGCAAACCACTTGTTAGTTCACATTAACAGCCTAATAAAGTAATGGGATTTTGAATTAAATCTTGACATTTCGAAAACATTTGTGATTTCAAATAAGTTAAATCTCGGATTCATCCGAAATGTATGATTCCGAATAATATTCGGATCCATCCGAAACTGATGAGTTCGAATGATTTCGGATCTATCCGAGATGTGTAAGTTCAAATGATTTCGGATCTATCCGAGATGTGTAAGTTCGAATGAATTTTGGATCTATCCGAGATGTTTTCTCCAAGCTTCGAAATCCCTTAATTTTGGCAGTTAATAATTATATGGTCGAAAATCCGAATTTTAACGGATCATGGGATTGAGTTTCCTGTTTTAATGGTAATTATGTTTATCTAATTATTTCGAAAATAACATAAATATGAATCCATGAATCCGAAAATTATCTGATGATTTTTACATATTAATGCAGATTTCTGAACAGTGGTTTACCCATTTGTAATTTCGGAATAGTAATTTATGAACAAACATAAGATCCGAAACTGTAATATATATGATCCAAAACACAAAACAACAGATCCAAAATAGTATTTCAGATGGGATTACTATTTTTTATTAGGGTTTTCAAAAAATTTTGTTTTCTAGATTCTTATTCCAGATTTATGGATACAAAACAGAACTGATTTATCAACATATGCTCTAATACCACATGTTGGTCAGTTATGTTTAAACATAATGGAAAACATAGAGAAATACCTGTAACAGGAGACAAACCAACAGAGAATCCAGTCAGAGACGCAGATATGGAGTACGACATACTTGTCAACATGATCTTGTTCCTCCTTAGGGTGTAAGTTAATGATGGTGATACCGAACTCTAGGGTTTGAGTTCATGAAAATGGAGAGAGAGATGTGGCGATTTTGATGATGTTGATGTTATGATAATTATCTAACATCTAATCTCTCTAGTTATCTCCTTATATATACACCCAAGAGGAAACCCAATTAGTTAATAAGGGTAATATGGTTCGCCAACAATTACAACCTAATTATATAATTGGTTTTAATATATTTTGATCTATATAATATAAATGATTATATGGCTACAATATTAAATATTACAATAATAATATATTTAATCTTACATTTTCCCACTTAGCTGAGTAATCATTTATCATGAGTATTAGAAACATAGTTTACACAAAATTTGAGTTTTCTACTATATGCTTTACAATTAAGATGATATTGTTAGATATTTGAAAAAAAAAATTCAAATATTTTAATTAATAGCATTGTAATATTCAGGGTGAGGGTCTAACGGAGTAGTAATTAATTATAAAATGCTTATTAAGAGTGTATTTTTTTATTTACAACCTTTGCAATTTATATTTGTTCCCCTAATCATTTGTTCAGTTGCATTGAAATATTGGAACTCATACTTTTTTCTTTTGCACACACTAGCCAATTAAATCTAGTAAAATTCTGAATGTTCTATTCATTAGTTGATTAATTCTTCTGCTGGCAATGCAATTAACTAATCAAAGTAACAACATTTTATTGATTTTAATCTATCCATCAAAAATTAGTAGTCCCAAGTTTCAATTTTATTCACTCAACCAACCAAAAATTATCAATTACAGTAATAACCTAATAAACACATGCTAAGATCACTAAGTGAAATCAGTTCAAAGAGCTCACATTCAGATATCTCAAAAGACTAAGGGGCTGTTTGGTAGCCTCTTAATCTATTCAGAGGCTGTCTCTTAATGAAATTATTTGTGGCCCTTATGTCTGAATGAATAAGAGGTAACCTTATGTCTGACTGGATAAGAGGTAACATCTGAATGGTAAACTATCACATGTCACATTCTTCTACATTATCTTTGTTAAACTCTTAAATGATTTCATTAAGAGGTAGCCTCTTAATGTCATTCAGATGCTACCAAACAGCCCCTAAAACTAAACACATCCCTTAACTATTAGAACCAATGTGCATCTCAATAATCAAATTAATAAATCAAGTGTAGTAAGTATAATCTAAAAGAATATTGTGCGGATTCTTCGGGTTTTTTTCATTTGCTCGGGGCTGAAGATAAACATCAACAAATCTAATCTGTTCGCCATTGGGGTCAGTCAGAATTCGGTTGCGAGTATGGCGGAGTTAGTGGGTTGTCAGGAAGGGTCCTTCCCTTGCAAGTATTTGGGGCTTACGGTCGGGGCAAACATGAACAGAATTGCAAACTGGAAGCCGGTGTATGACATATTTGATACTAGGTTGGCCAAGTGGAAGGCAGGTTTGTTGTCCATTGGAGGTAGGATTACTTTAATTAAATCCGTTCTCGAAAGCCTCCCGAATTACTTCTTCTCCTTATATCGAGCTCCGGTGAAAGTGTTAAAAGACTTGGAATCGAAGATGAGAAATTTCCTTTGGAATGGGGACAGCACTATCAAAAAATTAAGTTGGGTGGCGTGGGATAGGGTTACGCTTCCGGTGAAGAGTGGTGGGCTCGGCTTCAGCAAGTTAAAAAATGTCAATTTAGCCCTCTTAAACAAGTGGGGTTGGAGATTTATTACCCAAAAAAATAAGTTATGGTGTAAAATTCTTAATGCTATTCATAGTAACAGAGCTTGTGGGGATTTTTTACCGGCAAAAAAGTCGCCCGGAGGTGTATGGTTTAATATTGTGCAGACCATAAGCAAACCAGTCGGTAACATCTTGGCATTAAGATATAGATTCAAAGCTTCGGTGGGCGACGGCGAGGAGACAGCTTTTTGGTCGGATAATTGGCTGGGGAGTAAACCGCTGTGTGAGGTCTTTCCTAACCTTTTTAAATTAGAGGAAGATAAAAAGTGTAAAGTTAGTGATGTTCTTGGCAATCGGCTCGGGGGTGGAAGTTTGAGCTGGAGATGGAAAAGGCCGATCGGTTCGGAAAGTGAGGTAAATGATCTGGTGGCTCTTGTGTCGATGTTGCAGGATGTTAACCTGAACTCGGTCCGTGACACTTGGTATTGGGTGGGGGCCGGAGATGTGAAAGAGGAGGAGTACTCGGTGAAATCAGGAAGGTTGATTCTGGACAGTAGTAGAAGCCAGGCGAATGTGTTTATTCCGGAAAGCTGCAAGTGGATCCCGAAAAAAGTTAATGTTTTCATTTGGCGAGCGGAGATGAACAGAATTGCAACTGTTGAGGCTTTGTTTAAGCGTAACATTGATGTTGGCAGCTTGGTTTGTGGGCTGTGCGGAGAAGGAGATGAGACTGTGGAGCATCTGTTTACTACGTGTTATTACGCTTCTATGCTATGGTCTTGGTTAGGTAGTTGGTGCAAGTGTCAACCGTTAGTGGTGTTCACCTTCAGGGACCTCCTGGAAATCCATAATCATGTGGGCCTTACTGGTATGAAGAAGGAAGCTTTTAAAGGGTTGATTAGAATAGGGTGCTGGGCTATCTGGAGGATGAGGAACGAAGCTAGGTTCAATAGCAAAGAGGTGAAGCTTGAATACATTTGCGGAGGAGTGAGGAAACTGGGTTATCTTTGGTTCAAAACTAGGAATAAAGGTATAGGTACTACATGGAACGATTGGTGTAAATTTGTAATGATTTAATGGTGTTGTTGTTGCGTCGCCTCGGTTTGAGGTGGCGGTTGTGTTAATAAAGTTTACCTTTCAAAAAAAAAAAAAAATTAGATAACCACTCATCAGTATAAAAAAAGAGTTAGGTGTCATTTACGTCGCTGTGGTTTGTTCACTTTTTCCATTTCAGACAAAATTTCAAAGTTGTACCATTTTTGTCCCAAACATTTTCAAAATATGCCATTCCAGTCTAAAAAATCTAAAATAAAATGTGATTTTCGTCTCTGAGTTAACTGAGTTATTTTTTAACTGGGTATGTTTTTTGAACTGAAATGGCACGTTTCGCAAATGTCAGAGAGGAAATGGTAGAATTTTAAAATTTAGCCTGAAATGGCTAAATGTAACAAACCACATGGACGTAAATGACAATTTACTCTAAAATAAAACATACGTACTATACATTGATAAACTCATGTGTAAGTTGATCACATGCTTCAGAGATGACCGCAACTTCACTATTTCCATAACAGAATTTTCTTTAGCTCACGACTCAATGATGCAAACTGGCAATTCATAACAGAAGAATAGATGAATGAAGAAGCCAAAGTGTATACAGTTAAGAAGGTTTATTATTCTGGCAAACATAATCAGTATACTACACACTCTTAAACTAGGAATCGAAAGGGAGGAACTAGATTTGGGGCAATATGACATAAATAATTTTAATATAGTAACAACAAAAATAAGAAGATTAATGGAATCGCAATCGCATGAATCAACAAAAATAAGCAAACGAAGTCAATTTCAATATAGTAACAGAATAGAATGGAATGGCATGCAATGGAATAGCAAAGTAACCTATGTTACTGTTCGGCACCTTTTCCCAAGGTCTTGAGCTTTGACTTGAAGAGTCCCTTCACATTGCAGCACCACGACACTAGCACGGCAATTGGAAGGGTGGCCTTGCTCTCTGCTAGATCTTGGATTTCCAGAAGAAAGGTCTTCGATTTCAATTTTGGGGAAGGTTTCAAAAGATAAAAGTAACTTTAGGGTTTATTTGGAAGTGGAATTTGGTGTTGGGAGGGAACAAAATTTTAAGAAGGAGGGAAATTTTAATTTTAGAGTTTTTTTACTAAAACTTTTGAATGGGGTAAGAGAGAAATTAAAAACTTTTGAAACTTTTTAATGGCATTAAAAACTTATATTAGTGACATAAAAGATAAATACCATTATATGTTTGTGTTAATCAAATATGGCATATATAAAGTGTCATTAAAAAGAAAATTTGGTGGCATAATAGCTAAATGTCACTAAAAGGGTGTGCCACTATATGGACTTTTTTTTTTTTTTGTAGTGCCACCACTCCAGGACTACCTACTTCATTTTAAGATCAGGAGCAACGGTTTTGAAGGTCCCATTTTTCCGGTGGATCGATAATGAAAACCTATCCTTGTTTATCACGAACACGGTAACGGGTGCGGAATCCCTGTGACGGTGCAAACCAAACACAGTGTAAAATGAGAACACGGGTAACCAAAAGATTCAATATCTATTGATTAGGGATGTTTACAGACTCTCTCTTTAAGTCTCACAGCTCTCGTCTCTCGTCCGAGTTTCACACAGAAACTATGAGAGCTATTTATACTAAGACAGACACAAATATGACGAAACACAAATAATCCTCGGCGAAACACACAAAGTCGACGAAACTAAACAGTTCAAATTCAACCTCTGTTTCGTCGTTTGCATTGAAGCCCAAATGAAGGTCAAAGCCCAAAGTAGTCTTCGGCCCAAAGTAGTATCCATGACGAAACAGAATCAGAGATATTCAATTTGAAAAATTTAGACAACCATGACATCATCATGACATCATCATGATGATGTCATGGTGATGTGTCGAGGGAATGGGTCCGCGGCTCTTCGTGCTTCGCTTGTCGAACTCTGGGACGCATGACAGAGGAATGTCTTGACGTTGGGCTTAAGCCGGACCTAACGGTGCCGAAACCAAGTCGTACCGAGCCGAGTTGAACCGAACCGAGTCGCGTCCACACAAAGTGTATCAACAAACTCCCCCTTGGACGCTACTCGTGATGGTTCGTCTTCTGTGATTGTTCGTCTTCTGTGTCTTTCATGTCGGAGGATCTTCAAAGTCTTCACGCGTCGTAAGAAGAAAGTGTATCAACAAACTCCCCTTTTTATGTAGGAAGTGTGTTAACAAACTCCCCCTTAGAATGAACTCTCCATTGAGTCATGCTCGTGAATTTTTTTTTTTTGATCGATAATTCTTCAGATCCTTGTGGTGTTGATGAAGGGTCATCGGCAACTCAATCATCATTATCTTTTGAGTGCCTTCACGTCGTGTCTTCATTCCGAAGCTTGTCATCAAACATGTTCTCCTCGCCTTTAGCATCTGCACATGCAAGAAATCTAAACGCATAATGAGAACAACCGCTTGGAATATAGTTTCTATAAACAAACGACACATGTGAGATCAAGTCTCAATTAACTACCTACCGACAACAGTTTGAAAGTTTACAAAAATTGTTCAATTTTAATCCTTTAACTTTCAAAACTCGTTAACTTCGACTTTTTATAAAGGTGCAATTGTTTTCCGGCTTTCGATCAGGATTTTGGGTAGGATAGACTCGAGTTCCAACATCGGTCAACAAAAAATAAACTAGAAGCAAAATCTTTTTGGATTTTATAAAGTTTATATTAAAACACACCTAAAATCTTTTTAGAATTTTTCATTTTTCAAATGTAAAGACGGAAAACAATAAATAAATATACACAGAGATGCAGAAACTGAAAACAGTAAACAAATATTTACAGACATTCTTTTTGCGAGTTTCGACGGTAAGAGAATCATATCAGTGTACGGTCATGTCAAAACGCTCTTTTTGTTCAATTAGTTAACATTTAGATAAGCATCCTATAGCGATTATCGGTATTGTTGTCCACATAAGCTCAACTTATCAGATGTAATCATGGCGAGGGGATACGTTAAGGTATGATTTATACTTACCGACCGGTGTTCATCCACACACGACACATTCCCGTATCAAGGTATGCACGAGGGTTCATCTTACCGGTGAGTTTACCGATTATCACCTGTTTGACCGTATATGATGTGAGATTCTCACTTATTTTGATTTGAAAACAAGCCTTATGTGATAGAATCACTTATTGATGAGGAACTTGATTTTCGATGCATGAGGGCACGGGAGCAAGACCGTGAACAGGTCAGTACTTTCGTACAGCAGAGAGACGAACTTGACTCCCGGATAAATGTGATATTTTATCACTTATTTGTTTGGACATGTGATTGTTGATCACTTATTGAGGTCGAATGCAATATGTACACGTATGTATAGTATCATGGAAGATCTAGACTTGCGTCCCCGTTTTTTTTCAGTAAAAGATACAACCATGATACCCAGATGATAAGCAGCATAAAGACCGAATATCTCAGAACCTCGGCAATCTCTCAAAGGAAATTTCGGTACTAAGACCATATGCCAATGAATGGTTCCCACCTGGTCTTCAGTCGATTAAGGTTTATATCACCCTACACACTTTAAAATGATTGTGAGCCTACCGATACATCTTATATAGAGCTGCTTATCGTATTTCATTTAAGGTTTAAAGAGGTTTGGACAGACCACTGATGTACTATCATTTTCTCTTTTTCTGGCCAGGAAACTCATTTTTGTTTTTCTATTGTTTTTGTGTTTTTGAAATTTTTCGATGTTTCTGGATTTTTGAAATTTGGATTTACTCCCCCTAAAATCAACAAACTATGATAAATTTTAAAAACACAAAGGTATTTAGAAAAATGATTTCCCGATGTCGGATTAACTCATGTTTTACCTTAATGCCGTTTACCAAAATTAATTTTAATCAGAAATGATTTATCGAGTTTTGGAAAAAAATCACTTGGCACGTCAGTAAGCGGTGCAGACCAAGACAACATTGACGAGTTTCATATTAAAAACAATCACGTGTGAGGTGATATTCGAGATCAATGTGTCTGGTCAAAGAGTGCTGTACGAGATGATAATAATTCATAAAGCAGCTTAAATATCGACAAGCATAGGAGAGATTAGAAATTCAAAACCGTATCCTGCAACTGTTTCATGCATTGCAAGGAATCTGAGTGCTCTCCCAAAATGGATATCCACCCGGTGCGGATTTCAAAGCCGATTTTTTGGTAGCTACTGAGAAATCTCTTCACAACAACAAGATCATAAACCTTAGGGTCCGGCTGGTCTTCCATATTGCACCAGGGAAGGTCTTCGTCTTTCTCTTTGGAAAGTAGTGTGCGGTTGTTCAATCCACGCCAAGGCATCCGCACACCCGGTTGGTTTGTTCAACAAACACATTTTCTTCAAATCACACCGCGAAGAAATGTACACTGCACGTTCATTTTGTTGAAGTTGAAATTCAGACGTGTTGCAGGTGCGTACATTTTGATCTGAATCTACCCTGGGGACCCGATCAAAGCCTTTAACAATCACATTTCATGAATGATTTTCATTTTGTCGAAGTTGCCAATTTCTTTCAACAGACAATTCTGTTTCCTCTTTCTTTTTCTCTCCATCAAAGGCAACAATTTCTTATGTCGCCTATCTTGTGCAAGGACGCTCCACTATCAACAATCTTACGACTATCGAAAGTTCCTCCTGGAACTTCCTACACACTCACTCAGAGATTAGTTGGAGAGGGGGACCCAAGCCTTCATAGACTTGGGTTGCCCCTGAGAATCAAGAAATGTAATTTTAATTTCTTGGAGGTTTTCAAACACAACACCTCCCCCTGTACTTTCACCCGTTTTAGTTTCCAAGTTTGTTTTTGTTTACCAGATTGAGTTTTGTAAACAGATTTTGAAACTTCTAGTTTTAATGGTTGCGAAGAACTTGGTTCCCTTTTGACCGTTTTGGCTTCAGATTTTGAAGCCTTTTCAACAGCTTTGACTTTTTGACGTCGTTGTTTTGTTTCTTGTTCTTTAACAGTTCGTTTATCATGTTTTGGTGAAACAGGATGACGTTGAGGGTGAACCTTTTCAGGTGGGGCTCTTTCAACAAAATTTGGTTTGGGTGAGTTTGTGTAGTCTTTAATGATGTGCCCAAACTTCCCACATTTGAAACAAGTTCTCCTTTCAACAAACTTAGGAGAATCTGATCGACGACCTGACGTAGAAGTTGTAGACCCAGAGGTACTACCTTCACACCCGTTTGTGTGTTGGGTGTAATTGTTGTCACACCCCCAAAATCCACACGCGGAGTATCACCGCTTGGGAGCGTGACCGACCAGGATCAAGCCACCAATCATATTGAACATGCATTTAATATTAAGTAAAATAACTGAAAACCATCCATTCAATACAAAAGGTGATCAAACAAATCATCGTTTCAAAATGTAGCGGAAGCATAGTAAATAAACCAGTAGTAGTTAACAGTTTTAAGTGTCATAATAGCTCAACAGAAAAGCCACGATCCTTGTCCACAACGACCCGCTTCTCCAGTGCAAGCTCCAAGTACCTAACGATCTGCAAGGCATGTATCAGAATGATCAACAAACTAGTTGAGCGAGTTCACAGAAAGTAAATGCGTAATAGTAAGTTCGTTTGTAACAGGTGGCTCTACTGGGCCGTTTATATGTTCTATTGGTGGTGGTGTTCCACGTTATTGGTGGTGGTGTTCCACGTTATTGGTGGTGGTGTTCCACGTTATTGGTGGTGGTGTTCCACGTTATTGGTGGTGGTGTTCCACGTTGTATAACCACTAGACTACTCGTAACTATAGGTATCCTTCACAACCGAGGATAGTGATCAGTATAAGTATCCTTCACATCCGAGGATAGTGATCAGTATAAGTATCCTTCACATCCGAGGATAGTAATGTGGTAGTCTAGTCATAGTGTCAATAGTGTATCTAATCAACCTTTCAATCCCATTCCCAACACCCCGGGAATCCCATGCCTTGGTAAGAGTGTGAACTCACCTTGGTTTGCTCGGTATGCTAGGTTATGCACTCACAAGAATTTAATCACGTCCTATTGTATGCACGTATAACAAATCAGTTCATGTTCGCAATGATACGCATGCAATTTAATGTTCACATAGCAGTCAGTTTGCATATCGGCACAACACGTATTATTTCACGTATACAAATGTTAACGTTCATCAAGCATGGCATGCCAAATAAATCAAGCATATAATTCCATCTTTCAAAGTAGGTTCATAAATCCCTAGTATCTTTCGAATCCAACTATTATCTTTCGACAACAGTTATCACAATTATCCTTCGGACCGAATGTTATGTTTCGGACCAATGTCATCTTTCAGTCAAAGCTATCTTTCGGTCCAAACTATCTTTCGGTCAAAGTTATGGTTCGGTCCAAACTATCTTTCGGTCAAAGTTACTATGGTTCGAAGGATAGGCATCTTTCGGTTCACAGCAACCATGTTTCGGATAACAAGTATCTTTCGGCATATTGGTTATCCTTCGATAAATAACAGTTACATTTTATTCAAGTTTTCCAAGTTTATCCGATTATCAATTAACACAACTTTCAAGTAATCGGTTACCTAAAATCGATCAAACAGTCAGTTTCATATTAAAACCTTATGAACCCTAATTTAACCGTATGAACAATAATAATACTCAATCATGTGTGTTCCGATTTCATGAACGATAACAATTTCGGATTGCATAAAATCACATCCGATCCACAATCACATCCGATTCACCAAACAGTATCATTAAACATAGTTCACAACAGATCCGATTAGCATACAAATCCGATTAACATCCATATACAATCATTATACATAACCGGTTAACATACAAACAACATATTGACATGTGATTGATAAATCATGAAATCATATACTTTAGATACTAACCGGGATAGAAAGCAAAAGAATTGATCAGCAAGTAGTCTCCGTAAATTTGTGGTTGCCGTCACAAGTAAAGGTGTTCTAGGGTTTTTAGAAAAACTCCGACTTTGCATGCCATTCACCGTATATAAACATATTACAGGAGTGGGCCGAGCCCATTAGAAGACTGGGCCGAAAGATGTCGAAGGATCTCTTCTTGGCCCGAAGGATATGTTTCGAGACCCTTCAAGCCGAAAGTTGATCTTTCGGATCGAAGGATATGTTTCGTGATCCTTCGATCCTTGAGCCATGTTTCGTGGACATCCTTCGAAGGTTGGACATCCTTCGAAGGTTGTTTGTGTGATGTAATGTGTTTCACACTAACTAGTTTACACATTTACAAGTTTCACAATGTAACAAACAAACAACTATGTACAGTCAAACAATCAAAACGTATAAAATTTCATGGCAACCAAATGTGCAAATAAACAACTAGTCAATACATGATCGTGTAATACATATGAAATCGAATCTTGGAAATTCGAGTTGTCACATTATCCCCAACTTGAAAGAAATTTCGTCCCGAAATTTGGTACGCACTCACTGAGGAAGCTAGGTAAGTTACATCGTTCACTGGTTTTCCTGGGGTGTCACATCATCCCCCCGTTGATTTGGAATTTCGTCCCGAAATTCAGTAGTAGTAACTTCAGCCTCAGAAGTGGATGCATTGGTTTCGAATAGCTGGGGGTACTTTTCTTTCATCTGATCTTCGCGTTCCCAGGTATACTCTGGACCACGCTGGGAGTTCCAACGAACTCGAACAAGAGGGATTCTCTTGTGTTTGAGGACCTTAACATCCCGGTCCGTGATTTCAACTGGTTCCTCGACGAACTGCAACCGCTCGTCGATAGTGAGTTCCTTAAAAGGAACTATAAGGGTCTCATCTGACAGGCACTTCTTCAGATTCGACACGTGAAATACATTGTGAACTGCACCGAGTTCAGGAGGTAGGTTTAATCTGTAGGCTACTTTGCCAACCTTTTCTAAGATTTCGAATGGTCCGACGTACCGCGGATTCAGTTTGCCTCGTTTACCAAATCGAACCACACCCTTCCAGGGTGAAACTTTCAATAAAACCCGGTCCCCGACCTCAAATTCCAATGGCTTTCTACGCTTGTCCGCGTAGGCTTTCTGACGGTCGCGTGCTGCTGCCATGCGTTGCCGTATCTGTGCTATCTTTTCTGTGGCGTCCACTACAATGTCTGGACCCGTAATTTGACTATCCCCCACCTCTGCCCAACAGAGAGGTGACCGGCATTTACGTCCGTACAATGCCTCAAATGGAGCGGCTTGAATGCTGGTGTGGTAACTGTTATTGTATGAAAACTCCACTAAAGGGAGGTGTTTTTCCCAGCCGTTGCCGAAATCGATGACACACGCTCGAAGCATGTCTTCTAGAGTTTGGATAGTTCGCTCAGACTGCCCATCCGTCTGAGGATGATATGCTGTGCTCATGTCTAACCGTGAGCCGAAGGATTTGTGCATCGCTTGCCAAAGCTCTGACGTGAATCGTGCATCCCGATCCGAAATAATAGAGGTGGGCACTCCGTGCCTCGAAACAACTTCTTTCAAGTAGATGTCTGCTAGGGTAGAAAACTTATCCGTTTCTTTGATAGCCAAGAAGTGAGCAGACTTTGTGAGTCGATCAACGATCACCCAAATGGTGTCATTCCCACGCTGGGATCTAGGTAAACCCGTAACGAAATCCATGGAAATTTCTTCCCATTTCCACTGTGGTATCTTGGGTTGTTGAAGTAGGCCTGCTGGTTTCTGATATTCAACCTTGACTCTCGCACAGGTTAAGCATTTTCCAACGTACGTAGCGATGTGAGCCTTCATACTAGGCCACCAATAAGTAGTGCTGATGTCGTGGTACATTTTATCCGACCCTGGATGGACCGAATAGCGAGACTTGTGAGCTTCATCCATTACAAGTTTGCGTAAACCGCCATAAAGTGGGACCCAAATACGCCCCGTTACATAGTAGGCGTCGTCTTCCTTTTGTTCCATGCGTTGCCTTGAGCCGCGTAAGGCTTCAGCTTTGACGTTTTCGGGCTTCAGTGCTTCTAACTGAGCAGCTCGTATCTGTGCAGGGAGACTGGACTGAATAGTAAGCTGTAGCGCTCGCACGCGCTTAGGTAGAGTGTCTTTCCGACTGAGGGCATCAGCCACAACATTGGCCTTGCCTGGATGATACTTGATGGCGCATTCGTAGTCGTTCAGAAGTTCAACCCATCTCCGTTGACGCATATTCAATTCCTTTTGCTTAAGAATATGCTCGAGACTCCTGTGATCGGTGTAAATCGTGCACCTGGTACCGTACAGGTAGTGTCGCCATATCTTAAGCGCGAAAACAACAGCTCCCAGCTCTAAATCGTGTGTCGTGTAGTTCCGTTCATGAACTTTGAGTTGCCGAGAAGCGTAGGCTATCACTTTATCACGTTGCATCAATACACAACCCAGACCCTGTATAGATGCGTCACAGTATACCACGAAGTCATCTGTGCCCTCTGGCAATGAGAGAATAGGTGCGCTGCAAAGCCTATCCTTTAAGTACTGAAAAGCGGTCTCTTGCGTATTACCCCATCTGTAAACGACACCTTTCTGTGTTAACATAGTAAGTGGTTGCGCGATCTTGGAGAAGTCTTTAATAAATCGCCTGTAGTAACCCGCCAAACCCAAGAATTGGCGTATTTCTGTCGGTGTACGTGTTGCTGGCCAGTTTCTGATCGAATCAACCTTGGATGGATCGACATGAATCCCATCCTTGTTCACCACATGGCCTAAGAAGTGGACTTCACGAAGCCAGAAGTCGCATTTTGAAAACTTTGCATACAGTTGCTCCGTTCGAAGAAGTTCCAAGATAAGGCGTAAGTGCTGCTCGTGCTCCTCCTGACTCTTGGAGTAAATCAAAATGTCGTCGATGAAGACGATAACAAACTTATCAAGATACGGTTTGCACACCCTGTTCATAAGATCCATGAAGACTGCAGGCGCGTTCGTAAGCCCGAATGGCATGACAAGAAACTCGTAATGCCCGTAGCGAGTTCTGAAAGCGGTTTTGGAGACGTCCTCATCCCGGACTCTCAGCTGATGATACCCTGACCTTAAATCAATCTTGGAATAGTAAAACGACCCTTGCAACTGGTCGAATAGGTCATCTATGCGCGGAAGAGGATAACGGTTCTTCACCGTCACCTTATTGAGTTCGCGGTAGTCGATGCACATTCTGAACGTACCGTCTTTCTTCTTTACAAATAACACTGGAGCTCCCCAAGGCGAAGAGCTTGGACGAATAAAGCCCTTTTCCAAGAGCTCTTGTAGCTGCTTCGACAGTTCTTCCAGTTCGGTTGGAGCTAAACGATACGGTGCGCGGGCTATTGGTGCTGCTCCAGGAGCTAACTCAATCTGAAACTCGACTTGACGATGAGGAGGTAAACCAGGTAAATCTTCAGGAAACACCTGAGGAAAATCACGCACAACTGGTATATCCTCCAGCTTCTTTTCCTTTGCTGATGCGTCAGTGACAAGTGCCAGAATGGCAGTATGTCCCTTTCGTAAACATTTCTGCGCCTTTAAGAAAGAGATGATGTGTGACACCCGGCCTTCATAGTGTACACACAAACCCTGTTAACCTAGTGTCTCGAAAATTTCACCAAGCACTCACGGAATTGTATTACAAGTGAATAATTAATTGCGCGAAACTCTATACTATGTGAAATAAGTACAAACCCTGTGAATTTTATGCTACGCGATCTTACGTATTATGTGACTTTACGTGCTATGTGGCTTACATATTCTTTTTGTGACTGTATGTGCTATGTGGTTTACATATTTTTTTTGTGTCTTAGCTTAAATTTCGAGGACGAAATTCCTGTAACATGGGGATAATGTGACAACCCGTATTCTCCATCCCAATCGTCGAGAGAATGGTGATTTATTATTATTATTATTACCATTATTATTATTATTATGTGATAACCCGAATTCTCGAGGTAAACCGTTTGAACTATGGCATAACTCACGTAACCCGATGCTTACGAGGCCCAAACTGTAA
Organism: Helianthus annuus; assembly: GCF_002127325.2. Lineage (NCBI taxonomy): Eukaryota > Viridiplantae > Streptophyta > Magnoliopsida > Asterales > Asteraceae > Helianthus > Helianthus annuus. The sequence continues at coordinate 94,485,567 of NC_035435.2, read as the reverse complement.
CTTGGTTAATACATATTAGTTGAAGCTTAATTACACAATAATTATTGTTTATGTGTATATATATAGATATATATATGTTATGAACCTAAAATAACCATTGCTACAACTTCAACTTCTTTTTCATTGTATACGGCCCAAATGATCCCCTTGTGGCACCCTAGCAGCCCAACTCTTTCCCAGCCCACTCTCATTAATCCACGGCCCGCAAAAACAAGTACTCACCGCCTCACCATGTTTCTGATATAATACGTGAACTGCATGTGTTGTTATCAAATCAAAAACCCTAACCTACCACACCTATAAACGAAATCTACTCCTCCCCATATCCTACTTCCTTTCGAATTCTGATCACCGGAATGATTTTCGGTGAAGACACTCCAGCAAGCCACATCCCCAAAGTCGTCTCCTCCCTGTTCCCTCCTGTTTTTCTGGTCACACACCCACCCCCCCCGTCCGTTGCACGCAATTAAACGGCCACCACCGGTTGGTGGTGGCGTACGATGGTGCCAGACGACAAGAACGGAGAAAGAGAGAGAGATCGAGAAAGACTAAGGAGAAAGAGAGCTGGAGCAGCCGTCGGCGACTGCGACTGCGGTGGTGCTACGTTTTCCGACGGTTTTCCGAGAATGGGTGGTGGTTCGGTTCGAACAAGTGGCGGTAATTAAAGCTGGAATGATGACGATGCGACGACGTCGGGTCCGAGATGAAATAGCATCGCCTTTATTGATCGAGTCTATTCGCTGGAAGCATCATCATCCGTTTGATTCGACTAACGACTTTACGAACTCTCGGTTAGTGTAACCATCCGTAGTATGATTCCTTTTGATTGTTCACGAGTACGTATGACGTGTTATTGAGTGCAACCATGAACGTGAATATGTGTGAAACGTGTTAAATAGTTAAGGATTGCATGATTAGACTATTGGTGTAAATCTGATTAAAGGTGCTTTGTGCTCTAGAATGTAATCAAGCCTTAAAACAACTTAAGTTAGGCCGATATTAATACTAGTCGAACCAGAAAAAGGATATTTAAGGAACTTGCTTTAAAAATATGTAAATTACGAAATCAGTAATATGGGTATTAAAATTTGAAAGCTTGGCTATGTGTTTTAATGGTGGTAGAATCATACATACTCAAGGTACAACTCAACAGTGCATGTATGGATATTTGACGATATGTTTTTAGGCAGTCGTAATTGTAGTGATCTCTAATAATGCGCATGATCGGAACCTGTTTTGGAAGATGTTTATAAACTGAGTTAGGTGCTGAGGTGATGATAATATTCATGATAGTGAAGGCAATTAGTGTGATTTTATGGTATTCTTGTATTTGGTGTTGTATGGTTAATCTGAATATCGATGGTGTAGAGTGTTTATACATGAATCATTATGTGAATATGTTTTAGCTCTTTGATTTATGCACAAAAACGATTTGAGTTGAAAAGGGGATACTGTAATAGTGGGTTGTGAACCTTCTTTGGGCCGGTCCTATTGGGCCATATACACACATGTATATATCAAACAATTCGGCCGAATGGTTCAAATGATCAGATATAAAATCACCCATTTGAGTGTTTAATAGTTTGAACTGTAAAAGTGGTTGCATGAGATGTAAACTTTACACAGGACTCGAATACTTGTTACTTGCTGTTATGAACTATGTGTTACATGATTTCTTGATTTCCACCTATTTACTGATACATGATTTATGTGTACCCTACATGTACATTATATATGGAAAATTCGTGAATTACGTGTATGCGAAACTGACAATCTTTGTTAACCACGGTAGGGTTTGGTTGACCAACTTGGGATGGGTAGTGTAAAGTGACATACCGAGCAAACCACAGGTGAGTTCATCTTTCTTGAGCATGCGTCCCGGTGGTTGGGACAGTCAGTGGGTATTCCTGGGAGGGACAAGTCTTTTGGGTTAAAACGGGAATGTTGGATAATATACTCTTCCTATCACCTTTAAAGTCCCTCCGTGTTGTTTGGTTACCTGGAAGGTAACATGGTATTAGTTAGTAGCGCTACTTAGGTTTGGCAACCTCACCCCGTATCTGGGAGAACAGGTGTTGAACTAATGACCTAGTCATGACCAATGCTTTGATAGGAGCATTGGCGAAAGGGCAAAATAATCAGAAGCCGTCTTGTATTGGGGTATTATCAACATTGTTTTCATCATTACTTCTGGAATTAACTTCAATGGATTAACTACATACTTGGTAAACAACGTTTTCGTAAAACCATGAACTCACCAGCGTTGTCTGATACACTTGTTGCATGCTCGCAGGTCGTTAGGTATCTTGGATTTGGAGAACTTGCCGTCTGAAGTGGCGGGAGTGGTCATGGGTCGACAGGAAGAATTTATGTGACTGATTTCTTGATATTATACTTGGTTTTGAAACAGTTTAACTTCGTTTACTATTTGCTTCCGCTGAACTTATTGGTTTTCGTTTAAACTCATTGAAGATGTTTTATTAATAATGGGAATTTTAATTATAACTCGTATGGGTTCAATGTAATTGGTGGCTCGTTATTGGTACGTCACACGCCTGTCAGGGACACTCCCTAGGTGGTATTGTTGAGGGTGTGACAGTTTGGTATCAGAGCCATTGGTTATAGTGAACTTGGTTTTAAAACGTTTTCATAAAACCAGACTATAACCGAACAGTACCGAAATCGACCATGACACTCAGCTCCAGACTGCAAGGTTCGTTTCTCATCTACTATTGCATAGTATAACTAGCGTACACTTATGTATAACATTACACGTGACTGCACACTTGGCACAACAGCATGAGCCCTTACATTACCAACCCCTGTTATGTGAACTGCTAGTGTGACACTTCCCTTCGACTATTGTGATTCTTGATCCTATAAAACCTTTCGCTTGTTATTTGAATGTGGGGAACCTTTTAGCGCAAGTTAAGAGGCACTGAGATAAGCATGCAAATCGCCTTATTATTATGGGTGCACACATAATAATAACACGAGGTGCATGCAAATCCCAGTGAGGCTTAATGAGCGTGAGAAGGGTTCTGCCCTATTGTGTGTAAACTTGGTAGTTTGTAGATTTCAATGTGATACTCGACTTTTACCTCATTTCGACCCTTAAGATTGTTCCCTTCTCTTACATAGAACCATGAGGGACAACGGAGGATGGAGGTATAAGTTAATCAACTCCCGGATAAACATGATGACATAAACAATAATCTTACTCCTTGTATTGCTAGAATTGCTATTACATAACAGTTTTCCTCTCTAAGCTAGTCTATCCCCTAGCCCTTGCCTTGGCCGACGCTTACCGTTTAAGGTGATAGTTTAGTATAGATAAACCTATCGTTAGTTACTGTTCTTGATATAGATAAACCTATCATTCCATTATCATGGTCACACTACATTCTCGATTGTCTACGCATAAACTCCTATAACATTGTGCTCTAGTTTAAAAATGACCTGATAAACTCTTCTTTTGATACGTAGTGATCACTTCTTGTACTCTGAGGATGGTTGTGTATTATTTTATGACCATATCATTTCGAAAATATTTTCGTGTCCTTGTAATGAAACCTTTTGGTGACGTACTTGATGTTCCTAATACACACGCCTTAGTTCAACCCTTCAAAGTTGGCTTCATACGTGTTCGACTAATTACACACTCAATTTCGTACATAGATTTTAGTGAACCATTCTTATTCGCATACGGCAGGCTTGACGACTGTGGAGAACGCTCCGACTAAACCGGATAACTATGAATTCGACCAACCGTTACTCTTCAACATAATTCATATTGTGTCAACACCCTCAATGTAACGCTTCCAATGACCGGTAGTGTCACCTTATTTCTAATTATACCGCTTGTGTGTGCAACCAACTACACCATCATCATCGGATTTATTATTCTACTAGTGATTCTAAAACAGTTATGTGGAACAGATTGATGATAGTCACGTCTTGGTATGTGTTTCGCGTCTTATCTTGTTGTGCTAAAATGAATACCATAGTTCTTGCATAGCCCTGTTATACGTTAATCCTCGCTTGGCTAAATCACTCTCTACGAACGTCACTCGAGGAATGAGTCATACTTAAGATCATCAAGTGCAAGAACATAAGAATAAAATTTTTACTTACGTAAGGTATGCCAAGGTCAAAATTCCCTCTTGCGTGAAAGCACCATACTCATGTATAGCTTCATCGACCTCTTTGTTCCATGCTTATCTCTCTTTGACCGAAGGCTGGTCATCTTCTACAACCAACTACGACCAAAATATCACAATCAATACCAACTGAAAATCTCTTTTCCCTCTGAATGAACGAGTCAAGATGATACCAGTCTGAAATAGGGATTAATGCCTAACTTGAGTTTTCATTCAATCGATTGATTGAATTGCTTGAATCACCTGTTCCAAGAAATTATATTTTCTTTCTCGAATTCTCACATACGATGGCATCACCTTTGATCTTTGATAGGGGTGACTACACCAGTTCTGATCGCCGGTAGCGATACCATGTATAAACACATATCTTTTACACTCACTTTATCACATTCACATGCTTTGCTTCGAGTAAATCTTAGTGGTGCACCCAACACACGCGATTTTAAGGTTGAGCATTTTAGCCTGTAACAAACTACCTTAACACATTCCCAGTTCGGTTTATCTCGTCGACCCTTCGTCTATGATGTACGACATTCGCCTCAATTCTGGTAAGCACTAGATATACATTAGATACACTTGCTTCGTGAAGTGTTGGCTACTTAATATACAACATCCATGATAACTAAATACTGTTTTTTTTATGCAAGTCCCCAAATTCGAAGGCGTATAGCTCACCCAAGTTATATTTAGTGCAATAACCCCCCCCCCCCCCAGCAGGCATTGTAAGTTACCTATAGAGCGAGTTCGTTGGAACTCACGTCATGGCCCGGGGCGCTACTCGAGGACGAGAAAAACCAGAGGATGCGCACGTATCCCCCGTCGCTTAAGAACAAACCTCAAGCCAACGTCTTAGAACAATTTTCGGGACGAAAATTCTTTCAACTAGAGGATGATGTGACACCCGGCCTTCATAGTGTACACACAAACCCTGTTAACCTAGTGTCTCGAAAATTTCACCAAGCACTCACGGAATTGTATTACAAGTGAATAATTAATTGCGCGAAACTCTATACTATGTGAAATAAGTACAAACCCTGTGAATTTTATGCTACGCGATCTTACGTATTATGTGACTTTACGTGCTATGTGGCTTACATATTCTTTTTGTGACTGTATGTGCTATGTGGTTTACATATTTTTTTTGTGTCTTAGCTTAAATTTCGAGGACGAAATTCCTGTAACATGGGGATAATGTGACAACCCGTATTCTCCATCCCAATCGTCGAGAGAATGGTGATTTATTATTATTATTATTACCATTATTATTATTATTATTATGTGATAACCCGAATTCTCGAGGTAAACCGTTTGAACTATGGCATAACTCACGTAACCCGATGCTTACGAGGCCCGAACTGTAACTTGGTTAATACATATTAGTTGAAGCTTAATTACACAATAATTATTGTTTATGTGTATATATATAGATATATATATGTTATGAACCTAAAATAACCATTGCTACAACTTCAACTTCTTTTTCATTGTATACGGCCCAAATGATCCCCTTGTGGCACCCTAGCAGCCCAACTCTTTCCCAGCCCACTCTCATTAATCCACGGCCCGCAAAAACAAGTACTCACCGCCTCACCATGTTTCTGATATAATACGTGAACTGCATGTGTTGTTATCAAATCAAAAACCCTAACCTACCACACCTATAAACGAAATCTACTCCTCCCCATATCCTACTTCCTTTCGAATTCTGATCACCGGAATGATTTTCGGTGAAGACACTCCAGCAAGCCACATCCCCAAAGTCGTCTCCTCCCTGTTCCCTCCTGTTTTTCTGGTCACACACCCACCCCCCCCCCCCCCCCCCGTCCGTTGCACGCAATTAAACGGCCACCACCGGTTGGTGGTGGCGTACGATGGTGCCAGACGACAAGAACGGAGAAAGAGAGAGAGATCGAGAAAGACTAAGGAGAAAGAGAGCTGGAGCAGCCGTCGGCGACTGCGACTGCGGTGGTGCTACGTTTTCCGACGGTTTTCCGAGAATGGGTGGTGGTTCGGTTCGAACAAGTGGCGGTAATTAAAGCTGGAATGATGACGATGCGACGACGTCGGGTCCGAGATGAAATAGCATCGCCTTTATTGATCGAGTCTATTCGCTGGAAGCATCATCATCCGTTTGATTCGACTAACGACTTTACGAACTCTCGGTTAGTGTAACCATCCGTAGTATGATTCCTTTTGATTGTTCACGAGTACGTATGACGTGTTATTGAGTGCAACCATGAACGTGAATATGTGTGAAACGTGTTAAATAGTTAAGGATTGCATGATTAGACTATTGGTGTAAATCTGATTAAAGGTGCTTTGTGCTCTAGAATGTAATCAAGCCTTAAAACAACTTAAGTTAGGCCGATATTAATACTAGTCGAACCAGAAAAAGGATATTTAAGGAACTTGCTTTAAAAATATGTAAATTACGAAATCAGTAATATGGGTATTAAAATTTGAAAGCTTGGCTATGTGTTTTAATGGTGGTACAATCATACATACTCAAGGTACAACTCAACAGTGCATGTATGGATATTTGACGATATGTTTTTAGGCAGTCGTAATTGTAGTGATCTCTAATAATGCGCATGATCGGAACCTGTTTTGGAAGATGTTTATAAACTGAGTTAGGTGCTGAGGTGATGATAATATTCATGATAGTGAAGGCAATTAGTGTGATTTTATGGTATTCTTGTATTTGGTGTTGTATGGTTAATCTGAATATCGATGGTGTAGAGTGTTTATACATGAATCATTATGTGAATATGTTTTAGCTCTTTGATTTATGCACAAAAACGATTTGAGTTGAAAAGGGGATACTGTAATAGTGGGTTGTGAACCTTCTTTGGGCCGGTCCTATTGGGCCATATACACACATGTATATATCAAACAATTCGGCCGAATGGTTCAAATGATCAGATATAAAATCACCCATTTGAGTGTTTAATAGTTTGAACTGTAAAAGTGGTTGCATGAGATGTAAACTTTACACAGGACTCGAATACTTGTTACTTGCTGTTATGAACTATGTGTTACATGATTTCTTGATTTCCACCTATTTACTGATACATGATTTATGTGTACCCTACATGTACATTATATATGGAAAATTCGTGAATTACGTGTATGCGAAACTGACAATCTTTGTTAACCACGGTAGGGTTTGGTTGACCAACTTGGGATGGGTAGTGTAAAGTGACATACCGAGCAAACCACAGGTGAGTTCATCTTTCTTGAGCATGCGTCCCGGTGGTTGGGACAGTCAGTGGGTATTCCTGGGAGGACAAGTCTTTTGGGTTAAAACGGGAATGTTGGATAATATACTCTTCCTATCACCTTTAAAGTCCCTCCGTGTTGTTTGGTTACCTGGAAGGTAACATGGTATTAGTTAGTAGCGCTACTTAGGTTTGGCAACCTCACCCCGTATCTGGGAGAACGGGTGTTGAACTAATGACCTAGTCATGACCAATGCTTTGATAGGAGCATTGGAGAAAGGGCAAAATAATCAGAAGCCGTCTTGTATTGGGGTATTATCAACATTGTTTTCATCATTACTTCTGGAATTAACTTCAATGGATTAACTACATACTTGGTAAACAACGTTTTCGTAAAACCATGAACTCACCAGCGTTGTCTGATACACTTGTTGCATGCTCGCAGGTCGTTAGGTATCTTGGATTTGGAGAACTTGCCGTCTGAAGTGGCGGGAGTGGTCATGGGTCGACAGGAAGAATTTATGTGACTGATTTCTTGATATTATACTTGGTTTTGAAACAGTTTAACTTCGTTTACTATTTGCTTCCGCTGAACTTATTGGTTTTCGTTTAAACTCATTGAAGATGTTTTATTAATAATGGGAATTTTAATTATAACTCGTATGGGTTCAATGTAATTGGTGGCTCGTTATTGGTACGTCACACGCCTGTCAGGGACACTCCCGAGGTGGTATTGTTGAGGGTGTGACATGATGCCAACCACAGCACCACTCTTGTCACCTTGTACTTCGAGAGGTTCTTGACTGGAGCGAGGAATACGAATAACTTTTTCCTTGCATAAGATCTCCGCGTGATGTTGGGATAACCAATCCATACCGATGACGACGTCGAAACTACCCAAAACTATGGGTATGAGATCAATCGAGAAAGTCTGACCCGCTAGAACAATACTACATCCCTTGACTACCTGTGCGGCTTCTACACTTTTACCATTGGCTAGTTCTACGACGTGTTTGGTGTCTAGGGGTGTTGGTGTACGTTTTAATAATTTACTCATTTTCAATGACATATAGCTTGTATCAGCACCCGAATCAAATAAGACAGTAACATAAATATCGTCGAGAAGAAACTTACCCATAACCACATTGGGATCATTCACTGCATCTCCTCGACCCAACACAAAAGCACGACCACGAGCTTCATTGCCGTTGTTGTTGTTGTTTCCCCCGTTGTTGTTGTTATTGTTCCCGTTGCCCTGATTGTTGTTGTGATTGTTGTTCTGGTTCCTGTTCAACTGAGGGCAATGCCTTTTGAAGTGACCCTCTGCACCGCAATGATAGCACCCTTTGTTACCCTGCTGCTGATTCTGCTGTGCTGGTGGCTGCTGCTGATTCTGGTTTGCAGGTCGAGCGCTTCTACAATCTTTGGCCTCATGACCCATCTTGAGGCATCTTTGACAACGGACCTTATTACACTGGCCACTGTGATGTTTGTTGCAGGTGTTACACTTTGGGAGATTTCCTCGATACCCTCCCTGTCTGTGGCTGCCTGAGGAGTGCTGACTTGGACTCTGGTAACTGTCTGTCTTTCGCTGTTGAGCTTGCGACTGCACTGAAGCTGATCCCTTGCTAGAATCCCCATCCCATTTTCTCTTACTTTCACTGGGAGTAGCAAGTGTAGTAGAAGCAGTAGTGGTAGCAGTAGCACTAATACGCTTTGGCAGTTTGTTCTGATCCACTACCTGATCGGTGATGCGATGAGCGAGACGCTGGATTTCCTGGATGTTGTTGAGGTTAGCCGAGGTAACGTGGCTCTGTATTTCTGGTGCCAAACCTTTGAGGTACAACTCAATACGCTTGTATGGAGGGTCCACCATAGTTGGACATAACACAGCCAACTCATTCGATCTCTTGGTGTAAGCTTCGATTTCCGAACCAACCATTTTCAAGTTATACAACTCGTCCTCCAGCTTGTGAATGTCTTCTCTAGTGCAGTATTCCCTCTTGATCAGTTCTTTGAAATCATTCCAGGGTGTGGCGTTAGCAGCTGCCAACCCTAAGATCTGCACTTGTGCGTTCCACCAAGTGAGCGCAATCCCTTCAAGTGTGCCAGTGGCGAACTTCACCCTGCGAGCCTCAGGGCATTCACACATTTCGAAAACCGACTCGAGCTTTTCAAACCAGTGGAGGAGTCCAACTGCCCCCTCCGTGCCACTGAACGAGCTAGGACGACAGTCCATGAAATTCTTGAATGTGCACCCAGGTTGTTGCTGAGCGGGTTGACCTATTGTGTACGAATAGGGCAAAGTTAAGTACGAGAATTAATGTAGGATCTAAAGATCCTAGTGTCTATACTGCAGGGTATACTACCTGCTTGGGCGGCTGCAACTGCCGCAGCAACGAGAGCCTCTAGCTGGGCTTGAGTCATGGTAATTCGTGCGGCCATTGATCTTCACATCAAAGGCAACATAAGTGAGAAAGGTTCGCGAATAGTGCGATGACAGAAGAGTGTAAGCACATAAGTATTCTCATGCAATGGCAAGTTGTGAGCAAGGTAATGTAAGCATACTACGAGCAAAGTTCTATGCAAATTCTAGCATGTAGGCAATAAACATAAACCTTATTACCTAAGAAGTTGAGTCTTGCACGTGGAGCGAAGCGTCGTTGTGGATCGTTGAGAGCACTGTTCTGGTTATAGTCTGGTTTTAATAAAACGTTTTTCCATATTAAAACCGAGTTCTCTATAACCAATGGCTCTGATACCAATCTGTCACACCCCCAAAATCCACACGCGGAGTATCACCGCTTGGGAGCGTGACCGACCAGGATCAAGCCACCAATCATATTGAACATGCATTTAATATTAAGTAAAATAACTGAAAACCATCCATTCAATACAAAAGGTGATCAAACAAATCATCGTTTCAAAATGTAGCGGAAGCATAGTAAATAAACCAGTAGTAGTTAACAGTTTTAAGTGTCATAATAGCTCAACAGAAAAGCCACGATCCTTGTCCACAACGACCCGCTTCTCCAGTGCAAGCTCCAAGTACCTAACGATCTGCAAGGCATGTATCAGAATGATCAACAAACTAGTTGAGCGAGTTCACAGAAAGTAAATGCGTAATAGTAAGTTCGTTTGTAACAGGTGGCTCTACTGGGCCGTTTATATGTTCTATTGGTGGTGGTGTTCCACGTTATTGGTGGTGGTGTTCCACGTTATTGGTGGTGGTGTTCCACGTTGTATAACCACTAGACTACTCGTAACTATAGGTATCCTTCACAACCGAGGATAGTGATCAGTATAAGTATCCTTCACATCCGAGGATAGTGATCAGTATAAGTATCCTTCACATCCGAGGATAGTAATGTGGTAGTCTAGTCATAGTGTCAATAGTGTATCTAATCAACCTTTCAATCCCATTCCCAACACCCCGGGAATCCCATGCCTTGGTAAGAGTGTGAACTCACCTTGGTTTGCTCGGTATGCTAGGTTATGCACTCACAAGAATTTAATCACGTCCTATTGTATGCACGTATAACAAATCAGTTCATGTTCGCAATGATACGCATGCAATTTAATGTTCACATAGCAGTCAGTTTGCATATCGGCACAACACGTATTATTTCACGTATACAAATGTTAACGTTCATCAAGCATGGCATGCCAAATAAATCAAGCATATAATTCCATCTTTCAAAGTAGGTTCATAAATCCCTAGTATCTTTCGAATCCAACTATTATCTTTCGACAACAGTTATCACAATTATCCTTCGGACCGAATGTTATGTTTCGGACCAATGTCATCTTTCAGTCAAAGCTATCTTTCGGTCCAAACTATCTTTCGGTCAAAGTTATGGTTCGGTCCAAACTATCTTTCGGTCAAAGTTACTATGGTTCGAAGGATAGGCATCTTTCGGTTCACAGCAACCATGTTTCGGATAACAAGTATCTTTCGGCATATTGGTTATCCTTCGATAAATAACAGTTACATTTTATTCAAGTTTTCCAAGTTTATCCGATTATCAATTAACACAACTTTCAAGTAATCGGTTACCTAAAATCGATCAAACAGTCAGTTTCATATTAAAACCTTATGAACCCTAATTTAACCGTATGAACAATAATAATACTCAATCATGTGTGTTCCGATTTCATGAACGATAACAATTTCGGATTGCATAAAATCACATCCGATCCACAATCACATCCGATTCACCAAACAGTATCATTAAACATAGTTCACAACAGATCCGATTAGCATACAAATCCGATTAACATCCATATACAATCATTATACATAACCGGTTAACATACAAACAACATATTGACATGTGATTGATAAATCATGAAATCATATACTTTAGACACTAACCGGGATAGAAAGCAAAAGAATTGATCAGCAAGTAGTCTCCGTAAATTTGTGGTTGCCGTCACAAGTAAAGGTGTTCTAGGGTTTTTAGAAAAACTCCGACTTTGCATGCCATTCACCGTATATAAACATATTACAGGAGTGGGCCGAGCCCATTAGAAGACTGGGCCGAAAGATGTCGAAGGATCTCTTCTTGGCCCGAAGGATATGTTTCGAGACCCTTCAAGCCGAAAGTTGATCTTTCGGATCGAAGGATATGTTTCGTGATCCTTCGATCCTTGAGCCATGTTTCGTGGACATCCTTCGAAGGTTGGACATCCTTCGAAGGTTGTTTGTGTGATGTAATGTGTTTCACACTAACTAGTTTACACATTTACAAGTTTCACAATGTAACAAACAAACAACTATGTACAGTCAAACAATCAAAACGTATAAAATTTCATGGCAACCAAATGTGCAAATAAACAACTAGTCAATACATGATCGTGTAATACATATGAAATCGAATCTTGGAAATTCGAGTTGTCACAATTGTTATCACTGTTACGTTTCAAAATGTTGACTTTTTGTACAAAATCGGTATTTGATTTATTTTCAAAAGTCTCCACTTTATCAGTACCTTTGGAGGCCACAAACTTAACGTCTTTTGTTTTCTTCTTGTAACGAGCTCCTTTTGAATCAACCTTAGCCTTTGGCTTTGGAGCTCGTTGTTGTTGTTTACCCTTAAAAGCAATTGGTTGTTGCTTTGTCGGTGATTTCTGTTTTCCAAAATATTTTCTGATTTCAGCTTTTGGAATTGGGTCACATTGAGTTACAATGACTCCTGGAATTGTCTTTCCCAAAAACTTGTTTGTAGTATCTTCAAACACTTTGTCAATCAAAGATTGATTGACATTTTTGATTGGAAAATCTTTGTCTGAATAAATTTTAACATCTCCGACCAAAGTATACAACAAGTTATTGCTTTTAATAGCAGACACACTTTCCTTGTCATTCTTAACATCTTTGACAGATTTGACAGGATCTATCACTTGCTTGGCAACAGGTTGCACTGCAGGAGTCGGAGGATCACAAAGAATATGATTCTCAATTGGAATTTCTACTCCTTTCGTCTCATCAAGTGATTCATCCTGGTCACTCACATCTGATTCATCATCCGAAGAATCATAGTACTCAATGGTTGGAGGACTTTGATTTGAAGCACATGATGACTTTTCTTTGTTATCAGATGAGCCCTCCGATGAATTGTCCGGTTTGAACCCTAGGCCAGTAGTAACTTCCTCATAATCAAGAGGCACACTGGGTTCATACCGAGGCATATCTTTTTCATCGGGCATTTTGGTATAGTTGTGTCTCAAAGGGGGTGGACACGCCTTATACCCTACGCCTTTCACGTTCCCTTTCAATTGTTGAACGTCAATTATGTGATCGAGCACAAATCGGGAATTAGAATAACTCTCCAATTTTTGCTTGATTGCATCATGCTCGCATTTGGCAATGGCTAGTTCCCTTTTGGTTTCCACAACAATGTTAATGTAATCATTAATACTAACTTGTTTGTGATACACAACTTTGTTCACTTCGGAAACACTTTTCTTTAAGGTTTCAATAACAGATTTAAATTCCTTTTCATTTCGAACTAAAGCTATATTTGCCTCTTTGCACTTTGACAGTTCAACAACCAAACTCTGATTGTGACTATGAACCATTTCAGATTCACGTTTCAATTAAGCACATTTAAGTTTCATATCAGCACAATCACTACATATGCTAGGAGTTTCAGATTTTACCTGACTCGTAGAGGCTGAAACATTTGCCATAAAGGGAGTTTGACAAGAAAAAGATCCATCTTCAGAGTTATAATCTCCAGCATTCGAGCCTTCTTCATCTGAACTCCCGCTATAACCCGAGCTATCATCGCTTTCAGCAAATTCTTCTTTGTGAATATGCTTGATGTGGTTGATTATTTTTGCATAGCAAGCAGTTCCACCTCCTTGATTACCATCTCCGAATTGTACAGACCAATCACATCCTTCATCAGCTTGAACAACTAATGCCCTGTTGGTGTTTGAAGGTCCAGACTGGTTCTGGTTGTTGTTCACCGCTACTATCCCTTTTCCACAGTTATCTTGATTGTCATTGGAAGTACTTGTCTGATTTCTAAATGGATTCTGGTTGCCTTGTCTGCTTGGCCAAGTGCACTCACGTTTGAAGTGTCCCCTTTTGCCACAATTGAAATAAGTAACCGCATTGTTATCAAACCCGTACTTTGTATCATTCTTGCCTTCCAATGAAGTTCTTCCCGTTCGAGCCATGAAATCCTTTGCCCGTCTAACAGCACTTGTAAACGCCCACTTGATATCCATTAACTCCATTTCATCACGGTCTATCTGCTGATAATCTTCATTGGTCATATTGATGTTTCCAATGTGACCTGCCACCAATCCACAATAGGAACTGAACATTGTGTTGAGAAGTTCCAAATGTTCCTTAGCAACTTCTACACCGACTTTTGAAAGATTGGAAGTATCAACTCTGACATTGTTGGTGTTTTGGAGTGAAGGATTGTTGATATAATGTGCTTGTTGCTGTTGGGCTTGTGGTTGGGGTATGGATTGCGACATATAAGCACTTTGATTCCACTGTGGTTGGGCTTGATTGAACTGTGAAAACGGAGATGAGCTTGTGTTGGACACAAACGCCGTTTGAAGCTTCGGTTGCTGAATAGAACTAGCTGAAGGACCAAAACCAGGCAAATACATTTCTGTGTTTTGAGGAGGTGCAATCATTTTAGCTTTCCGGATTTCCTCTTCGTTCTTGTGCTCCAACTTCTTAATGAATTCATAGAGGGTGCCATTGGCTGTATCCATAGCACCCGTATGCTTTAGAAGTTCAATGAATGGACTCCACTTAGGAGGTAGAGCATCTGCAAACCATTCAATCATTTCCTGATGAGTTGCAGCAACATTATAAGAACACATTTGACTAATCAAATGATAAAAGCGAGAAGTCATATCATTTAGAGTTTCATTATGCAAGAATAGAAATGATTCAAACTCTTTCTTCAATAAATCATGGCGTCTCTTTCTATAAGCTGCATTCCCTTCTCCTCTCGCTACCAATGCATCCCATAAACCTTTCGTGTTCTTATAATAGGAGAATTGATGATAGACGTCTTTGTGAAGTGCTTGAGTGAGAATAGCATACGCCTTCTTCTCCAGATCGTATGCCTTTTTGTCGTTTTCAGACATATTAGTAAAACCAGCTGAAGTTGATGCTGCTACTTCGAGGGCAGGGTTGCATGCATTAATGAAACATGTCCAAAGTTCGCTGCTTTGCCCTTGAACGTATGTGTGGAAACGACCCTTCCATGATGGATAGTCGTTCATGTGATTTAACTTTGGCGGCCGATTGTTGCTACCCGTCTCACTCTCACTGAGCAATAGACTTTGAATGCTCTGATTTTGATTCGACACCAATGCCCATTGACTTGCACTTATTGGCTGTTGTTGTCGAGGTATGGTACTCGCTAAATATTCGGCCATCGAAGTCGGTTTTTGAACTGGTTGTGAGTCCGTACTCCAATCCCATGGACTCGTGCAACTCATATTTGATGTATGAAATGGAAAACCTGGTCAAATACTTGAATTCAAACTGTTATCACACTTTTGCAAGGCCTCTATTTAAAAACTTTAATTAGTTGGATGAAACCCAAAGCTTAAACAAATTTGCGATGAGACTCAAGGACAGCTATTGATCCACTAAACAAACTTTCACCCACTTCACTTTCTTTCTTATCTCTTTGAATCTTGGCCCAACTAAGATTTATCCATTGCCAAATCCCAAGAGTGAATAACACTTAAATGTCACAGACCAAAACAAAAATTAAATTGTTGAGGCCCAATGATCAAAGATTCGGCCCAAGTCAACAACCCAATTAAACATCAGCCGCTAATCATATTCAGTATCAATTAAAGTTGCCGGCCACTATCTTTGATTTAATTAAATAGTTAGCACTATTATCATCAATCAAATTAAAAAGATGGTTGCATGCTTCGAGATCTGTGATCATCAATGAACTAAGGTTGCATGTGATATAATGACAATTTGCATGTAAATGTCAGACCCACTAAAGTCTTTGATCCAAGTTGTGAAATGAAAGTTATCGGCCCAGAACATGCAATCCAATCTGATCACTATTAAATGTAACAAATTAATATGATTGGACCGATACAGCACATGGCAATCTGAATACCAAGAATTTTTATTGGACCTATAAGCACATGCAATCTGATAAGCACATGCAAGAATCTGATCACTATTAAATGCAACAAGTTGATTCCCACTCACAACCTTTTGTTTTATTCAGCCACTTTCTCACGTGATGAAGAATCTTGATTTAATAAATGACCGAAGAAGCTTATGGTGGACAAGGATCGACGAAACAAGATTTGTGTGTGTGTGCGACGAAAATGGTGAGGCCCAATTCAGTTTGAAGCCCAATTCAATGCACGACGAAACTGGATTCTTTATAATGCACGGCGAAACTGGATTCTTTATAATGCACGACGAAACTGGATAATATGAGTGATGAAACTGAAATGGAGTTTCAAATTTCGACGAAAATGAATTGATCTAAATAATGGTGACGAAACTGATCTGACTTTGATTCGAAGAAACAAGAATAATAATTGATAATCAATGAAACAGATTGTTGATAAAAGGTGCGACGAATCAAGTTTAGTGGATCTTAAGCGACGAAACAGAATGATGTCTTGATTGCGACGAAACTGATTCAATGTTATGCGACGAAACCGATTCAAAGTTATGCGACGAAACTGTTGTTTGTTTGTGAATCTGATCGACGAAATGGTTGTTTGAATGGATAATGTTTGGAAGTTGGTGAGATATTTTTGAAATCTTATCCTTTTCTGACAGACGACACAATTTCAAACTGCCATACTTATCTTCACCGAACACACATCACACCATACTTTTGAACACAATTTTCAACCAACATGTAATTTTTTTAATTCCCAAACAATTTAAACAGTAAATTCACCAAAGGTCAAAAAGGTGAAATATGAAGAACAACTTGAATATATAAGATGAACTCGATGAAGATTTGAAGATTCCGATGACCGAAAAATTTTCCGAAACCCGAAAATGCACAAACCTTTAATGAAAACCCGATTTTTATCTTGTGAACAAGAATATTGTGACAACTCGAATTTCCAAGATTCGATTTCGTATTTATTGCACGATCATGTATTGACTAGTCGTTTATTTGCACATTTGGTTGCCATGAAATTATATACGTTTTGATTGTTTAATTGTGCATGGTTGTTTGTTATTTGTGAAACTTGTCAAATGTGTAAACTTGGTGGTGGAACTATGAAATAGTTATGAGATGGTGTGCATGTGTAAAATATAATACTTAGGGAGGTAGAGTGTAATTAGTGAAATCCTAGATACTTAACCCTAACCTCATTTCACTAATCATTGGCACACAAATCCAAAGCACGTACTTGTAATCCTCTAGCAAGCATCATCACCAAATCATTTGGCACAAGAAAATCATCACTCTTGATTACTCTTTCTCTAGGATCATCACAAGGTAATTGTTTAATCATTGTTGTGATTAATTGTTGATTGCTTGATTGTTTTCAATTCTTGATTCTTGTGAATTCTTGTAAACCCTAGTCTCTATATCATACTCCTGTGTTTTTGATTGAGGTTGATTATTATATTGTGAAGATGATTAATCATATAATCAGTTACCTGATGATTTTGATGCGTAATGTGTAGACATAAAGATTGTTGTTTTGATTGGATTAATGCAGACATATGAATTAGGGTTAGATCGTATGAACTGAAGTACGTAACTGATGGATGTGAAAAGTGTAACTGATTCAATTCTGTCAAACTTGAACATTCGTATGTTGATTAGTCTGAGTTTATTATTTGCCTGAGTTTGATTATTCGTCTGAGTTTATTAAAAACCTATATGGTCCGAGTATGATAATGCTAATTGTCTGAGTTTAATGGATTAGCAATGGTCCGAGGTTAATGATGTTAGCATGACCGAGTTTAATCACAGAAACATAAGGTCCGAGTTTATGATTAATGGGATAGGCTGTCCGAGTTTATTTAGTTGTTTGTTAGGACCGAGTTTAGGGTAACTTGTTTGGTCCGAGTTTATTAAAATTACATATGGTCCGAGCCTTAACCCCCTCTCTTGTCCGACCTTGTACCCCCTTTGATTTGTTGGTCCGAGTTTATTATATATATGATGGACCGAGTTTAATGGACCCATAGTGGACCGAGTTTAATGAGATCTAGCATGTCCGAGTATAATGGATCCAATGTGACCGAGTTTAATGTGTATTGGGTGTCCGAGTTTGTTATAACATGATGACATTGGACCGAGTTTACTAAATTGTTAATGGTCCGAGTTTAGTGTATCATCTTTGAACCGAGTTTGTTGATCTTGTAAATGGTCCGAGTTTAATGTAAGATGTATGTCCGAGGTTGTATGATGATTACATGTGCTATCCGAGTTTTGAACAGGGGAGACCCCCCCCTGTCTGAGTTTTGGAAAGGGCAAGGCCCTGTCTGATGTTATGTGATATTCAACTTGAAATAATGAACTGTGTGATTTATAATGACTAACCTGGTAAGCATATTAACGATAATGAAAATGTAAGTACGTTATCGGTGGTAACTAGGTTAACACCCACGTGAGGTTAAACTGTGTAATCAAAGACACAACACATGAATTACGTGAATTGTATGAATGGGTTAACTGTTACGTGATACATGATTGATACATGTTATTGGCTATCAAGCACTATGTGACATTAGATTACATGTGTATCATTGCGAACATGAACTGATTTGTTATACGTGCATACAATAGGACTTGATTAATTACTTGTGAGTGCATAACCTAGCATACCGAGCAAACCAAGGTGAGTTCACACTCCTACTAAGGCATGGGATTCCCGGGTCGTGGGAATGGGTTAAAGGTTTCAATTGACTTAGAACGTACAAATGCTTTTCCTAGACTATCACCTATCATGGTCCTCGGATGTCAGGACGGTTCCGTAGGTTAGGATAACACCTACGTGGTCATATGCCAATTACTGCCTCGGATGTCAGGCACGCACGTAAAACCTACGTGTACGCATTACTTACTTCTATCCTCGGTACAAAGGATACGTACGTGAAACCCACGTACACCCCCGCGTCTCCTATCCTCGGTTGTGAAGGATACGTACGTAAAACCTACGTACACCCCATACGCGCTACTGTTCTCGGAAGAAGAACAGGGATGATACGAGTAGTTGATACGAATAGTCTAGTGGTCACATAACATGGGAAGCCCCCACCTGTATAACTTACTATTGGCCCAGTAGAGCCACCCGTTACTTACTGTTACGCACTTACTTACTGTGAACTCGCTCAACTAGTTTGTTGATCATTCTGTTACATGCCTTGCAGATCGTTAGGTACTTGGAGCTTGCACAAAGAGGAGCCGGTCGTTGTGGACAAGGATCGTATTACTTTGATTAGACACTTATGACATTTCAGTACTTTTAACTTGGGTTTACAATAATGCTTCCGCTACTTAAACAAATGCTTGGTTTTGAAACATCGATCATGTCATGATGAACTACTTTAATGACTTTTATTATTATTAAATGCTATGTTTGATATGATTGATGGCTTGATCCTGGTCATGTCACGCCTCCAAGCGGTGGTACTCCGCGTATGGATTTTGGGGGTGTGACAGATTGGTATCAGAGCCATTGGTTATAGAGAACTTGGTTTTAATATGGAAAAACGTTTTTATTAAAACCAGACTATAACCAGAACAGTGCTCTCAACGATCCACAACGACGCTTCGCTCCACGTGCAAGACTCGACATCCTAGGTAATAAGGTTTATGTTTGTTACCTGCTTGCTAGAACTGCATAGAACTTTGCTCGTAGTATGCTTACATTACTTTGCTCACTACTTGTTATTGCTTGAGAACACTTACGTGCTTACACTCTTCAGTCATCGCACTATTCGCGAACTTTTCTCACTTATGTCGCCTTTGATGTCAAGATCAATGGCCGGACGAATTAACATAACTCAAGCCCAGCTAGAGGCTCTCGTTCAAGCTCAAGTTGCTGCGGCACTTGCAGCTGCTCAAGCAGGTCAACACGCGCAGCAGCCCGTCTGCACTTTCAAGAACTTCATGGACTGTCGTCCAAGCTCATTCAGTGGCACCGAGGGAGCAGTGGGAATCCTCCATTGGTTCGAGAGGCTCGAAACTGACTTCGAGGTGCATGATTGCCCTGAGTTTCGCAGGGTAAAGTTTGCTTCTAGAACACTCGAAGGTGCTGCATTAACCTGGTGGGAAGCACAGATTAAGATGTTAGGGCTGGCGCTGCTAATGCCACCCCCTGGAACGAGTTCAAGGACCTGATTAAGGAAGAGTTTTGTAGTCGTGAAGACATCCACAAACTAGAGGTAGAGTTCCTCAACCTACAGATGGTGGGGTCTGAAATTGAAGGTTATACGAGGAGATCGAATGAATTAGCCACATTTTGTCCTACTATGGTAGACCCTCCCACCAAACGTATCGAGCTGTATCTCAAGGGTCTGGTGCCAGAGATTCAGAGTCATGTGACTGCAGCTAATCTTGACACCATTCAGCAAGTCACTCGTCTTGCTCATCGTCTCACAGATCAGGCAGTGGATCAGAACAAGCTGCCAAAACGCAACAGTACTACCACAACTGCTGTCACTACTTCTGCTACTCCCAGAGACAATAAAAGAAAATGGGATGGGGATTCCAGCAAGGGATCAGCTTCAGTTCGGTCACAGGTTCAGCAACAAAAGACTGACCGTTATCAGAGTCCCAGTCAGCACTCTTCAGGCAACCAGGGGCAGGGTGGATATCGGGGAATTCACCCACTATGTAACAGGTGCAACAGACACCACAGTGGATGGTGTCGCAAGGAACAATGTCAGAGATGTCTCAAGATTGGTCATGAAGCAAAGGATTGTCGAAACTCACGTCCTGTAACCCAAGAACAACAACGACTGCCTCAACCTTCACAGAACCAGCAACTGCAACTACCAGCTCCACAGAACACACAGCAGCAGCCACAGCGTGGGAACGGGGGATGTTTCCAGTGTGGGGCTGAAGGTCATTTTAAACGCGATTGCCCTCAATTAAACCAGGATCAGACTCAAAACCACGACCATGGAAACAGGGACGACAACGGGGAAAGTGTTGGGGGAAGCAATGGAAACCATGACGCCGGGGCAGCGTGTACATGATTGGTCAGGGAGACGCAATGAACGATATTTGAACTTATAACTTATCTTGGGTTTTCATTATTATGTTTACGCTACTCAAACAAAGTTTGGCTCGAACATTAATCGTATTGAGTTTTATGAATTATTTTACCTACTATATTTTATGTTTGATATAATGGATGGTTTGATATTATTGAACGCACCTGCCATAATTGTGGGCCTTACGAACAGGGTGTGCAAACCCTATCTTGACAAGTTCGTCATCGTCTTCATCGATGACACTTTGATCTACTCCAAGAGTCGGGAGGAGCACGAGCAGCACTTACGTCTTATCTTGGAACTTCTTCGAAACGAGCAACTGTACGCAAAGTTTCCAACATGCGACTTCTGGCTTCGTGAAGTCCACTTCTTAGGCCACGTAGTGAACGAGGACGGGATCCATGTTGATCCATCCAAGGTAGATTCGATCAGGAACTGGCCTGCACCGCGCACACCGACAGAAATACGCCAATTATTGGGTTTGGCGGGGTACTACAGACGATTTATTAAAGACTTTTCGAAGATCGCGCAACTACTTACACTACTGACACAGAAGGGTGCCACCTACCATTGGGGAGATCCCCAGGAAACCGCTTTCCAGTACCTAAAAGATAGGCTTTACAGTGCACCTATTCTCTCATTGCCAGAGGGCACGGACGATTTTGTAGTCTATTGTGACGCATCGATACAAGGGCTTGGTTGCGTATTGATGCAGCGGGATAAAGTGATAGCCTACGCTTCTCGGCAACTCAAGGTTCACGAACGAAACTACACGACGCACGATCTAGAGCTGGGAGCTGTTGTTTTCGCGCTTAAGATATGGCGACACTACCTGTACGGTACCAGGTGCACGATTTACACCGATCACAGGGGTCTCGAGCATATCCTTAAGCAGAAGGATTTGAACATGCGTCAACGACGATGGGTCGAGTTACTTAACGACTACGAATGCGCCATCAAGTACCATCCAGGCAAAGCCAATGTTGTGGCTGATGCCCTCAGTCGAAAGGACACTTTACCTCGGCGCGTGCGAGCGCTACAGCTTACGATTCAGTCTAGCCTTCCTGCACAGATACGAGCTGCTCAGACAGAAGCACTGAAGCCCGAAAACGTCAAGGCTGAAGCCTTACGCGGACCACGGCAACGATTAGAACAAAGGGAAGACGACGCCTACTATGTGACAGGACGTATTTGGGTCCCACTTTATGGCGGTCTACGCGAACTTGTGATGGATGAAGCTCACAAGTCTCGCTACTCAGTACATCCAGGGTCAGATAAAATGTACCACGACATCAGCACTACTTATTGGTGGCCTAGCATGAAGGCCCACATCGCTACGTACGTTGGAAAATGCTTGACCTGTGCGAGAGTCAAGGTTGAATATCAGAAACCAGCTGGTCTACTTCAGCAGCCTAAGATACCGCAATGGAAATGGGAAGAAATTTCCATGGATTTTGTTACAGGCTTACCTAGATCTCAGCGTGGGAACGATACAATATGGGTCATAGTTGATCGACTCACCAAGTCTGCACACTTCCTGCCGATTAAGGAAACGGATAAGTTCTCCACTCTCGCAGACGTCTATCTTAAAGAAGTTGTTTCGAGGCACGGAGTGCCCACCTCTATTACTTCGGATCGCGACGCACGATTCACGTCAGAGCTTTGGCAAGCGATGCATAAATCTTTCGGCTCACGTTTAGACATGAGCACAGCATATCATCCTCAGACGGATGGGCAGTCTGAGCGAACGATTCAAACACTGGAAGACATGCTTAGGGCATGCGTTATCGATTTCGGCAACGGCTGGGAAAAACACCTCCCATTGGTGGAGTTTTCGTACAATAACAGTTACCATACCAGCATTCAAGCCGCTCCATTCGAGGCATTGTACGGACGTAAATGCCGGTCACCTCTCTGTTGGGCAGAGGTGGGGGATAGTCAAATTACGGGTCCAGAGGTTGTAGTGGACGCCACAGAAAAGATAGCACAGATACGACAACGCATGGCGGCAGCACGCGACCGTCAGAAAGCCTACGCGGACAAGCGTAGAAAGCCTTTGGAATTTCAGGTCGGGGACCGGGTATTATTGAAAGTCTCACCCTGGAAGGGTGTGGTACGTTTTGCAAAAGGGGCAAACTGAATCCGCGGTACGTCGGACCATTCGAAATCTTAGAAAAGATTGGCAAAGTAGCCTACAAGTTGAACTTACCAGCTGAACTCGGAGCAGTTCACAATGTCTTTCATGTGTCGAACTTAAAGAAGTGCTTATCAGATGAAACCCTCATCATTCCTTTTAAGGAACTCACTATCGACGAGCGGTTGCAGTTCGTCGAGGAACCAGTTGAAATCACGGACCGGGATGTTAAGGTCCTCAAGCACAAGAGAATCCCTCTTGTTCGAGTTCGTTGGAACTCCCAGCGTGGCCCAGAGTATACCTGGGAACGCGAAGACCAGATGAAAGAAAAGTACCCCCAGTTATTCGAAACCAATGCATCCACTTCTGAGGCTGAAGCTACTACTACTGAATTTCGGGACGAAATTCCAAATCAACGGGGGGATGATGTGACACCCCAGGAAAACCAGTGAACGATGTAACTTACCTAGCTTCCTCAGTGAGTGCGTACCAAATTTCGGGACGAAATTTCTTTCAAGTTGGGGATAATGTGACAACTCGAATTTCCAAGATTCGATTTCGTATTTATTGCACGATCATGTATTGACTAGTCGTTTATTTGCACATTTGGTTGCCATGAAATTATATACGTTTTGATTGTTTAATTGTGCATGGTTGTTTGTTATTTGTGAAACTTGTCAAATGTGTAAACTTGGTGGTGGAACTATGAAATAGTTATGAGATGGTGTGCATGTGTAAAATATAATACTTAGGGAGGTAGAGTGTAATTAGTGAAATCCTAGATACTTAACCCTAACCTCATTTCACTAATCATTGGCACACAAATCCAAAGCACGTACTTGTAATCCTCTAGCAAGCATCATCACCAAATCATTTGGCACAAGAAAATCATCACTCTTGATTACTCTTTCTCTAGGATCATCACAAGGTAATTGTTTAATCATTGTTGTGATTAATTGTTGATTGCTTGATTGTTTTCAATTCTTGATTCTTGTGAATTCTTGTAAACCCTAGTCTCTATATCATACTCCTGTGTTTTTGATTGAGGTTGATTATTATATTGTGAAGATGATTAATCATATAATCAGTTACCTGATGATTTTGATGCGTAATGTGTAGACATAAAGATTGTTGTTTTGATTGGATTAATGCAGACATATGAATTAGGGTTAGATCGTATGAACTGAAGTACGTAACTGATGGATGTGAAAAGTGTAACTGATTCAATTCTGTCAAACTTGAACATTCGTATGTTGATTAGTCTGAGTTTATTATTTGCCTGAGTTTGATTATTCGTCTGAGTTTATTAAAAACCTATATGGTCCGAGTATGATAATGCTAATTGTCTGAGTTTAATGGATTAGCAATGGTCCGAGGTTAATGATGTTAGCATGACCGAGTTTAATCACAGAAACATAAGGTCCGAGTTTATGATTAATGGGATAGGCTGTCCGAGTTTATTTAGTTGTTTGTTAGGACCGAGTTTAGGGTAACTTGTTTGGTCCGAGTTTATTAAAATTACATATGGTCCGAGCCTTAACCCCCTCTCTTATCCGACCTTGTACCCCCTTTGATTTGTTGGTCCGAGTTTATTATATATATGATGGACCGAGTTTAATGGACCCATAGTGGACCGAGTTTAATGAGATCTAGCATGTCCGAGTATAATGGATCCAATGTGACCGAGTTTAATGTGTATTGGGTGTCCGAGTTTGTTATAACATGATGACATTGGACCGAGTTTACTAAATTGTTAATGGTCCGAGTTTAGTGTATCATCTTTGAACCGAGTTTGTTGATCTTGTAAATGGTCCGAGTTTAATGTAAGATGTATGTCCGAGGTTGTATGATGATTACATGTGCTATCCGAGTTTTGAACAGGGGAGACCCCCCCCATACTGTCTGAGTTTTGGAAAGGGCAAGGCCCTGTCTGATGTTATGTGATATTCAACTTGAAATAATGAACTGTGTGATTTATAATGACTAACCTGGTAAGCATATTAACGATAATGAAAATGTAAGTACGTTATCGGTGGTAACTAGGTTAACACCCACGTGAGGTTAAACTGTGTAATCAAAGACACAACACATGAATTACGTGAATTGTATGAATGGGTTAACTGTTACGTGATACATGATTGATACATGTTATTGGCTATCAAGCACTATGTGACATTAGATTACATGCGTATCATTGCGAACATGAACTGATTTGTTATACGTGCATACAATAGGACTTGATTAATTACTTGTGAGTGCATAACCTAGCATACCGAGCAAACCAAGGTGAGTTCACACTCCTACTAAGGCATGGGATTCCCGGGTCGTGGGAATGGGTTAAAGGTTTCAATTGACTTAGAACGTACAAATGCTTTTCCTAGACTATCACCTATCATGGTCCTCGGATGTCAGGACGGTTCCGTAGGTTAGGATAACACCTACGTGGTCATATGCCAATTACTGCCTCGGATGTCAGGCACGCACGTAAAACCTACGTGTACGCATTACTTACTTCTATCCTCGGTACAAAGGATACGTACGTGAAACCCACGTACACCCCCGCGTCTCCTATCCTCGGTTGTGAAGGATACGTACGTAAAACCTACGTACACCCCATACGCGCTACTGTTCTCGGAAGAAGAACAGGGATGATACGAGTAGTTGATACGAATAGTCTAGTGGTCACATAACATGGGAAGCCCCCACCTGTATAACTTACTATTGGCCCAGTAGAGCCACCCGTTACTTACTGTTACGCACTTACTTACTGTGAACTCGCTCAACTAGTTTGTTGATCATTCTGTTACATGCCTTGCAGATCGTTAGGTACTTGGAGCTTGCACAAAGAGGAGCCGGTCGTTGTGGACAAGGATCGTATTACTTTGATTAGACACTTATGACATTTCAGTACTTTTAACTTGGGTTTACAATAATGCTTCCGCTACTTAAACAAATGCTTGGTTTTGAAACATCGATCATGTCATGATGAACTACTTTAATGACTTTTATTATTATTAAATGCTATGTTTGATATGATTGATGGCTTGATCCTGGTCATGTCACGCCTCCAAGCGGTGGTACTCCGCGTGTGGATTTTGGGGGTGTGACAAATATAACAAAGGTTTTTACCAAAACTTTGGCAAACAAGCAAGTTCTAACAGATTTTTAGAAAGTTTTTCAGAGAATATGAACTTTTAAGAACACTTTTTCAGAAAATCATAAACAATCAAGTTCAAACTTGATAAAAAAACCGAAACTTGTTTGGTTTTAAACAAGGATTAGAGCCAAAGCTTTGATACCACTTGTAGGTCCCGTTTTTCCGGTGGATCGATAACGAAAACCTATCCTTGTTTATCATGAACACGGTAACGGGTGCGGAATCCCCATGACGGTGCAAACCAAACACAGTGTAAAATGAGAACACGCATAACCAAAAGATTCAATATCTATTGATTAGGGATGAGAACGGATATAAACATATACAAACAATGTTTACAGACTTTCTATTTAAGTCTCACAGCTCTCGTCTCTCGTCTGAGTTTCACACAGAAACTATGAGAGCTATTTATACTAAGACAGACACAAATATGATGAAACACAAATAATCCTCGGCGAAACACACAAAGTCGACGAAACTGGTGAGTTTCGTCGACAAAGAGTTCAAATTCAACCTCTGTTTCGTCGTTTGTATTGAAGCCCAAATGAAGGTCAAAGCCCAAAGTAGTCTTCGGCCCAAAGTAGTATCCATGACGAAACAGAATCAGAGATATTCAATTTGAAAAATTTAGACAACCATGACATCATCATGATGATGTCATGGTGATGTGTCCAGGGAATGGGTTCGCAGCTCTCCTTGCTTCGCGTGTCGAACTCTGGGACGCACGACGGAGGAATGTCGTGACGTTGGGCTTGAGCCGGACCTAACCATGCCGAAACCAAGTCGTACCGAGCCGAGTCGAACCGAGCCGAGTCGCGTCCACACAAAGTGTATCAACAGGTTTAGACGGAAGTTTGGATACGATAAAGTCCTAGTTCGGTAGAAATTTCGGCATCATAACATTGAGATTAACAAGATTGTAGAAGCTTCCATTGATACCAAAAGAGCATACATCATTTTACAAGCCGGAGAGAAATCTGAGGTCTCTCTAGCCGTTCCTAAAATTTATGTACTTTGAATACATGACTTCCTATTTATAGACATTAGCTTTGGAGCACAGGACAGTTTGGAGTCGATGACGCGTCCCTACGGATGGGTTCTCATTCGTGTGGACGAGTCCTCATTTGTGTGGATGAGCACTCATTCTATCAAAGTGTCGTCCTCTCAAAAGTGTCAAGTGTTCGTATCTCACTCTCAGTTATACACTATTCAACACACGCTCTATCTAGCATATTATATGAACTAACAATAATTCCATATACATCAAATTTCAGAACACTCAATGATCATCACCAAGTTATAAACGAAACCCTAGTATTCATGCATGTGTACGAAATATATATAAATGAGTAAACAACTTCCTAGATCAAATGATTACTCAACCCTAAACAACCAAGAATCATGTTTTCCAGTTAACACATAGACAAAACTCAGTTTAATAACATGTAGATGTGCACAAGGATTATAGACGAGATAATGTTACGTTACTGAGAGTGATATAGGTTAAGAGTGCTTGAGAAATCAAAAGAGTTAATCCTTGTGTTCATCGACTAAAGAAACAACATTATTTTGTGAATTGTTTTTGTGATTAGGGTTTAGGGTTCATGATTAATGCATGTATTTATATCATGCATAAGTTGGTTAAAATAAAACTCGTATAACAGGGTCGATAGATGGGCGAAAGTGGGTAAGGGGGCGAAGGAAAGGGCCTTCGTGTGGGATCTTGTGACACGAAGGGGGTGCCTGTGTGTGAGATTCATGGGCAAATGTGGGGGGTTGTTATGTGGTTCAGTGTGGAGGGTGGGTACATGGCATGAAGGTGGTGGTGTTTAATGAGGGTGTTACGTGAGATATAATGACACGAAGATGGTCACATTGGTGTGGTTATGTGTGTAGCATGTAAAATTTATTTGTTATTATTTGTATAGTTACAGTTACAGTTCCAGTCCCTTAATTTCACTTAACTATATTGGGTAACAGGTTATCCTAGATGACATTGTATTGTTACGTGTTCAGTCCCTCGTGTGTCCAAACTATCTAGTTTGCATAGAAAGTTAAACATGTTAACTTTAAATGTTTGTATGAAACCATGCCGTGTGTTTTACGTTATATGTTTATAGTAATTATGCGTATGAATATCCACAATTCATAAAGAGTATAAAAAGTACGCAAAACTGTCCTGTATGAATATCCGTAATTCATAAAGAGGATAAAAAGTACGCAAAAGTGTTTGGTAATAACCTCAAAATGCGTGTTGTCACCTCTTCAACAGTGATTCCAAGGATTTAAACAAATATTTATATGTCTTCAAGAAGATGCTCTGATTAGTGTTTAAGATTCACCATATTTGGGTAGAGAATGCTTTTTCTAATGTTTATTTCTTGATGAAGAAGTCATGTTTTGGCTTTTGAATATCATCTGTTCATTTGTAGGTCTAACATAGTTTAAAACTAAATGATTTTAAAAAAGATTCATGGTTTAAAAAGAAGGTTTAAAAACAAAAGATTTTAAAAAATCATTTATAAAAAAACAAATTTGTATATTTAAAAATATTTTATTATAAAGTAATCTTGAAAATAACGAAATAATATAAAAACTTAAAATAATTACATATATTGGCTCTTTAATATTAAATGAACTTTGTTATTTACATAAACAAACCTTAATGTATAAAATAAAATAAAAAATACTCTTAGACTTAACTAGACAAAAGTAATAAATTTAGTGTCAAGTACCAAAACTATTATAAATGTGATTTCTTTTCGGCATGAAAGGTTTAAGCTCATTAAACACACAAGTAAAATAGTAATATACTCTTATTTTTTATATAAAAATCTTATATAGGTAATCCACAGGTTATAGGGTGGGTATCTAGGTGATCCATGGGTTATTTTAATTGAAGTTTGAATCTAGAATTCGACCACAAGGCAGGTTTGCGTTGTAGAGAGGCGGCAGAGATCTTGATCCCGTAGCTATTGCCAAGCTTAGGTGACGAGGTCACTTTGGTGGCCGGAGGCTTTGGGTCAGGCTGCTTTCCCGTTTTCCTTCAAAATTTGATTTGGTTTCCAGTTTAAAAAAATTATTCATTGTACGAATTCAATTAGTTTATCTTATAATTTTCATAATTTCTCTGATTAATATCTTTTTACGTTAGTAAGATAGATACGGACGAGTTTTACTCATCCATAATCATTCACACTGTATTTATTTTTATATGTTGTGTTATGTTTAATTTTGTTTTCCAAATATTACACATCTTTTACTTCTTTCTTTAGGCCATACGTAATGGTGCTTTATAGAGGTGTGAAAGGTTTTGATATTGCCTTTACCCCATACTCATAGGCATACGGGCATGAAAAGGGATAGTCATTTTTTGAATAATGTCGATAAGGAGGAAAAACAAGGAGACTAATAAATAAAAGAGCATTTAAAAGTCTTAACCATTACATGAAACATTATGATGGTGATGTGGGCCCTTAAAAGGGCATTAACCATTACTCATGTTCTTAGCAACAATCATTAATGCACAAGTGATTTTAATGTTTTAGAAAAAGTTGTCATAAATATAATTGAAATTCATAGTGCATGAACTAAAGATAGGTAGATAAAAATAAACTATGGGTTAGAGTGGTGGAATACGAGGCTGAATTGGGATTTCCTTCATGCCAAAAAAATCCATGGGTGGGGTGTGGTGTAACATCGCGGGAATTTTTTCAAAAACTAAGGTGGAAGGAAGCCCGTTGCGGCACTTTTTCCGAAGTAAGGTTAGGAATGGGGAGAATACCTCTTTTTGGTTGGACCCGTGGTTATGTTGCGAACCGCTAAAATCATTTTTCCGGATTTGTTCAAGTTAGAGAAGGAGAAAAGGTGCAAGGTGGCGGATCGGGTGAACTATCAGGTTGAGGGCAGTGGTATCGGTTCGAGTTATGTGTGGGCTTGGGCTAGAAATATTTCGGCCGGAAGGGAGGTGGATCAATTGGTCGAATTATGCAATAGGCTGTTAAATGTTAGACTCGAAGATAGACAAGACAAATGGGAGTGGATAGGAGCCGAAGACAAGGAGTTCAGTGTGGGTGCGGTGAAGAGGCTTCTAAACAAAGAAGGGCAACACAATTTTGTTCTACAAGATATCCCAGAAGAGTGTAAATGGATCCCAGAAAAGTGTAATATTTTTATGTGGAGAACGGCTATGAATAGAATCGCTACGGTGGAAGCACTGAGAAAAAGAAACATCGAGGTCCAGGAGGATACGTGTGCGTTATGTAGGGACGAAGAGGATTCGGTGGCTCACATTTTTTCCTCGTGCTATGTGGCGTCCGTGGTTTGGCAGCAAATTAGTAGGTGGTACACGACTAATAACCTGTTCTTTTTTAGCTTTAAAGACATTACGGAGATTCACGGTCATGTGGGTTTCACCGGCGATAAAAAGGAAGCGTTCAAAGGTATTGTTAGGATTGCCATCTGGAGTATTTGGAAAGCGAGAAACAAAGCAAGGTTTGAGAACAAGGAAATTAGAATTGGGGAGATTATTAGTGATCTAAAAGCGTCTAGTTACCTTTGGTTTAAAAATAGGACTAGGTTTAAAGATCTTTCGTGGCTTGAATGGTGTAAATTTGTAATTATGTAGGTTGTTTGTGGGTTGGGCCCCTCGTTTTGAGGCTGGTCGATTGTTGTTTTTAATGAAATATACCTTTCAAAAAAAAAAAAAAAAAAAGATATCATCATCATAGATACATTTAACCTCTAACGATCTAGACATTTCATTGCATTGGGTGTAATGGTGAATTAGACGGTGAAGAAGACATTTTGTGGCTGATGTTGTTTGCCAAGCTAAGATGATTTAGTACTAAGAGATAATACTTGATGATTCGTATTGGCCAATGGAAGAAAACTCGGATAGTCCTTCGAATGCCAAATAAGATGCCACCGGCATCTTTGAGGGAAGTAAAGGCATTGAAGCTTCGGAGTTCAAGACTTTAATGGCTTGTCGTATTGATGGGCGAAGTTCCGAATCAGGGTGCACACACCATAACCCAACGATCAATACACGCTTGATTTCTTCTTCCTCAAAGTCTGACTCTAAACGCGGATCAACTGCCTCTAAAAGAGCCCTAGTTCCATAGAGACCCCAAACCCATTCTATTAAGCGTATTTGATTTTCTTCATCCTTGTTCTCTATGGGTTTTCGCCCACAAGCTATTTCCAATGCAACAACTCCAAAGCTAAAAACATCAGATTCCTTGGTTGCTTTACCAGCGACTATACATTCAGGGGCCATATAACCTAAGGTTCCAGCCAACATCGTTGTTTGCGCACCTTTCTCATGGTCAACTAACTTTGCTAGCCCAAAATCACCAAGCTTCACATTGAAATTTGAGTCCAACATCACATTACTCGATTTGATATCTCTATGCAGAACACATTGCTCCCACTCTTCATGTAAATATAATAAAGCAGAAGCCAGATCTTGGACAATTTTATACCTTCTATTCCATCCTAGCAAGCTCTTTCCTTTGAATAAATGTGAATCTAAGCTTCCGTTTTCCATATATTCATAAACAAGCAGGAGTTCTCCTTTGTCATGGCACCAGCCGATGAGTTGCACCAAATTTTTGTGCCTCAATCGGCTAATAATCCTTACTTCTGAAGCATACTGTTTGATTCCTTGTTTGGAAGTCTTCGACACCTTTTTAACTGCGACGTACAAGCTTAAATTTTTCAGAAAACCTTTGTAAACTCCTCCAAAACCACCCTCGCCAAGCTTTTCTGTCTCTGCAAAGTTGGCTGTTGATTGAGCTAACTCATGGTAAGAAAATCTTCTGGGCATAGAGGGCCCCATTTCAAGTTCGCTTTCAAGCTCCAAAGCAAGTTCATGTTCCTCTACTTTATCACCCGAGTTTTTCTTCCTTCGCCATAAAAAATAAGCAGCCGTAGCCAAAAAGGTAACTAAACCCAATGTTCCAGCTATTACCTCCACCTTTCGCATCGTTTGATTTTTCCCCTTCACAACATTCGGGCTGGTGGTTGGGGCTACCTCTGTATATTCAACAACTTTTGATTTAGTACTATGAAACCTCCAAGATCGCAACATGTGTTTCTCATATCGATCTCCTGTGGAAGCTGAAAACCCAAAAATTACCCATTCGGGCAACACTTTCCTTAAATCAATGGTGTAGCTAAGGCCAGTTTCCCATACTGGCGAATTATTTTTAAAATTGGTGAAGGACACA
This sequence comes from Helianthus annuus, assembly GCF_002127325.2. Classification (NCBI taxonomy): domain Eukaryota; kingdom Viridiplantae; phylum Streptophyta; class Magnoliopsida; order Asterales; family Asteraceae; genus Helianthus; species Helianthus annuus. The sequence goes on along the minus strand of NC_035435.2, from coordinate 94,452,942 downwards.
CTAAGATTTTTAGAATCAGCATGATAATTAATCAAAGCTCTACACTCTTTCCCAAGTGTTATATTGTTATTCCATTTCCGATATGCAACAGAATTAAGAGAGCTGATATCAATACCAACATGTTCATCTATGGGCCTGGATGAATTGGGATCCATTGGATCCCACACGTTGCCACCATAAGTATCAAACTCCACAGCTACAAATGGATATGTACTGGTGTTGGATTTATAAATGACCGGAAGACCAATGGCTTCTCCTGCCTTCATCACGGAATTATTCGGAGCAAGGAAGAATGTGAGACCATCACCGTGATAATTATTCACGTATGAACTGATCACAAATGTGAAACTCGTAGAAAAGCTGGCTAAATTAGAGTCGTTGTCCCAAAGATGAAGAAGTGTTTTGTACGTCGCTCGACCTGCTAACCATGGCGAACTACGATTCAGATTCCTATCGTAGGTTACCTGGATTCCATCACCCGGGATATAAGCTGCATCACCTGATAATATTATATCCTGGGAGTTGTTTTGACTGATATTTCTGAAATTGAAACTAATTGAAGTTGCATAAGGGATTAAAACAAGAAAGAAGATTGTTAAGATAGACATGACTTTCTTGGTAGATAGCCTTGTTTAACAAATGAATATATACCCGCACCAAGATTAAACTGTGATCATCATTATGAGTACCAAATACGGTGGGAATAGATATTTTTTTGCTTTAGGAGTCAACTTTCATATAAAAGGTCATGCAAAGACTTTAGCCCGTCAACTTTTTTGCGTTTAAATAAGCAACAACCACCGCACTGTAATAGTCCTAATTGAAAGTAAATAACTAATATATATCTATACAATAATCATAGGTGTTTAAAATTCAAGTTGGAATTGAATAACAAAATCCGAAAGAAACGATTTTGGATTTCTTATTTTCCAATCAGGTTAGCAACTAATTCAAATTTATATTTCAATTTTCGAGTTGATTTGGAATTTCTGATTTTAGCACCGGACTGTTGGTTCAGGCCCCGAGATTAAACAGACTCAAAACTTACGAACAAGAAGATATTTAATGATTGAACATTCGTAATATTAGAATTGAGAGTACGTATATCAAAATGACAGACCTACTGCCCTATTTATAAAAAATAAAACAAGCACATGCTAATTAAACCATGATCTCCAGCTTTCTAGGAACCACATACTGCCCTGCAACGTTTACATCCATAAACTTGGACAAACATGACTATTTCTCATCAACGTGCAGCTAATAAAGCATGTGAATAATCCCTTTATTCCAGCTCCCACGATCTTGACTGTTAGCTTGACCCGACCCGTACTCGACCCATACGTCCCGCAAACAAACCCGATTAACCCAACACGGACGACTTGATCAATACTCAAATTTGAATCGATTTTCCTATTTCCGATTGAAATTTGATTATAATTTGAATTCGATTTTAAACACAGCTACATGAAATCATTTCAAAATCCAATAGGAAGAACACCCCAGATAATAATGATTTGGAGGATTTATGTTATACGAAAAAGGTTTAAATACACAATGTTGAATCCCTCGTTAACTGAAACAGTGTCCGTTGATGGGGATTCAGTGGTGTTCTCCACTTCACCGGAGCTACCCTACAAAAGAGAACACCGTTAGCCTCGCCACGAAGATTGGGGGGGGGGATCAGTGACCAAGCTCCGACATGAAAATAAGACTCGTGCCCAGGGAATAAATGATGTTCAGACTGTATTTAATTGGTCGGAATGTTGGTGTGGATCATAGGATTTTATGTTCGAATTCAATATTTTTAATAGTTAATTCTCAGTATTTTTGGTGCTAATGGTTGAGACTACTTACCTTATCTTAATCTGCATCCTTGCTTATAACAAAGGTGTGACACCCCAGGAAAACCAGTAAACGATACAATTTAACTAGCTTCCTCAGTAACCGCATGCTAAATTTCGGGACGAAATTTCTTTCAAGTTGGGGATAATGTGACAACTCGAGTTTCTAAGATTCCATATTCGCACTATTACACGATTAATTGTTTTGACTGTTTGTTGACATGACTTGTTTGTTTCACAACTGTATGTGCTTGTAATAAGTTAAATCGTATTGTGGTTGGTATGTTTTACATGGTGGGTGTTAAGCGTGTTATTTATATATGCGTGGTGTACATTATTAGTGGGTACATAATAATACACGTTTCGTATTGATAGCATGTTTGGCATATTTAATTCAAAACCAAATGGAATTAAGTTGATATATATTTTGAGTGTTCATAATATGTTTGATTGTGTTGGTGCACTTGTGTCTGTACTTTGTCTGTATTTTGTCATGATACAAAACGATGTCTTTTGTTAGTCTGGGTTACGTCTTAGGTTTGTTAATATGTGTGTTTGATGTAAGTTTGACCAAGTCAACCATCCTCCTGGTTTGACTTGGCCAAACAGTTAGAACATGGTTGTAACATGTTTTGTGTCGAAGGATGAGTCATCGAAGGATTGTTTAGATCCTTCGATGAGCTCGAAAGATAAACCTTCGATGGATGTTGATGGACCTCGAAGGATATCATCCTTCGAGGTATATGTGGATCCTTCGATAGGTTTCAGATCGATAGATGATCCTTCGATCAGTCTATCTGATCCTTCGACCAGACGAGCTGTGGTGGGTATATATATACTCATGTAATGTGTTCACTTCAGAAAGAGTGTGAGAGTGTGGGAGTGAACTTAGTCTTGTAGAGAGCGTATTTTCAGTTTGGTCAAGGGCTGTAACCTTGTCCACTGAAATACAAGAGAAAATTTTGATATCTCGTGTGTCTACCTTTATCTTTGTAGCTTGTGTTCTCATATAAACTACCGGTTTGCATTCTAGCTTGGATTCCGCACTTGCTAGTGTGTTTAACATAACAAGGATAAGGTTTAACCTCAACCTCTGAGGGACCTACAAGTGGTATCAGAGCCGTGGCTCTTTTCCTTGTTAAAAAAACCGAGTTTATACAAGACTTTGGAGTGTTTGAACAAAAACTCACATGGTTTAGCACCCGTTTTTAGTGTTTTTCTCGCATTTCTAGACGTAAAAACGTGTTCTAAACTAACCGGGTGTGTTAAAGGACGGGTTGGGTAACTTAAAAACTTGTTTTTAAGAAGTTTGGTAATTTCCGGCCAAATTCCGGCTTACTCCGGTGACCGGTTTTCTGGATAAGAACCTTCCTTTTTAAGCAATATTTTATTGGGTCAAATCTGGTTTGGTAAAAGGTATGGTTTGAACATACCTTCTGCCGAAAACTTTCTACCAACCCATCACCTTTTCACCAACCTGTCACCTTTTGTCAACTGTGTCAGTACAGATCGAAGGATATCCTTCGAAGTCGAAAGATCATCTTTCGATCAAAGGAGGTTCGATAGATAATCATCCTTCGAACATCCTTCGAAGTCTGTGACTTATCCTTTGATCCAAGGAATCTTTTCGAAGGATATATCTTTCGATTTACAGTTCTTATTCGAAAGATAAGGATCTTTCGATTGGAGAATCTTTCGAAATCATTGTTCGAAATTCAACAGTGATCTTTCGAACACTGTTGATCCTTCGAACAAGTATTGATCCTTCGATCCTAGTCTGTTTAAGTTTAACAAGTTTGTGTTTTTCAGGTTTTCGATCAGGGATCCTTCGGCTGGTTGTTTTCATTCGAGATATTAACATAGTTTGTGAAAATTAAATTTTTAAAAAGGGAAAACTTGTTTTTCAAATTCTAAATCAATTTTCACTTAATATATTAATTTTTATAAAATGGAAACAAACGGTCAGTGGGATCCAACCGCGTGGACTCAAACAACTTTGACTCCACAATCATCAGCTACGCAATCTGCGTCAGATTTCGACAAAACTGCATGGATGCGAGCTATTGCCCCACCTCAAACTGCAATGATAACTACAAATCAATGGGCATTGGTCACAAATCAAAGCAGCAGCATTCAAGCAATGATGCAGAACGACAGTGAAACTGGTACAAGCACAAAACCGCCAAAGCTAAATCACATCAATGATTGGGGATGGTGGAAAGAAAGGCTGAGAACTTATGTTCAGGGGCAAGGTCAAGATCTATGGATGTGTTTCTTCACCGCATTTGACAATGATTTGGAAGTTGTAGGATCTAATCCAACAACTTACAGCACTATGTCGGATGATGATAAGAAGAAATTTGAGTTAGAAAAGAGAGCATTCATGATTCTCACACAAGCTCTTCACAGAGACATTTACCACCAGTTTGTTTACTGCACGACTACTAAAAGCTTGTGGGATATGCTCACGTTACGATGTGAAGGAAATGCTCAATCTAGAAAGATCAAGCAAGAATTACTGAAGAAAGAGTTTGAAGGATTCACGTGTATGGAGAATGAGACTTTGGCAGAGATATCTACAAGGTTCCATCACTTGTTGAGCGAGATGTTTGCTTTTAGAGTCACTGCCACTCCACAAGAAATGGTGCAGAGATTCGCTGATAGCTTACCAGTAAAGTGGAGCAGTTTTCTTGAAATTCTCAAACAAAATGGTGTTCTAGACACAATCACCGTCTATGAGTTAATTCAAAAATTGGAGAACAAGGATGTAGAAGAAAAGCTTAAGGCAAAAAGAACACTAACTCCTCAAAATCCAGAGATGTACTATGGGATTGCAGGAGGTATCAGTGGAGAAACACCAGCCTCTCAACACGCGAAGCTTCAAACAGCTTTCATCTCAAACACCGGACTTTCCACAACAAATCAGTTTGATCCTTCAGCATACACGAAGATGTATTCAAGACCAGATTCTTCTTCTCAACAACAGTATGTGCAACCGACAGCTCAGCAATTCACACCACCGCCTTTCTTAGACCCAAGCAGAGCTCAGCAGCAACAACCGCAACAGCAAGGGTTTTATGGAAGCTCTTCAAACTTTCAAGCCACTTCCAATCCGAACACAGTCAGATTAGACACTTCCAACTTTTCCAAAGTCACTGTCGAAATAGCCAAGGAGCATATGGAGATGTTGAATACCTTGGTTAGTGCTTATTGTGGATTAGTCGCAGGTCAGATTGGGAATATCAATCTAACCAATGAAGATTATCAGCAAGTGGATAGAGAAGAGTTTGAAATGATGGATATCAAATGGGCTCTTGCTAGTGCAATTCGAAGAGCAAAGGAGTTTATGGAAAGGACGGGGAGAACCAACTTGGATAGCAACAACAACACCAAGTATGGTTTTGATAAGAATGCTGTCACTTGTTTCAATTGTGGTGAAAAGGGTCACTTTAAGCGGGAGTGTCAGAAGCCACCTAAGCGAGGAAATCAGAATCCCTTCAGGAATCAAGGACAGCCACAACAGCAAATGAACAACAATTCTGTCAGATCAATAGTTCCCGTTGGAGGAAATGCATCTGGATCCACAAACACTAATCCCCACAGAGGATTGGTTGTTCAAGCTGATGAAATCTGCAACTGGAACCTTCAGCTTGGAGAAGGAGGAAATGGTGGAACAGCATGTTATGCTAAAGTGATTGAGAAGGTAGTAGAACCCGTGTCTGCTGGTGAATCTTCAGAAGATGAAGATAGTTCAGGTTATAGTGGGAGCATGGATGGGGAATCACTTGATGCTGGTGATTTATCAAGTGATGCTTTAGATTTGGAGGTTGATGAGCTTTTGGCTGAAGCTGAAGCATTATGCAAGAGGAGATCTATTCTCTGCCAGAAATCTGCTGGAGCTTCCGAGAAGCTTGCTCAGTTCTTCTCTGAAGATGGATCTTTTTCTTTTCATACAGCCTTTATGGCTCACGTAGAAGGTCAGACTTCTCAGGTATGTGATACTAATTCTGACTCTATTTCTGTTCCTATTGAATGTGCAAAGTGTTTAAAATATGCTGAAAAGGAAAGTCAGCTTGAAATCACACACAAACACAATCAAGAATTGATTGTAGATCTTTCTAAAGCAACCGAAGCTAACTTGTTTTTAACCAGAAATGAAAAGGAATTTAAAGCAACAATTGCGTCATTAAGACATGATGTTTCAGAATTACAAAAGGCTGTTTTGCGAAAACAACATGCTAACAATAATCTTATTGACACAATTGAAAAGCAAATGGTAGAGTTAGCAACAGCTCGATGTGAATGTGAGACAATTAAGCAGAAACTGGAAAGCTATTCCAATTCCCGCTATGTATTGGATCACATCATTGACGTTCAAAAGAAAAAGGGGGATGCAAAATGTATTGGATTCAACTCATGTCCTCCCCCAATGAATCACAATTACTCCAAATTGCCTGATGACGAGGATATACCCCGTTTTGAACCTACTGTGCCACTCGGTCTAGATGACTTTGCAGCAGGCCTCGGGTTCACAACTGGTACATCATCCTCGAGTCAATCAGAATCTGAGAATGTGACAGATTCATCGTGTGTTAAGGAACAGAGTCCTCCCATTGTTGAGGATGCTGATTCTTCGGACGATGAATCTGAAGAAATTGTGAAACAACAGTCTAACTCGGTTACAACAGATATTCCAATCGAGAATCACATCCTGTGTGATCCACCAGTGAAACCGAGTAAGACTGAAATGTCAAAAGCAATGGAGTCCCTTGTATCTAGCCTTGAAGGGAATAATTTGTTGTACACGATCAAAGGAGATAGCAAAATCTACTCTAACAAAGATTTTCCAATTAAAAATGTAAATCAAGATTTAATTGAGCAAATTTTTGAAGGATGCACTGATAAGTTTTTGGGGAACAAAAGTGGCAAAGTTACCGTCACTCAATGTGATCCAATTCCGTGTGAACAAATTAGAAAACAATACGGAAACCAAAAACTACCAATTGAGCGAAAACAACAAGTCAACTCCGGAAAGGGTAAGGTACAGGGAAAGAAGGCTCAGAACAAGAATGTTCAAGCACCTAAAGTTCAGCAGCCTAAGACTGAACAACCAAAGGTTCAACAACCTAAAGTTGAACAGTCTAAGGCTACTCAACCTAAGGCTGCACAACCTAAAATTCAACAATCAAAGGTTGAGCAACCTAAGGTTCAACTACAAAAGGTGCAAAACAAAAGAGCTCCTGTTAAGAAACGAGAACCGAAAATGAACTTTATTGGATCCACGGGTTCAGACAAACTTGAAACATTTCAGGATAAATCTAACGTTGATTTTGTAAAACAAGTTAGAATTTTAAAACGAAATGATCAGAATAATTACACCCAACACACCAACGGATGTGATTTAGGTCCAAGCACGTCTAGATCACAAAGTTCATCGTCTGGTTCTCCGTCTGGTCATCAACATGTTTCTCCGAAGTTTGTAGAGCGGAGAACATGTTTTGAATGTGGCACAGTTGGGCATATTGTAAGATATTGCCCACACGTGCAAAAGCTGAAGTAAAAAACGAGTGGTCCCCAAGAAATCGATTACCAAAAACGACCAGTTTCCCCGAAACAAGACCCACGTGTCTTGAAAGAAAGGGAAAAGAAGTTAAAACAAAAGAATCAAAAGGTAATTGAAAAGGCCTTAAAATCAGAGGTCAAAGAAGAAAAACCTGTACAAGCAAAACCTGAAACTGTAAAACCAGTAAATGCTAAAACAATAAATTCAAATACTGGTAAAAGACAAACAGCTTGGAAGCAAAAGCAGGTAATTCAATCAGGGGGAGCACCACAGGTTCTTTTTCCTAATCATCAAGTGATTGAAATCACTTTCCTTGATGATCAAGGACGACCCAAGTCCACAAAGGCTTGGGTCCCCCTCTCAAACTGATAAGTTAGTTGCATGTGCAGGCGGCTCTAGGAGGAACTATTAATAGTCATTGGATTGTTGATAGTGGGGCTTCCAGGCACATGACAGGCGACTATCGTCTTCTTTTCGATGTGCAAAGTATAAGAGGAGGATATGTCGCGTTTGCTGGAGACAAAGGAGGGTATATCACCGGCGAGGGAATGATCTCAAATGGAGTTGTGAGTTTTGACAAAATCAATTATGTGCAACAGTTAGATCACAATCTCCTGAGTGTTTCTCAGATCTGCGACAAGAAGTTCACCGTGCATTTTGATGATGCCGGTTGTTATGTGCTGAAGCCAGGATTCAAGATTCCCGAAGAATGGATTCTCTTATCAGCACCAAGAGTTCATGATTTGTATGTCCTCGATATGAGCCAAGCAATAACTAAGTCCAAACAAGTTACTTGCTTTATTTCAAAAGCCACTGAAAAGGAGACGATCTCTTGGCACAGACGGATGGGTCATATTCACCTCAGAAAAATGAATCACCTTGTCAAAAACAATCTGGTGAGAGGTGTCAATGTGAAGAATTTTCAACTTCAAGATGTCTGTGTGCCGTGTCAGAAAGGGAAGCAGATCAAGAAATCACATCCATTGAAGAAGGTTAACACTGTAAACATGCCACTCGAACGTCTGCATATGGACCTTTTCGGCCCAGTCAAACACAAGAGTGTGCACGGGGAGGTTTTCTGCTTGGTAGTCACTGATGACTATTCAAGATTTTCATGGGTTGCTTTCATGGTCCACAAGAGCGAGACTCCAGAAATTCTAAAGAATTTGATCACCTTGTTGGAAAATCTTTATAATCTAAAGGTGAGGTGAATTCGAAGCGACAACGGAACCGAGTTCAAAAACAGGGTTATGGATGAATTTTGCACTGCAAAAGGAATCCTTCATGAATACAGCACTCGGTACACGCCACAACAAAACGGAGTCGCTGAAAGAAAGAACAGAACCTTAATTGAGACTGCAAGAACCATGTTGGTTGAGTCTCAGCTTCCAGTTCGATTCTGGACTGAAGCTGTTGCCTCGGCTTGCTACACGTTAAACAGGGTTCTCACAGTGAAAAGACATGGCAAAACGTGCTTCGAACTCCTTCACAAGAAGACTCCTGACTTGGAATATCTAGAACCTTTTGGTGCACCATGTACCATGATTGAGCCTGACGGGAAGTTTGGTGCCAAAGCTATCGAAGGTTACTTCCTTGGGTATGCTACTCCTAATCTGCGAGTATGGAACCTGTCTACCAAGAAGATTGAAGAGTGGGGTGAAGTAAAAGTTCAAAGATATTCTAATCCACCGAAGCCTTCTGGAGATCCATGGATGTTCGATTATGATGGTCTTTTCGACTCATTCAATCTGCCGACATTTGATGATGACAATGCAATTGCTCAAATGTTGTCTGAAAGCGAGAATGCGACTGGCTCTCAGTTAGTTCGCCCAGTCATTGTTGACTCACAAGCATCTTCTTCTGTCAACAATCTTGTTTCAAATGAGGTGTTTAATGATGCTGTCGACTACAATTTGTCATCGGAAGATGAGGAGTATGTTGATGCAAATGATGGTGAAGCACCGCGTCCGGTTCAAGGTACTTCAGAAGCAACGGATCCAGTGTCTGCGCCAATTGTCCAAGAAGAAAATGCATCATCTTCTACAACTCAACAGCTTCAGAATGATATCGGGAATTTAAATATCAATAACTTGAGGACCAATGTTGAAACTCCTCCAGTTCCTGAATCCCGAATTCATAACATTCATCCTCAGCAGAATATAATAGGTGATGTTCTCAGTGGTGTAAGGACAAGGAATCAAATCAGAAATAATGAAAATGCTGGCTTGTATGCTGAGATACGAGAATCGGGACAACAAAATGATTGGTCTTTCGCCTGCTATGTTAGCCAAAAGAGCCTAGATCTTGGAAGGAGGCATTGAAAGATGATTCCTGGGTGGAAGCAATGCAGGAAGAACTGCAATAATTCCAGAAGCTAGGTGTCTGGAAACTCATAGAGAAACTTGCTGGTTACAAGAAGATTGGTACCCGTTGGGTGTTTAAATGCAAAAAGGATGACCGCGGAGTTGTTATCCGGAACAAAGCACGTTTAGTCGTTCAAGGTTTTCGTCAGATTGAAGGGATCGACTACAACGAAGTGTATGCACCTGTTGCACGTCTGGAAGCAATTCAGATCTTTCTGGCTTATGCCTCATTCAAAGGATTCAAGGTTTACCAGATGGACGTCAAAAGTGCATTCTTACATGGTGTGGTTGAAGAAGAAGTGTACGTCGAATAGCCTCCAGGTTTTGAAGATCCTATTCATCCCGATCGGGTTTGGTTGCTCAACAAAGCTCTCTATGGTCTTCATCAAGCACCGCGAGCTTGGTATGCAACCTTATCTAATTACTTGCTGGAGAACGGTTTTCGAAGGGGTCTTATCGACTGTACTCTTTTCATCAAAGAACAAGATGGAGATCTTCTTCTGGTACAGGTATACGTCGATGATATTATTTTTGGTTCTACTAATGATGTCTTGTGTAGGAATTTCGAGCGCATTATGCAGGATAAATTCGAGATGAGTGCTATGGGGGAAATGACCTTCTTTTTGGGCCTACAAGTACAACAAACGGAGTCTGGGATATTCATTCATCAGACTAAATATGTTGGCGACATCTTGAGCTGGTTCCAGATGTCTGATGCAACGCCCATTGGTACCCCATTGCCACAAAATCACGGAATTACTCCAGACTTGAAGGGTGAAGCTGTTAACCCCTCATATTACCGCGCAATGATCGGATCTCTTATGTATCTCACAGCATCAAGGCCAGATATAATGTACCCAACGTGCCTGCTTGCCAGATATCAAGTTAACCCGAAGGCCTCACATCTTGCAACTATAAAAAGGATTTTTCGTTATTTGAAGGGTTGTCCTGACACCGGTCTATGGTACCCTAGGGATAATGACTTTGACTTGATCGCTTTCAGTGATTCTGATTTTGGCGGATGCAAAATCGACGGCAAATCCACAACGGCTGGATGTCAGTTTTTAGGAAATCGCCTAGTCACATGGCAGTGCAAGAAGCAAACGTGTGTCGCTACTTCAACATGCGAAGCTGAATACATTGCTGCCTCAAGTTGTTGCTCCCAAGTCCTTTGGATCCAACAACAATTACGCGACTACGATTTTGAATTCCTAACTACTCCTATTTACGTTGATAATTCTGCTGCATTAGAGATCACTAGAAATCCTGTGCAGCACTCAAAGACCAAACACATCGATATCAAATATCACTTCATACGTGATTGCTTTGATAAAAGGCTAATCGATGTTGTTAAGGTCCACACCGATGACCAACGTGCCGACCTATTTACCAAAGCGTTTGACAAATCAAGATTTGACTTTTTATTATTGGTAAACGGCATTATGGTCAAGCAAGAGTAAACCAACATCGAAAAATCATTTTGTAAATACCTTTGTGTTTTAAATTTGTCTTAGTTTATTGATTTTAGGGGGAGTAAATCCAAAAATCTGAAAATCCAAAAACATCGAAAAATTTCAAAAACAAAAAAACAATAGAAAAACAAAAATGAGTTTCCTGGCGAGCAAAAGAGAAAATGATAGTACATCAGTGGTCTATCCAAACCTCTTTAAACCTTAAATGAAAAACGATAAGCAGCTCTATATATGATGTATCGGTAGGCTCACAATCATTTTAAAGTGTGCAGGGTGATATAAATCTTATAACGAACTGAAAACCGAGTGGGAACCGCTCATTGGCATATGGTCTTGGTACCGAAATTTCGTTTGAGAGATTGCCGAGGTTCTGAGATATTCGGTCTTTATGCTGCTTATCATCTGGGTATCATGGTTGTATCTTTTACCGAAAAATAACGGGGACGCAAGTCTAGATCTTCCATGATACTATACATACGTGTACATACTGCATTCGACCTCAATAAGTGATAAACAATCACATGTCCAAACAAATAAGTGATAAAATATCACATTTATTCGGGAGTCAAGTTCGTCTCTCTGCTGTACGGAAGTACTGACCTGTTCATGGACTTGCTCCTGTGCCCTCATGCGTATGAAAATCAAGTTCCTCATCAATAAGAGATTCTATCACATAGGGCTTGTTTTCAAATCAAAATAAGTGAGAATCTCACATCATATACGGTCAAACAGATGATAATCGGTATACTCACCAGTAAGATGAACCCTCGTGCATACCTTGATACGGGAATGTGTCGTGATGTGGATGAACACCGGTCGGTAAGTATAAGTCATACCTTAACGTATCCCCTCGCCATGATTACATCTGATAAGTTGAGCTTAAGTGGACAACAATACCGATAATTGTTATAGGATGCTTATCTTAATGTTAACTAACTGAACAAAGAGAGTGTTTTGGCTTGACAGTGCACTGATATGATTCTCTTACCCTCGAAACTCGCAAAAAGAATGTATGTATATATTTATTTACTGCTTTCAGTCTTTACATTTGAAAAATTCAAAAATACCAAAAAGATTTTAGGTGTGTTTTAATATAAACTTTATAAAAGCCAAAAAGATTTTATTTCTATTTTATTTTCGATCGTACGATGTTGGAACTCGAGTCTTCGTTGCCTGAAACCTGAACGAAAACCGAATTGACTAAATCTTCATAAACGGTCGAAATTTGCAAGTTTTGAAAGTTAGAAACTAAAACTGACAAATTTACTAAACTTTCAAACTGTCGGACGGTGTTTGATTGTGACATGGTCATTCGTGTGTCATTTGTTTATATAAACTATATTCCAAGCAGTTGTTCTCATTACGCGTTTAGATTTCTTGCATGTGCAGATTCTAAAGGCAAGGAGAACATGGTCGATGGCAAGCTTCGGAATGAAGAAACGATGTGAAGGCCCTCAAAAGATGAAAATGATCGAGTTGCCGCTGACCATCATCAACACCACAAGGATCTCAAGCTATAAGGATCAAGTCTTTCACGAGCATAACTCAAGGGGGAGCTTGTGTTAAGGGGGAGTTTGTCAACACACTTCCTACATGAAACGGGGAGTTTTTTGATACACTTTCTGCTTTCAAGACGTGAAGACTTTGAAGATCCTCCGACATTGAAGACTTGAAAGGACGTCAGAGACTTGAAGACACGAAGATCGAGACAAAGCTACAGCCAAGGGGGAGTTTGTTGGTGCACTTGTGTCTGTACTTTGTCTGTATTTTGTCATGATACAAAACGATGTCTTTTGTTAGTCTGGGTTACGTCTTAGGTTTGTTAATATGTGTGTTTGATGTAAGTTTGACCAAGTCAACCATCCTCCTGGTTTGACTTGGCCAACAGTTAGAACATGGTTGTAACATGTTTTGTGTCGAAGGATGAGTCATCGAAGGATTGTTTAGATCCTTCGATGAGGTCGAAAGATAAACCTTCGATGGATGTTGATGGACCTCGAAGGATATCATCCTTCGAGGTATATGTGGATCCTTCGATAGGTTTCAGATCGATAGATGATCCTTCGATCAGTCTATCTGATCCTTCGACCAGACGAGTTGTGGTGGGTATATATATACTCATGTAATGTGTTCACTTCAAAAAGAGTGTGAGAGTGTGGGAGTGAACTTAGTCTTGTAGAGAGCGTATTTTCAGTTTGGTCAAGGGCTGTAACCGTGTCCACTGAAATACAAGAGAAAACTTTGATATCTCGTGTGTCTACCTTTCTCTTTGTAGCTTGTGTTCTCATATAAACTACCGGTTTGCATTCTAGCTTGGATTCCGCACTTGCTAGTGTGTTTAACAAAATAAGGATAAGGTTTAACCTCAACCTCCGAGGGACCTACAGATTGTAATGTGAAATGCATGTGTAACCCTTGCCAAACATCTCTACACTCTTACACGAAAACACTCCCACTCGAAATAAACTCCCCACCCGAAATCACCCTCCTCTCGAAGTGGGCCGGCGAAAAACAGAACTGGGCTTCGGCCTAGTAGCGAACAAATTACATGTTCTGATATTAACCTTTGTACGTTGAAATTTGGTTAGTGAGTAAACCCTAAAGTCTTTCCCTGTGCAGCGGCAGTTACATGTCTTCAAGCCTTTTCCCTTTTCGATCAATCTTGTGTCCTTCTCATCTCGGTTAGTGTGCACTACTTGTTGTTGGATTTTCTGCATAACCTCGTAGTATAATCATCACATGTCTGTATGTATATTAATTGTGACTATAGTGTATATATGAGTATCATTGATGTGCATGAATGTGGTAGCTATTGGTCCAATGGGATGGAAGTTTAATGGCTGATAAAGTCTATAACTTTGAATATCAAAAAAAATGGCGGCCATGTGGAGTTAATTCATGTTGTCAGTGATATTTATTAGTAACATGTGCTAAACTTAGGTTGATGATAATGAGTTAGTGTTGTACACGAGTGCATGAATCGATTGTTTGATATGATCGGCTGTGTGTGACTGTTAATGATGATCTACTGATTTCTGTGTGATCGTATGTCTTCTGCATGCTAAGCGGCGATTAGGTTTTTTTTGTGATATTGTGTAACTGCTTGACAGACCGACGAAACAAAGTGATACCCCTTGTGATCTCGACGAAACACATGTCTCGACGAAACACATGGGTGTTTCGCCATGACCAATCTCGACGTAACACATGAGTGTTTCGCCATGATCAAACTCGACGAAACACATGGGTGTTTCGCCGAGACAGTAAGCAACCAACCCAACATTTGTAAACGGATGCATGATACTTGCAATGTTAAACGTAATACGTACGAACTAGAATTTTTGCATGTTGATAGAACCCGATGATATGGTAAAGCCTGGTATCCATAAATAGGGATGAGTAGGGAGTGAAGTATAAAACAGTTAGATAGTTGATTTAATCTGATTTCTCGGATTGTGAATGTTCAATGTTAAACAGAGCATGTTATCAGTTGTATAGCGTATTCATTGGATTAATTTGAACTTGTATAGCCGATAAATGCAATGTGTTGGTTGTTACTTGCAAGTACGTGATGATCTTGACTGTTAGTCGAACCTTGTGAATGTAAACTAATTGCGAATACGTGCATAACTCTAGGACTCGACTGATTATTTGTGAGCACCTACTTAGCATACCGAGCAAACCAATGTGAGTTCACACTCTTACCAAGGCATGGGATTCCCGGGGTTGGGAATGGGATTGAATGGTTACTTGTACTTACATTGTTATTGGGAATTATGAATCATGCTAGACTAGTGATACAACTACTACTCTTCGCACACATGCCTGGAATGGCCGCGATACTAATACGAATCTTCGCACACATGCCTGGAATGGCCGCGATACTAATACTAAACTTCGCAAACATGCCTGGAGGGCCGCGATACAAATATAACTAGTCTACAATACATGGGAAACCCCCACTAATCTTCGCAAACATGCCTGGAGGGCCGCGATGCAAATAAAGACGAAACATGGTTTATAAAACGATACATGAAACGAATACTATAACTAAACTACCAACTGTGAACTCGCTCAACTAGTTTGTTGACTCGTTGTTACAGGCCTTGCAGGTCGTTAGGTACACTTGGAGCTTGCACAGGGAGGCGCAGTCGTTGTGGACAAGGATCGTGAATGCTATGTTAAACATTTATGACATTTTAAACTTATACTTATGTTGGGTTTACTTTTATGCTTCCGCTAAACATTGAGACTATACTTATGTTTTGAACACTTTTCACATTGGTTTGGTTGAATTACATTTACTATTTATATTGTTCAATATGATTGGTGGCTTGATCCTGGTCAGTCACGCCTCCAAGCGGTGATACTCCGTGGGTGGATTTTGGGGGTGTGACAAAAGGAGCCCAATTCTGGAGACAGACTACCCACTGTCATCGACCACCAGACACTTTCCCGGACAACAGGAATATCTGGTCAAAAGTAGAGAGATGTTCCCTTGCAGGGAGTAATGATTTCCATCTCATTTAGTGCGTACTTTCCCTTTAGACGGACGAGCCGCCCATGCGCGCCTCCTTCAAAGACGCCACTCAGACCATTAAATACGACTAAGAAGTCACGTCTCTTACCCTTCTCATCGGAACAGTACCAGAGGTGTATCGGATGTAGACAGGGAGATATCCATCTTTGACCAAATCTGGGTTTAGTGGCAGGGAGCATTATACTAGGCCATGCCCAATACATTTGATGTAAAGCAACAGGCCTAGGGCGAGGGTGCCCATTGGGTGACCCTCGTCATCAAGTCATTCTTATTCCCGGTGCATTCTATCATGGATTGGCCTTGATTTTTGTAACACCTCGTAAAATCGTGTCCAATAATGTATTGACACGTGTCCCTAATCCTAATTATGTCAAAAGTTGGTTAAGAGGGACTATTTTCGTCAAAAATGAAAACTATGTTTATGGAAGGACTAAAAGTGTCAACATGCTAAAACTAAGCCTCTGAATGACCTTACACGGTATTCGTATTCTCATATTAAGCCACTAGTTGGATAATCAAAACCGTTTGCGATAAACTCAAAAGTTTTAGTAACAGAGGATTAAAATCGTCAACATGTTAAATCTTACTTATGAGTGACCTTTTAACGAACCCGGAGCTTCGCGATGCTCGATCATACTCTCGAGAATGCCTAATTTTAGCCATGTAGGGTTTTTTGCCATTAAATGATAACACGTGCAAGTTTGTGAGTTAAAAGGGTTAAAAGCGACAACACGTTAAACTAAACCTCTAAGTGACCCTTTTAACGAACCAAGAGTTTTATGATGCCATGTCATACTCTTTGGTGTGCCTAATAATGGCTAAGAATGGCTTTTTAGGCAAATAATAACAATATATGAGAATTTAGAAGTTCAGGGCCAAAAGTGTCAACAAACGAAAGTTCAGTTATACTGACCAACACCTTACTGTCCATATGAAGGTCACCAACTACGAAAATTTTCTTGGAAGCCACTCCAAGCAAGTTAAAACCTTCAAAACGAATCTAGGGGCTTGTTTCCTGTATTGTACACCTGTTAGGACACTTGTAATGATCCTAAGAGCCCTCTAACACCTGGAATGATCCTAGAAACCATCCAAATAGGAAGTTCCTTTCTTTCACCTCTATCTCTCAACATAGGAAGTTCCTAAGCAATTGGGAGCATCCTCTGAGTTTTATTCAGCCCCTACGACCACTTGTAAGTGTTCCTTTCGTGGCTTATTCGGTTTTTAGGCTTTTAAAGCCGAAAAGTCAAGTGTTTTCGATAAACGCTTTGACTTTCAGTTAGACATTAAATGGTCAAGCCATTGTTCGCAACGAACATGGCTACGTGATCGTAATTAGGTAGGTGTTAATCCCTCAAAAGGGCAACTCCTAAGAATCACGTTTGCTTGGCAAATTGACGAGTCAACGTAATATTAATTTAAAAAGTCAACGGGTCAGTTTTAAAAATAATTACGATATGAGTTTAGAAATTCTAAAATATGATTTATCACTTAAACAACATGTTAATAATTATTAGAATATGTGTAAACATGTTCGGCTCGTCAATTCCAGTTGTAGGGTCGGTTCGCAACCGAAAGTCGTGAAGTTTGATTTTTGCGTTGACTTTTGGTTATAAACTGAAATAGACTAGTATGGTACTAATTTTAGGTCCCGTTATGATCGTAATATAATATAGTATAACCCTATAAGGTTATATCATACGATCGGACTAGTAATCTGAGTTTATGAGCATGTTCCGTTATTATGCCGTACTTTGACTTATATACCCTTTTGTTTAAAAATAATGTTTTAAATATAAATGAGCATGCAAACGAGTTATGTACTGATAAGTAAACATGTTTAGAATATTTGGATGTTTATAACCTGGTCATCAACCGAGTTTACGCATATAAGTGTAAACTATGCTTTTAAAAGGACTAAAATGCCCTTTTACGTTAAAAATTAGTATAAACCATGAATTCTTGGCAAAAATCATTATATACTAATATGATATTATAATTAGGATTATTTGGGATGCTAAGTCAGATTGTAAACTGAGTTTAACTTCAAATTCTTATACAATGCCGATAAATGACGATAATGCCCTTATGGCACATAAAATGTGTTTTAAGCATAAAATTCAAACCAAACCTTTTTCTTACTGATATGTTATGACAAACAAAATATTTTAACTATTCAAAGCTGGTCATAACATCAGATTTCATAAACCATCGCATAAATCGTCATTTAACGACTTTAACGCCGTTTAGGCACATAGTATGGTTTTTAAACCATATTTATGAATCAAGACTCGTTACCTACTAATTTTATAAACCATATTAAATATTTTTACAACAGGTATAAGTCCTAAACTCAGAATCCCAAATAAGTTCTCGAAACTATGTGTGAAATGACCAAAATGCCCCTACGTCGCATAGTTTGGTCTTAAAGCATAAAACACACATATATTTGACATCCTACTGATATGATATCATAATTTAACAACTTTTACAAAATGTTTATGACCATGACTCAGTTTACTCGCAAGCTCTTTTTATAAGTTGTAAAGTTACCAAAATGCCCTTATGAGGCATTGTTTGATTTTAAAACCTTAACGGGCATACAAGTTGATATCCTACTGATATTATAACTTGTTAAAGTATATTGAAATATGGAACTTGTACATGACTCAAGTCATTAATACAAACCCAATTAAAAAGTGCCAAAAGATTAAAAATCAAAAGTAATACATTAAAGTCTTGTCTTCACCAAGTGATGTAAGAGAGATTAGCCAAACATGGCCTTTGATTGACAAGAACTCTTATGATCTATCTTGGATCCCAAGACTACTACACACTCTAAAGATGATAGATGGATGATGGTGGTGGGTGTTGTGTTGTAGTGGTGGTGGATTGGTGGCAAAATAGGAGAGAAGTGATTTGCCAAGGGATGCCTTTGAAGTGAACCAAGCACCGCTATTTATAGCCAGAACAGAGCCGTGGCCACGGCCCCGTGTCCACTGGGCATAGCTCGTGGCCATCCTTCTTCTCTTCCTTCATTTAATGCATTTGTCAGTAGGGGGCCCCACACGAACCCGTTTCTTCTAGGCACGGCCCCGTGGTCAACTCTTCTTTGTACTATCAAGATTCTACAAATCTAAGAGTTGACCACGCCCCATGCTGAGCTGGGCACAGCCCCATGGTGGGTGTATGAGGTTCTGTAGGTTTGTCTTGCTGTGCAGGGCCTGACCACGCCCCATGCCTGGCTGGGCACGGCCCCGTGGTCAGGTTATATTCTCTTGTTTTTGCTTTAGGGATGCTGCCGAAAGGTAGGGCATGTTACGTTATTCCTTCTTGTATTTATGTTGGTTTTCACTTCTTATTTGCTTCTTTTGTTCTTTTAAGCTCGTTTAGCCCTGTAATTTTAAAAAGAAGAATGAAACGCGTTTTTTTTCCAACATTAATACTAAAAAAGGGTTAATTTTTTGCCTCAATTGATGTCGCAACCCCCATCCCCTATCTGTCCCGGGAATGGGCGGCCGCGGCCAGTTTCGGTGGTATCGGTGTTTATCCATTTTGGCAGCGGAAAATTTCATTAGGATCGTAGTTAGGAAATATTTTATCAGAGTAAAACACCACATTTTATATAAATAAGTATATTGGGATAAAACCCAAGTTTTCATTACAAACTGATTTATAGGGATAAACCCCATTTTATTGAAATAAAACATCTCCTTTATTTAGGTAACTTTTATAGCCACTTTTCTAAGCCTTCAGTGTTGTCCAGCTGGCTTCTAGTTGGCTTTCACATTTTGTTACCTGAAACTTGTTCAAAAACATTTTGTCAGTGGGAAATACTGGTGAGTGAATCCCAGTTTAATCAAGAAGAATTTTATCATTTAAACAGTATTGAGAAAGATTACAATGTTTACATCTGCCCAATTACTCATTCAGTACTGTCAATCCTGACTGGTGGGTCATATTACCCATTGGCTAACTCTTTGTTCAATGGTAACGTGTTCCACATTTTACATACAAAACCCCAACATACCGACAGTAATTGTAGAATTACAAAGACTCAATCACTGCTTAATCACATTGTAAAAGATTTAAGGTTTTGTAAAAACAGTTTGCAAAAAGGAGATTACTCACATTGTTGTCTTAGGTTTTCCTTTAGGGTTTCCTGGTGATTATCTATAATTTACACAAATGCACACGGGTTAGTATAATAACCCAATATTTACATTAGTAATACCCTCCCCAAGACGGCATTCCAACGGCTACGTCGGGCAGAACCACGATAGCCGTTACGGAACCCTATATCAATCGGGCAGCGTATCTAATACGTAACCGGGGTTATGATACTTACAACGACGCAGAACTTCGTTAACTAGGAGGGTATTATGCTTGGAGATTATGCCTATTATGGAGAAATTTTGAGAGAGAAAGAGTTTTGAATGATTGGAAACTGAAGGCTGAGGGCCTTCTTATATAGGCGACCCTTCGCCTTCCCTCGCGGCCCGCCTAAGACGTAGCCAAGGGCTACGAGGCCCGTGTAGTAGGGGTATTAGGGCCATAGGGTTGCTGGGTCACGAATGTATACTGGACAAGTGGTGACACGTGGCACCTCAGGGTATCGTCTGACCGCCTAGCTGTCGTGACCCGCGTAAGCTTAAGCTTACTTCTACGCGGCCCGAGAGCGATACCAGAATTTTTTTTTATTTTTTTAATTATATATGGTATTTGGGGCCCGATTTTCACATACGGGGTGTACTTTAGGACATATTGGGATATTTTAATATATTAAGGTGTCGAAAATATTTTAGAGGGTTGTTATATCCTCCCCACCTTGTTTTAGAGCTCGACCTCGAGATCTACATCTACTGGAACAAGTGTGGATATTTCCTTTGCATTTCTGATTCAAGCTCCCATGTGTATTCTGGTCCTCTTTTGGAGTCCCATTTCACTTTGACCAGAACTAATCTCTTGTGTTTGAGGTTCTTGACTTTCCTGTCTTCAATCTGTAGAGGTCTTTCTATAAATTTAAGTTGTTCATTTACCTCTATATCCTTAAGAGGTACTACCAGTGATTCATCAGCTAAGCATTTCATGAGATTAGATACATGAAATACATCATGTATTACTGCCATTTCTACTGGCAGTTGTAGCTGATAGGCTACACGTCCTATTCTTCTAATAATCTCAAAAGGTCCAACATACCTGGGGCTTAGCTTTCCCCTTTTGATGAATCTGACTACTCCTTTCCAAGGAGAGACTTTCAATAACACTTTATCTCCTACCTGAAATTCCAATGGTTTTCGTCTGTTATCAGCATAACTCTTTTGTCGATCACGTGCTGCTTTCAGTCGTTCCTTGACTTGAATGAGCTTGTCGGTTGTCTCTTGCACTATCTCAGGTCCAGTAAGTTGCTTTTCCTGAATTTCTGCCCAACAGATTGGGGTTCGGCACTTTCGTCCATAAAGTGCTTCCAATGGTGCAGCATTGATACTTGAGTGATAGCTGTTATTATAAGAAAGTTCTATTAAGGGTAAGTGTTCATCCCAATTACCTTTGAAATCAATTACACAAGCTCTAAGCATATCTTCCATTGTCTAAATTGTGCTTTCGCTTTGTTCGTCCGTTTAAGGATGATAAGCGGTGCTTAGATTTAACTTGGTTCCCATGGCTTTTTGGAAACTTGTCCAAAAATGAGTGGTGAAACGGCTATCCCTATCAGAAACAATTGATAAAGGAATTCCATGTAATGAAACTATTTCATTTACATACAATTTAGCTAACTGTTCCATACTGAAAGTTTCCTTCATTGGTAGGAAATGAGCTGACTTAGTTAGCCTGTCTACAATTACCCAGATTGTATCATTACCTTTCCTTGTTTTGGGTAATTTGATAACAAAATCCATAGTTATCAATTCCCATTTCCAAACTGGCATTTCTAACTGCTGCAACAATCCTGAGGGTTTCTAATGTTCAGCATTGAATTGTGAACAGGTTAAACATTTAGAAATGTAAGCTGCTATGTCTTTCTTCATTCCTATCCACCAAAAATTCTTTCTTAAATCCTGATACATTTTATCACTTCCAGGATGCATTGTATACTTAGACTTGTGGGCTTCTTCTTTTACAACGGTAACGTAGGTTTCCTAATTTAGGTATCCATATTCTTTTCTTATGGAATCTCCAAATTCCATCTGTTCCTTGATCTAATTCCTTAATCATACCTTTCAACTTGTCAGTATCATCCTTGATTACTGATTCTTGTGCCTTTCTAATCTGCTCATTTAAATCTATCTGCAGATTTAATTTAAGAGATCGCACTCTTTTTGGCTTTTCATGATACTTTCGACTTAAAGCATCAGCTACTACATTAACCTTTCCTGCATGATACTGGATATTACAATCATAATCACTAAGTATCTCCATCCAGCGTCTTTGTCTCATATTCAGTTCCTTTTGCCCGAAGACATACCTTAAACTCTTATGGTCAGTGAAAATGGTAAACTTACTACCGTAAAGGTAATGTCTCCAAATTTTAAGGGCAAAAATTATGGCTCCTAATTCCAAATCAAGGGTTGAATAATTCTCTTCATGATTCTTAAGTTGTCTAGATGCATAGGCTATAACCTTTTGACGTTGCATCAACACACATCCATAACCTAACTTAGAAGCGTCACAATAGCCTACAAAGTCTTCGGTTCCTTTCGGTTACGCTAGTATGGGTGCATTGGTTAGTCTTTGCTTAAGAATTCTAAAGGCTTCTTCCTGTTTTGGTCCCCATTCAAACTTAACAGATTTACTGGTTAGCTTAGTTAAGGGAATGGCTATTCTTGAAAAATATTGAATAAATCTTCTATATTAACCGGTCAATCCTAAGAAACTTCTAACCTCGGTTGGTGACTTAGGGGTTTTCCATTTGGTAATCGCTTCGATCTTGGTGGGATCCACATGAACTCCTTCATGATTAACTAAGTGTCCAAGAAACTGTACCTGTTCTAACTAAAACTCACACTTGGAAAACTTAGCATAAAGCTTTTCTTTCCTTAATAAACTTATAAGTGCGTGCAAATGCTTTGCATGTTCCTCTTTACTCTTAGAGTAAATGAGAATATCATCTATGAAGACAATTATGAATTTATCCAAATTTGTCTTACATATTCGGTTCATCATATCCATAAATGCAGCTGGGGCATTGGTTAAACCCAATGGCATGACAATAAATTCATAATGGCCATACCTTGTTCTAAATGCGGTCTTAGGAATGTCCTCTTCCTGTACCTTTAATTGATGATATGCTGACCGTAAATCGATTTTCAAGAAAAACCGAGCTCCTTGCAACTGATCAAACAAATCATCGATCCTCGGTAATGGATACCGATTCTTAATCACGACCATGTTCAATTCACGGTAACCAATGCATATACGCATAGATCCGTCTTTCTTCTTAACGAATAAGATTGGTGCTCCCCATGGTGATGAACTTGGCTGTATGAATCCTTTCTCCAACAATTCATCTAACTGTTTCTTCAGTTCCTGCATTTCTGCGGGTGCCAATCGGTAAGGTGCTTTGGCAATTGGTGTTATCCCTGGTATCAGATGGATTCTGAATTCAACTTCCCTGTCTGGCGGTAATCCTGGTAATTCTTCTGGAAACACATCTGGAAACTGGGATACTACAGTTCTTTTCCTTTAGTGTTAGTGATTATGGAAATCAAATACACTATAGATCCTTTCCTTATACAACTTGTTGTTTTCATCACAGAGATGAATTTCGTGGATCTAGATGGCTTATCTCCCTTTATTGTGATCTTTTCACCCCTTGGTGAATTTACTTGAATTGACTTTTGATCACATAAAATACTGGTTTTATTGGCTATTAACCAATCCATTCCTAGTACAACATCAAATCCTATCAGATTCATTGGATGAAGGTTTACAATAAACTTTTGATTTAAAAATTCTATTCTTAGTCCCTGCAAGAATTCAGAAATTCTAACGGTTTCTCCATTTGTTGTCTCTACTAGACATTCTTGTGGGAGTTTACTTAATGGTTGGTTGAGAAGTTTGCAAAATGACGTATTAATAAAACTTTGGTTCGCACCAGAGTCAAATAATACTTTAGCAAAAACATCATTAACTAAAAACGTACCGGCTATCACGTCCGGAATCATCTTTACTTCTTTGCAGTCAGAACAAATGCTCTAGCATTTTTAGTATTCTTGTTGTTCATAGCTGGAGCTAGTTTCGGACAGTTTAGCTTGATGTGGCCTTGTTCTCCATAGTTGTAGCATATCCTGTTGTTAAGTTTCTTCCTGCAGTCTTCTTCCTTGTGTGCAGATATTTTGCAAAAGTTACAATATATGGAGCATCTTCCAGAATGCTTCCTTTTGCAATACTTGCAGTAAGGTGCAGAAGTAGAACCTACATTTTTCCCACAGTTGGAATTTCCAGAACGGAATTCCTGGTTAAGCCTTTGAGCTAGGTTTCTCCTCTGGTCTTCTTCTCGTGTACGTGCTAATTCATCTGTCAAGGTGTTTGCTAGTTCTAAAGCTTCCTCTATGGTTTGGGGTCTAGCTACCTTGACTACATGCCTAATTTCACTGATTAATCCCCAGATGTAACGGGAGATTAATACTGGTTCTAGTGATGCGAGGGTTTGCACTATTCTTGCATATTCAAAGAATGTAGTAGTATAACCCTTACTATCTACTCCAGTCATCCTAAGGTTGAGAAACTTATTTGCTATATGTTCCTTTTCATTGGGAGGGCAGAATTTTCTTTCTACCATATTTTTGAATTCCTCCCATTCCATGTTGTAAACCCTATCACTTCCTCTAGACTGGAGGATAGTGTTCCACCATTCTAAGGCTGAATTCTTAAACACATTGGAAGCAAACATTATATTATCTTCTTCCGCACACTAGCTTATTTTTAAGACAGCTTCCGTCTTTTCTATCCAGCGTAGAGTTGCAATGGGTCCTTCATTGCCCGAGAATTCTATTGGTTTGCAGGACCAGAATTCCTTGTAAGAACAACCATAAGACATGGTTCTTCTTCTTTTGGGAACGGGCACTTGAAGTACGAGACCATTGTTTATGCTGTGATCAGGTTCAGTTGGTCACTTACTGCCCTTGTTACTTTTATTGTTAGCTTCCTTAACAGTTTGAATAATAAATGGCATTGCATCTATGATTCCTTGTGCCACTATGTGTTGGATGACACTATTATCCACTTGATTTCCATTGTTATTGTTGTTCGGATTATCATTATTCGGGTTATTGTCATTCTGGTTTTCTTGGTTCACTTCGTTGTCCATCTGAATTTTAAACATTTACCACGTATTAATATCACAAGATAATATTTAATATAACCAATCACACAACACGCATGTTGATAAAAAAACGTCGAACATTACGACTTAAACTACTAGTAGGCGTCAGTAGTTATTATCTAGATATTTTGTTACACACATATTATATATTATTATTATTATTATTATTATTATTATTATTATTATTATTATTATTATTATTATTATTATTATTATTATTATTATTATTATTACTATTACTATTACTATTACTATTGCTACTGCTACTGCTACTGCTACTGCTACCGCTACCGCTACTGCCACCGCCACCGCCACCGCCACCGCCACCGCCACCGCCACTGCCACCGCCACCGCCACTACTACCTCCACCATCACCTTCACTGATATAGGTTCATCCAGAACTCCATATTGCGCTCGTCGTACTTCCAGACGAGTCGCTCTCCAACCTGCCTCATTCTCTCACTATTTTCTAAAATCTCTTCTCCGAAAGTTCGGAGCTCTTGCACATTTTCTACACTCATTGGGGGTGCAGGTGCTGGGACTGGGTTTGGGAACTAGGGCATGGGTTCCTGATATGGGTATGAATTTTCTAAGATTTCCCTAATGTATTCATCACTATCATAGAAGGGATCTAGAGGGTTCAAACTGGGGTAGGCTGCTAGATTCGGCATGGGCTCGTCTTCTGGGATTGGATAGCGTTGCTGGTAGTCCCTAAGCTCATCCAGCCACGGGTCGTAGTCTGGGTCTAAGGGATTGGGTGCTGGTATCCTAGGTATCTCCTCTGGGTTCAAATCATGCATTTGGATTTGATTTTCTGGGTTGTTTTCTATTTCCATTGGCTGAGCGGTAAACAGGGGTAATGGTTGTTTTCTATTTCCTCTGGCGAAGCCCTGCTGAAATTTCTCTGGATCTTTGTGCGAATCAACATCATCATTGATAATGAATGTGTTTAACAGTGTCTATGTTGTATATCTCTCTCCTGCTTCACTTTTGGATTCCGCACGATCGTGTAGCTGCTGATCTGACCTGAGCGTGTTCGAGCAAACCGAACTCCCAGTCCTCAAAACTGGAATAAGTAATGATACTTTCTTTTCATTTCAAACTCTAGCTCCCATGTGTATTCTGGTCCTCTTCTCGAATCCCATTTTACTTTGACCAGTACTAATCTCTTGTGCTTGAGATTTTTGATCTTTCTATATTCAATTTGTAATGGCTTTTCCACAAAATTAAGCTTTTCATTTACCTCTATGCCTTGAAGAGGTACTACCAATGATTCATCGGCTAAATATTTCTTTAGGTTACATACATGAAATACATAATGTACACCGTCCATCTCTTTAGGTAACTGTAGCTAATAAGCTACTAGTCCAATTCGTTTGATAATTTCAAAAGGTCCAACATACCTTGGGCTTAGCTTTCCATTCTTACCAAATCTAACAACTCCTTTCCAGGGTGAAACTTTTAATAGTACCTTATCTCCGACTTGAAACTCTAATGGCTTACGCATGTTATCTGCATAACTCTTTTGATGGTCTCGTGCTGTTTTTAGTCTTTCCTTGACCTGAATGATTTTGTCAGTTGTTTCTTGTACAATTTCAGGTCCTGATAACTGCTTTTCTCCAATTTCTGCCTAACATACAGGTGTTCGGCATTTCCGTCCATAGAGTGCTTCAACGGTGCAACATTAATGCTTATATGATAACTATTGTTGTAAGAAAATTATATCACACAGGCTCTGAGCATGTCTTCCATGGTCTGAATCGTCCTTTCACTTTATCCATTTATTTGAGGATGATAAGTTGTACTCAGATTTAATCTTGTTCCCATTGCTTTTTGAAAACTTGTACAGAAATTAGAAGTAAAATGACTAGCTCTATCAGACACAATAGATAAAGTGATTCCATGTAATGTCACACCCCGACCACCTAGGACAACAAAGCGTGGCGGAAACGTCAGGGAGTGTTGTAACAGAAGCTATCGTTTCTGTTGGTGCATGCATCTGTCGACTTCGTCTTGTATCGAGTCTTAGTCTTAGATTGTTAGATCAGGGCACATGTTTCGAGAAAACTGGAAAATGTATGTTGTTAGATGAGGGTTTCGCTTATAGAGTCACAGGGGGTTTCGCTTATATGGCTATTGATAGGTTCGCTTATATGGGCATTAGGGTTTCGCTCATGTGACATGTACATTGGAGCGAAACCTCAAGCACTATATATAGGTGCTTATGAGCGAAACCAGGTATCATTGCCTAGTATACCACGCCGAGGTGCTGCCGGTGTGAGATTTGGATGTAATCTGTCAGATATCAATACAAAGAAGTGTTTAAAGTGATTTGCTAGCTGTTTCTAAGTCTGATACTTGTTTTCCGCACCTGTATCTGTTCAAAACTCCTCTGAACGACTCGTTCGGGTCGAAACACGATCCTACAAGTGGTATCAGAGCTTCAGGAGGAGGAGTTCTGCAGAGATTTGTTGGATTTCATCATAATTTCTTACTTCTACACCTTCTTTCTTCAGTTCAGAAAGTTTTATCGGTCAAAATCAACTCAAAATTTCACAGATTGTGCATAATTGGACATAGACAAATCCCTGAGAGTTTGGCATTGAAATTCGAATTAAAAATGGACTAAAATTGGACCCGATTAGGTTTCGCTTATTCGGACATTCATAGATTTCGCTTTTGTGACAGGGTTGATTTCGCTCATAGATACACATATTCTGCTACTTTGCTCCAAAGGTGTAACACCCCGAAAATGGGTTTGGTGATCAAACCACATTAGCACTAAAAGACGGGTAAAGTACCATTAGTAATAAAATTTACCTGGTAAATAATAGGATTTAAATAATTAATCCTAATATTAAATAAAAAGTGAATAAAAGCTTTTAAGGAATAAAATGGATAAAAGGCCCGAGTTAACGGGACCTAAAATAAACTTAGTCATAAATATTCCCGAACCCGCTAAGTTAGCTAGGAATATTAAACCTAGTTAATAACTGGGAATATTGTTGAAAATAATTGGGTTGTGACCTAATTAATAACTAACCAAACACGAGGGACCAAAGCCGGGTAACTTGGAAAAAAGGAATTATAAACTAAAAAAAAAAAACCACAACACACACACAAGAGTGTGTGTGCGTGCGTGAGAATGGCCAGGAGAAGCTCCTAGAGAGCTCAAACCCTAGAATCAACAAATTCACCAAATTCACCAAATTGGAGCTCGAATCAAGATCCAAATCAATGCATGAACGCGTAGAAACGATCACCAAGTCAAGGGGATCGTGAGGTATGTTAAATTTCTAACATTCGTGAAGTTGTAAAAATTTGAGAATCATCCTAATCGCGAATTAGGCATGAATTAGAGAAGCTATGGCTAGATTAGTGATGAATACTTGCTTAGGAACGAAACCTAAGTGAAAATCATGCATATGATGCTATGACTTGAATGATTTGGTGATTACCTACATGTGTGTTAAATGGGTTTATTGACAATATGAAGAACAATCGGATTAGAGTGTTAATTTGATGAATATTGATTGTTATGAAATAAGTTCTTGATGTAGTTCATGAACACTAGACATAGAGGTTTGATTTTGATGTAAATCTTGGTGAAAATAACTAGTTATGAACTAGTTAGTAAATATGTGAAATTATGCACATTAGGTGTTTGTTAAAATGCCTAAATGAGAACTAAAGTATCGAATTTTAGAGTGAAAAAGCATATTTGAATGATATGACAATTACACGTGATATGAAGTGATGAGAGTTCTAAATACTATGTTGATTTAGAACTTAATGTAGTAAACATGTGATTGAAAGTAGTTAACTTTAGATAAGTCAAGTTAACTAATCATGAAGCCGAATAGTAGCTTCGGCATAGAAAATAAGTGAGGTGGAATAGTTGTGATTGTTAATGACTAATTTAATCGCCTTGTAAATGTTTGACAATAGTTTGACGCGTAACAAGCTAGGTGAAAGCTTGGAAGAGGGAGCGGGTCAAACGGAGCAAGTACGGAAAGAAAAGCGTGGCGTGGATGCGAGGTAAGTGTAATTTACATACTTATGTAGAATACGCGTTTATTCGATACGTTGTAAACGTAAAAATGATAATATTGGAAATATGGAAATTTGTCAAATGTCGACTAATGTAAATCAAGGATAAAAGGATACCCATGGTGTAAGCCGAAATGGGTTGAAATTGTAAGAAAAGAGTGTAAAAGAAAAAGGGTATGGTTATAAAATCCAGGATGGGATGGATGTATGAATTGGAAATCAAAAACGATGTTTTTGATTAAATAAATAATGTTGGGCATATAGTCCAAACGGGTTGAATGGTGGTGATAACACCATTTGACAATATCGACTAATGTGGTCGTCAAGTCTTATGTTAACAGGACCGATTAGCAGATCGGATAATTGCGTCACCATTGATGGTGTGATAATGAAAACAAGGTATAAATCGGGTCTACTTGTTGATCCGGGCCAGGTACGTGTAATTATGTTGTAGTTAAAAGTGCTATTTTGGTCGAATAATTTGAGAGAGTCCTGAGTCATAAAAGGACTAAAATCGACCAAAACGCCCTTGTAGGCTAAATGGAACAAACGATCCTTAAAGGTTGTTTGGAAACGAGTTTTACAATTAGATGATTACTTAGGAGTAGTATAGAAGTTGAAGGATGTAACACGCTAGTCAAATGGCTCCATTCGAGTCTTTGCCGTAAAATAACGATTTGAAGGGGTAAATTTTGGTATGTATAAATCACCACATTTAATCCACCACAAATATACTTGTGGTGGAAGATCCTGTGATAAGAAATGTGGACATATGTATTTGGAAATGAATGAAAGTAATTGGTGCTTATAATATGCTTAAATACCTCAAATGGGTCAAAATAAGCATATGGGTGAAAATGGGTTAAAGAAGGTATATAATTCTATAATCGGAACCCAATATGTTAGACATCATTGAATTTAATAGGTTTGTGAGAAATAAGGGTCAAACAAACTTGTATGTTTGATAAAATCACAAACGGGTGAAATTTTGGCAAAAGAGTAATAAGCCGAAGACTTAAAAGTCTTAAATTTTATCAAGCCGGATGTCGGATTTTAACTCCATATGATGGAGAATCAAATTTCAAACACGTAGGAAGAAACGGTAGGTCAAACGGATAAGCGGTTCGAAAGATACGAAAGATTTCGTGTCAAATTACGACAAAATGGAAAAAGCTGGATGCAGGGTCCACCGTAAATTACGGTGCCACCGTAATTTACGGTGGAGCTGATATGGTTACGGTGATAACCTACTGTTGTACGGTAGAAGAATATGAACACATGGGCCACCGTAACTTACGGTGCCACCGTAAGTTACGGTGGAGATCATTTTTCCAGTTCTTGTTTTTCTTTTGAAAAATCAATTGTATCCCGGACTCGTTTGGACATGATTTAAACCCCGTAAGACTAAAGCATTTCATGTTTATGAAATGTAGGTACACATTGGGATGCCAGAAGATGATCAAGCTCAACGGAGAACCGAACACGATATAGATACATGCTTCCGCACTTTGCCACGTTGTAAATTTTAAACAACGAATTCAACCACGTGATGTAGAATAACTTATGATTTGGAAAAGTTTTAATAAACCCGTATTTTTATTGTTGTTTAGTCCTTGCCACACATCAGATTTTGGTATTTTACATGTAAAATCGCTAAATCGAAAATAGGGTGTTACAAAAGGACCATCATATTTCGCTCTTGTGTCACGATATCAGAGGTTTCGCTCTTTTGAACAATATTGACTTCGCTCATAGCTGCACAAATCAGGGGTTTCGCTCTTCTGATCATACAGATTTCGCTCCAGTGAACAATACCAGGGGTTTCGCCTTTGTGAACATTCTTGATTTCGCTTTTAAGGACTGTTGTGGAAATTGTTAAAAAACTGAAAATGGACGAGGAATTTTACAACACATTCGCTACTCCGGTTACCCCGATCACTATTGCTCAGAACACAATGCTCGAAAACGAAACGGGAACATTGCAAAAACCACCCAAACTCATGAACATAGAAGAATATAAAGGTTGGGAAGGTCGTTTCGAAAATTGGGTACAAGCTAACTACCTAGACGCTTGGGAGTGTGTTGAAACAAAGTATGTGAGACCGTTAAATGATGATGAAGAGGAAGTTGCGATCAAAGACATGAGTGCCGATGACAAAAAGAAGTACAAAAATGAGAAAATGATGCTAAGTCTGCTACAACAAGCTGTGAAAGAGGATATTATGGTTTTATTGCAACATAACGGAAGTTCTTATTCTATCTGGAAAGCATTACGTTCAAAGTTTGTTGGAAGTCAGGAGATGGTAAAGAATAAGAAATCACTTTTAAAAAAGGAGTTTGATTTGTTTAGAGGATTGAAGAATGAGAGTACAAGACAAATCATTGAAAGATATTGCAACTTGTTAGTGAACATGAAGAGGTTAAGCATCAACAAAGACAATGAAGAGTTAATTGAAAAGCTTGCAGATGCATTACCACATGAAACTTGGGGAACATATCTGATGATGCTCAGGAACAAAAAGGGTTTTAGCACGTTAACCTTGAGCAAATTCATTGAGCAAATTCATTGAGAAATTGGAAGCTCAGAAAATGGAACAAAGAAAGATTGTACGGATGAAAGATTTCGATGGTGAACAGGACATTGGGTTATACTACAAAGCAGGGGTGAATGAGAAGTCTACAAATCCATCTCCAGAAATAGAAACTGCTTACAATGCCAAGAATTTTTCCGGAAGTTCATCATCAGGATCAAACAGCAAAACAAGTTTCACATCATTTCCGTCTTTTGATCCAAACATATCAGCAACAAAAAATGGGAGAAAACTTCAGTGCAATATTGTTCTAAATCTTGAAAATGATCAAGATTTTCTGAGGAAGTTGCTAAAAACCATATGTCTTTATTGGGAATGGTTTTAGAATCTTACAGTTGTTTTGTTGCAGGTCGTATCGGGAATCCAATGCTAACTAAAGAAGATTACGACCAGATAGATGCTGAAGAGATGGAACTGATGGACATAAAGTGGTGTTTGGCAAGCGTGTTACAGCGAGCTGAGAAATTCAAGCAGATCACAGGGAGAGATGATCTTCGTGAGGCAAATGTTTCTACTTTAGGTTTTGACAAATCTAAAGTCACTTGTTTTCATTGCAGGGAGAAAGGTCACTTCAAGAGGGAGTGCACCAACCGCAAAGCAAGTGGAGCTCAATCCTTTCAACAACAACAATGATTACTACCGAAAAGCCATCTACCATCAAGTTGCTCAACAACCATCTCAACAGCATCAACATCAAGCACAAACTTCACATGGAAGACCCATAATTGAAGATTCTGGAAAGAGAGCTTGTGTGGTTAATCAAGATTGTTTGAAGAGAAATGATGGTAGTGCCTTGGTAATTGATCAAGATGATGAAAAGTTACCCGAGGGTTTTAGCTGGGAAAACTTCTCTTGGGATAACTACATTCCTGATCAAGCTACAGCTTACACTGCTTTTGTTGCCAAAATTGAAGAAGAAAGTGATGATGATATTGAGTATTATGCCAGACAAATGGAAAAACATCTGAAGATGATGGCAGAAAGTGACAGTGAGGAGGAGAAGGCAAAGAAGAAAAAGAAAAAGGTAAAGACACCGGTTAGTAGTGATGATGAGACAGTACCGGTGGTAAGAAGAAAATTGAAAGAAACTCCAAAGTTCGAGATTAATGAAGAAGCCATTGCAAAGAAAAGTCCAATAACTTGTGAGAATTGTGAAGCTGTAAAGAAACAGAATAGTTCATTGATCCATAACATGAACAGACTGAAAGAATCATATGATGTGTTGAACAGGGCAATGAATATGTACAATGACACAAGTGAAGAGCAGGCTACAGCAATGAAAACACTTCAGGGAGCGTTCATGGTTAAGCAAAAAGTCGTGAACAATTATATTGAGAAGTGTGCTAATCTCGAACAGAAACTTGAACTTCAAAGAATTGAAACTGAAAGAGTTAATCGTTTATTGAAAAGTTACTCATGTTCGTCTTATGTCATTGACAGGATTTATCCGATGGCTGAAAGCTTGAAGGCATTTGAAGACAATGATGTAACTGAAGAAAAGAAAGTTTCAGAAGAAAAGATTGAAGAGAAGACTCCAGTAAAAAAGACTAAAAAGAAGAAAGACACTGAAAAGACGTCATCTGGTAAGAAACATGGTGTCAGTTACAACAAGTGTCCACCTCCTCTGGAAAATGGATATTTGGCTAGAAATCCAAATGATGAAAGAGTTAAAAAGGCAACAAACTTACAGTGGGAGTCGGATTCGGCAGTCAATCTACCAGAAAGTATTGATATCACATTTACATCATCTGACACTAATCAACAATCTCAATTGATGAAGATAGTGGTGGATCATGTGTTAGAAAACAATGAAACAGAAGAGTCAAAGTCAAAGTCAAAGTCTGAGTCAAGCACTCCGGGTCAAACAGAAAAACAGGATAAAATAGTTTATGATAGAGAATTCCTGTTATCAAAATCTAATTTGGATGATGAACCATTTAAAGTTGCTTACACTTTGAATGATTCTGACAAATTATATTCTGATGAGGAATTTCCAATAAGAGGTGTCAAAACTGAACTGATCAAAAAGGTTTTCAAACTTACAGAAATTAATATTTCTGAAATAAAAGACTTATGTCTTAATGAAAAACCTAAACTTTACACCTCAAGAGTACAACAAAGATTAAATAAGAAAAAGGGTTACAGTTCTGGTTCAGGTTTTCAAAAGAAATCTAACCATAACGGTAATTTCAAAAAGAAAGGTCTGGGTTTTATTCCAACAGAAAAACAGAAAAATGAAAAATATGTTCGTGATTTTAAATCCAAAATGACATTTGTTTCAGGAACTTCCGCAGATGAAGAAGAAAAGAAAGATTTCTGGAGGCAGTCCAACAATGAGTTCCTTGCAAAGAAGCAAGATGAAATGAAGAAGATAGCTGAGCAGAAGAAAGATACGAGAACCTGTTTCCAATGCAACACTGTTGGACATATTGCCAGAGATTGTTCTAAGGCAATACAATTAAAACAAGGAGTATCTCGTAAACTCAAAGAAAGTGTGGTTGAGTTTGAACCACCAATTGATAGAATCAAATTGTTTAAAAATTCTACATTTGAAATCGTTGAATGTTCGAACAAGTTTTACCAGAAGAAGGCTAAATCTGACAACCAGAAATGGGTTGTTAAAAAAGCTGCTGAAAGCTCTAGCGATGATTCTGAAGGTCAAAATCAGAGGAGCTATCTTCTGGCGATGAATCTGACTCCACAAAGTCAGATGAGCCACAGATTGTTTCGAAAAATGAAGCTATTTTAAAAGATGAAAAATCAGTTCCGACTATGAATGATGAGGATTTTCCATCACTTTGGGCTGAGAATTATATGAAGAAAATTGGTAAAGTTGAAATTTCTAAACAATTTTATAATGACAAACAGGATTTTGATGCTGAGAAGGTCTTTAACCCCAAAGTAAAACATATCTTTGGTAAGATGATTGATCGAAAAGTCAAAGGGGTTAAAGAGTTTTATGAATAGAAGAGGAAAGGAAAGAAACCGAGTGATGGTGACTCGGTGACACCCAAGGCTGGTCAGGCTTGGGTGGATATTTTCTTCAACTAAAAACCTGACTTGCCGGAGATCCCAAGTTTGTAATCGTGGATCAGGTATCGGCATCTTTCTTAATATGTGTTTTAAAAGGTTAAGCAGGATTTGCCGGAGTTCCCAGGTTGGTAAGCGAGGAGCAGGTATCAGCATCTTTCTTGAGGATTTATTCGGTAATGTCAATCATGAAAATGGTAAAAGGTTTGTTTGTGTTTGTTTACAAGTGATTAGAAGATTTGATTGTGCATTCTTGCATATGGTAAATCAAGGACATTAATTTGTACTTGCATTTTCCTACAAGTGGTTGAAAGACAATATGATGAACCACATCCCCAAATCTGTTATTGATAAACCTACAAGTGGTAAAATCAATCAAACTTATTTTCCGGAAAAACCATTTTGATTAAAACAAACTTAAGTGTTTTGAAATCTAAATGGGAAAATAGTTTGTTGATAGGGGGAGTTCTGATTGTTTATGCCAAGAGAATGGCGAATTGATGCGATTTGATATCGGTCGTCATGTTTCTGTATAGTTTGTTTTACATTTCATGTTTTAAGTAGGTCAATAGCTTAGATAGTTTTCAAATTTTTTTAATGTGTTTGCATTTTAGGGGGAGTAGAAAATTTCAGAAAATCCAAAAACATTAGAAAATTTGAAAAAGCCAAAAACTTGATAAAATCAAAAATGAGTTTTGTTGTGAAAAGAGGAAATGATAGTACATCAGTGGGCTGTCACAACATGCTAAAGAATGTAAAGTTAAAATGTGATGAACAATCTTACTGTGGATGTGTCGGTAGGTTTTTGCACATTCAGTAAATTGTGACGAGATATAAACCTAAAATTCAAACTTGCTTATTCTGTGGGTTAACAAAACTGCTTGAATATATAGGTAACACCTAAAATCTTGTTTGAAAGGTCCCTTATTCTGAGATACTAGGTCTTTATGCTCAGTGATATCTAGGGTATTATCCCGGGACTTCTGCTGTATGGAAGTACTGACCTAGTCCCCGGATAATGCTTTCTGCAAATGCTTGAAACATAGCATCACCCTCAGCAAGCTGATGAAACAATAAAATTGATAGTTGCTGCTGTTGTAATCAAAAGATCCTCTAAAGGGGACACACCAAAAGTCGAAGCCGTCATCTCTCTGCGTATACGGAAGTATCGACCTGAGCTCTCACGGCCCTCGCACATAACCCCTGAACAGATATCATTTGTGGTATACTCACCTGTAAGACTGAATATTGGGATCTGGATACGGGAGTATATTCAAGTAGTGGGACACACGGATAAGTTTAAGTATCTAAGACATTAACATCATATCTCGGATCAATTGAACTTTGTGTAAAAATTTAAGTGGATCAAAATACTGACAATCTAAGTGAATTGTTTAGAGCTTAAAATGAAATGAAGCTTAACGGTGTTAGTGACACGTCTCATTAACTGATATGATCCTCTTACACGAACTCACAAAAATATTGTTTGTAAATATTTCTTTATTGCATTATATTTTCTTTATTTCAAAATCCAAAAAGATTTTCAGTGTGTTTTAGCATAAAATTTCAGAAAATCCAAAAAGATTTTCGACGACTGATATTGAAAAACTGATTTTCAAAATTTCAAGTGCTAAACACGATGAACAGATGGTTTGGGAGAGTGTGTTGGTTTGATAAGAAAAACGATATAGTTTCAAGTGGTTCATCAAAACAAGTTGATTAGTTTGTGATTGAATTTTCAAATGATGTCTATATGCTTAAATGTTTATCATAAAACTTATGCTTGTGGTAGAGTTTTATGCAAGATGAGTAAACATTTGAGGGGGAGTGCATGTTGATGATGATGGATTTAAAAGATGTCAACATCCAAAAGAAGAAGTTTGTTGGTGATCTAAGAGAGAAAGAGATGAAGATAGAGAGAGAAGAAGCCCAAAGGCTGATCAAGACTGAAGAAGTGAAGACACAACATTGTCATGACTCGATAGTCGACTCGTCAACATCCGAGGGGGAGTCTAGTGGTGCATGCATCTGTCGACTTCGTCTTGCATCGAGTCTTAGTCTTAGATTGTTAGATCAGGGCACATGTTTCGAGAAAACTGGAAAATGTATATTGTTAGATGAGGGTTTCTCTTATAGAGTCATAGGGGGTTTCGCTTATATGGCTATTGATAGGTTTGCTTATATGGGCATTAGGGTTTCGCTCATGTGACCTGTACATTGGAGCGAAACCTCAAGCACTATATATAGGTGCTTATGAGCGAAACCAGGTATCATTGCCTTATATACCACACTGAGGTGCTGCCGGTGTGAGATTTGGATGTAATCTGTCAGATATCAATACAAAGAAGTGTTTAAAGTGATTTGCTAGCTGTTTCTAAGTCAGATACTTGTTTTCCGCACCTGTATCTGATCAAAACTCCTCTGAACGACTCGTTCGGGTCGAAACACGATCCTACAGTTTCATAACCATGGATACAAAAAGTGTTTCGTTTTATTGATAAAATTAAACATTAACATTGTCTTAACATAGAACAAACAAGTTTCATATCGACTATCATAGTTTTAAAGTCACTAAGGCCTTGTCCAGATCCTATGTGACGCATGCATCCTAGAAAATCACATCAATCAACAACACCTGAAACATATGTAAAAACAAAGTCAGCAAAAAAATGCTGGCGAGTACATAGGTATTATAAGAGTATCGGAATCATGGCTCCTTTATATGTTGCAGTAGTTTATTAGACTACAAGAGTCAAAATACAAACCTCGTTTTGAAAAATGTATTGCAACATAGCTAACCAACTCAAATCAAGATGGTTATAATTTAGAAAACCTCGTAACCATGATTCTTAACCCAAAAACATTTATTTTAGAAAATCAATTTGTAAAACATCTCGTAAAAACTCGTTAATAAAACTCATTGTGTGACATCGTTTCAAAATCGTTTACCCAAGTGAACTAAATAACGCCACGATATGTAATATCTTGAAAACACTTATATATAGGAAGTACCGGTGGCGTATCCACCATGCTTTCACCACATTACACCCGTCCCGCTATCTAAACACTAACCAAAAACCAATCGTTTACCCAAATCGTTTATTTCGTTTAAAATCGTTTACCAAATCGTTTACTCGTTTAAATCGTTTAAATCATCCTCGTTCTAATTTGTGAAGAACTATATATGGTCGTCTCGCTAACAACATTCAAACCTTTGTGACTCGACCACCTCGCTTCTCGAGTTAACAAACCACCAAAGGGTAAGTTAACAAACATCAGATTCAGTCGTTACCCACAACCCCCACACATAACCATGGGTGCAGTGCAATAACGGGATTTGTCAGATCATATGGTACCATAACCTAATACTGGTCGGCTTGATCAGTGCTAATGAATGTCATTCGTTATGTAACTACAACCATCAAGTTTGTTCACATTTTTGAAATCGTTATTAGTTTTGTAAAAATCGTTTTAATCGTTTTTGAAATCATCGTTTAACCCTTGAAAACATTTTGTACATATGAATCACCCGAAAACAATTGAAAATAGTAAAATAGGGGAACTATGTACTCACTTGTAGTGCAAAGTATCCTCAATCAATAGAACTTCAACAAACTCAAGTAAACCAGAGAAATCAAGTAGCACCTAGTAATCGAACCATTAATCAAACAATAGACGCCTAAATCAGAAGATCGGATAAAATGGAGTCTTGTAAACCAAATGAGTGTTGGAACTCATGTGATATGGTTTAACATAGCCTACATCCTAAAAGAAACCTAACCTAAGCGCTTTCGACCCATCACGACCCATTAAGGTAGCTTACGATACTTTAACACGTCGTGCGTGCAAATGTGCGTTCGAGACGTCTAACTAGTCCTATGATAAGTATTATATGCCAAAATATGTTTAAATATGTTACATAATCAGCGACGTCACAAAAGTTTAGGTTACATATGCTTAATTACCGATTATGTATGAAAAGGGTATTTTGGTAATTTACCTACGGCATATAAACTACTTATCATACAACTACCTAAACTAGGTGACCATAAGGTATAACCTTGGAAGGTTAGTCCCTATGCTACTATGGTCACTAAACATGTTTGGTCGGATCCTAATGATCGACCAAACGGGTCGTGTTCGAAAGTCTAAGCGGTATCTAAACAAACGGTTTTGATACCTAAAAGTTAAGTTAAGTTAGAAAACAGGTTTGGTATCTAAACAAACGGTTTTGATACCTAAAAGTAGCTTGGTTACAAAATACGCGAGAATACGCATTCTGGCCGAAGCTACGAATCGTCACTGAGCCTAGATAACGTGGTAATCAGTAGGTATATTCACTAGGGACTATAACCATCGTGATTACGCTCACGTTATAAAGTTCAAACGAACTTCGCATTGACCAAAAACTGGTCAAAGCAGAAAGTCAAACGAAGTTTGACTTTAACAATAGAAACGAACGAAAAGAACGAAAGAATACTTACAGAAGGTCCCCGCAAGCTCTTGATCCGATTTACTCTCAGGTATGAAGCATAAACTTCAACTTAGAGAGCCAAAATCAGATCAAGTGTGCTTTGGGAGTGAAATGAGGGTGGGTATTTATAGATTTCCTTGAACCATTAAGATCGTTTCTCGAAGATTGAGCTTTGATCTCATCCGTACAAGTGGGCACATGGTATTTGGATACCATGGGCATTTAAAAACCATCAAAAATGGCCCATAGATTGATAAATACCATTGAATACTAGCCCATGGTTTGGCAAAACCATGGGCTAAAACCATTAACACTTCAAAATTGGACTAGGTTCATTGAATCTGGTCAAAAATTTCAAAAATGGTCCATGCACTTGTAAAACTTGATTTTTGGCACTTTTAAGCCCCGTTAACCTCATTTCAAAGCTCTAAAATGATGTTAAAGAATAGGGAACTCAAAACATGCTCAAAAATATCTTGGATGTCGGCTCGTTTGGTCGTACGGTTGCGTTGTTCGCTTAATTACGACGGAAGTCGTAACGAACGCAAAAACGATCCAAATTAAGCGACGAATGAAATTTTATCATGCCGAACACTAAAATAAAATATTTTAATGCTTACATTAATTTTTTTGAGGTCCGGATATATTCAGAACGTAAGATATGCTCGAAAATGCAAACGTGTGCACTTTTTGACGCTTTTAGTCCCTATTGTTCAATAAAGTTTATTTTATAGCATACCGAACCCCTCAAACCTATTTCTAATCTATGTAAAGGTTATTTAGGGTATGTTTAACTTATGATCAAGTTCCGGAATGTTCGTTACTAAACAAATCGGTATAGTTTCGCAGTTTGACACAAATAGTCTCTGCAATCAAACAAACTTGATTTCAACACACCAAACCATCCAAAAATTATTTCTAAGTTATGTGGAGGTTATTTAAGGTATGTTAAGCCTATTTCACTATTCCGGAGTGTTCGTTGCATTGAACTGGTTATATTTATGCATCGGCGCGTGTATAACCTTCCAGAAAGCAATTTAGAGCTTGAAATCGGAATCGAATTGAATTGAAAAAAATAACCAAACACAAATACACACATAATAACACAAAAATACATATAATAACACCAAAGCACATTGTTTTATTAATAACCAACATTGTTTTACATTGAACCACGACTATAGAACACAATTGTCACAGTCTCCCTTACTTCAGGAAATTTCGTCCCGAAATTTAACTAGAGGAAGCTTGTGAAAACAAATGCGGATATTTCGCCTTCATCTGGTCCTCACGTTCCCAAGTAAACTCTGGGCCATGTTTGGACTCCCAACGAACTTTGACCATATTAATCCGTTTGTTCTTCAACTGTTTGATTGCACGGTCCATTATCTCCATGGGTTTCTCGACAAAGTGCATCGTTTCATCGATTTGGATCTCGTCGAGAGGAATGTGAAGATCAACGTCAGCTAAACACTTTCGCAGATTGGACACGTGAAAAGTAGGGTGAATATTTCCAAGCTCTGGAGGTAGCTCTAGTCGATAGGCAACCTTCCCAATTATTGCCACAATCTTAAATGGTCCCACATATCGAGGTGCAAGTTTTCCTTTCTTTCATAATCTCACGACTCCTTTCCAAGGTGAAACCTTGAGTAGGACACGGTCTCCGACTTGAAATTCTAAGGGCTTGCGTCGCATATCCGCATAACTCTTTTGACGGCTTCGAGCTGTCACAAGATTATCGCGGATTTTCTTGATTTGTCTGTTGTTTCCAGACTGAGCTCAGGTCTAGTAAGCGAAGCTTCACCGATCTCATTCCAACAGATAGGTGAACGACATTTTCAACCATAGAGAGCTTCGAATGGCGCCATATTAATGCTAGCATGATAACTATTGTTGTAATAGAACTCGATCAATGGCAGATGAGAATCCCAATTACCACTAAAGTCTATCACGCATGCTCTAAGCATATCCACCAAAGTTTGAATCGTCCTCTCAGATTGACCATCTGTTTGGGGATCATAAGCAGTGCTTAGATTCAGTTGGGTTCCCATAGCAGATTGCATGGTCTTCTAGAAATGAGATGAAAACCGAGCATCATTATCAGAGATGATATCCAAAGGAACACCATGTCGTGTCACAATCTCATCAACATAAATCTTTGCAAGTTTATCAGCCGATAGGTCCTCGCGAATCGGAATAAAATGAGCTGATTTCGTTAATCGACCGATAACAACGCAAATAGCATCATGACCTTTAGACGTACGTGGTAATTTAGTGATGAGATCCATCGCAATGTTCTCCCACTTCCAAACCGGTATCTCTGGTTGTACAAGCAATCTAGAAGGTCGTTGATATTTAGCCTTGACTTTGAGACAAGTTAGGCATTTCGATACATACAAGGCAATATCCTTCTTCATACCAGGCCACCAGCACTGAGTACGAAGATCCTTGTACATTTTATCAGCACCAGGATGGATAGAATATCGAGACTTATGAGATTCGTCCATTACCAAGGTGCAAAGATCATCTTGTTTCGGAATCCACAAACGATCCTTGAAATAGAGCAAACCATCGCCTTTCGCTTCGAGCTTAAGCTCAAGTTGACGTGGTAATTCCTTACCCATCAAATTTTGTGAAACACAAAATTGTTGAGCTTGAAGAACACGAGATTGAAGATCAGATAGAGTTTGAACAGAATGAAGCTTGACTTGCTCTTTTCGACTAAGTGCATCGGCCACGACATTCGCCTTACCAGGGTGGTAGCGAATCTCGCAATCGTAATCACTTAAGAGCTCGACCCAACATCGTTGCCTCATGTTCAATTCCTTCTGATTAAGAATATGTTGAAGACTTTTGTGGTCTGTGAAAACCATACACTTCGTTCCATAGAGGTAGTGTCTCCAGATTTTAAGCGCGAAAACCACACCTCCCAACTCAAGATCATGAGTTGTGTAGTTCTTCTCGTGAATTTTCAGCTGTCTTGACGCGTATGCAATAACTTTACCTCGTTGCATGAGGACGCAACCAAGGCCTAAGTTGGACGCATCGCAGTAGACAACGAAATCATCACTTCCCTCGGGCAGAGATAGAACAGGAGCATTACAAAGCTTCTGCTTCAGCGTTTGGAACGCTTCTTCTTGCTTTGGTCCCCACTCAAAAGGCTTATTCTTCTGAGTCAAAGTAGTGAGTGGAACCGCAATCTTCGAGAAACTTGAAATGAAGCGACGATAATAACCAGCAAGACCACGAAAAGATCGAATCTCTGTAGGCGTCATCAGCGTACTCCACTCCTTAATAGCATCAATCTTGGACGGATCCACATGAATACCTTGCTCATTGACTATATGACCCAAGAATTGAACTTCTTTAAGCCAGAATTCACACTTGGAGAATTTAGCAAAAAGTTGTTCCTTCTTCAGGAGTTCCAATGTTAAGCGAAGGTGTTGCTCATGCTCGGCTCGAGACTTCGAGTAAACAAGAATATCATCGATGAACACAATAATGAACTTGTCTAAATAAGGTTTATAGACCCTATTTATTAAGTCCATGAAGATGGCTGGAGCATTTGTCAAACCAAAAGGCATGACTGTAAACTCGTAATGGCCATATCTGTGCGGAAAGCAGTTTTGGGAATATCTTCTTTGAGAACACGAAGTTGATGATACCCAGAACGCAGATCGATCTTGGAAAAGCATGAAGCACCTTGCAGCTGGTCGAAGAGATCATCAATTCGAGGTAGGGGATATCGATTCTTGATGGTAAGCTTATTCAGCTCATGATCTTCGGTCTCGTTTTCTAGAAGTGGGCTCCCCTTCGATGCCCTGCCCCTGACCTTCTGAATCAGACGGCAGGTTGAGGTATTTTTCCCAACCGCCAGAGTTACCCACCGAATCCGACCCTGCGGGCATCATGCGAAGAGGACCCGCTAGTACTTCTGAGACTCCGGCTTCTGTAATGAGGCCCTTCGTAAAAACCCCTATGGCCAAGGTAAGCCCCATCGGTAGGCGTAATTTGCCTAAAGTATATGCGAGGGCCACGTTTTATAACACTTTTTGACTCCCGAATTTGGAGTATCCTACTTTCACACAATTCACAAGGTTCAACAAGCAATCGATATTTCACGATCAAGGGTGTACTACTCTTTGGAGTAGCGGTCCTTATATATCGTATTAACAATCGAAATATGGTCGAAAGAAAAAATCTCTATTTGATAATCGATACACATTCGAAAAGTCCCATCTTTCTTTTTCACAAAGAGGACAGGAGCTCCCCAAGGTGAAAAGCTCGGTCGGATGAATCCTTTATCAGATAACTCTTGAAGCTGCTTCGATAATTCCTGCATCTCCGACAGTGCAAGTCGATAAGGCGCTTTTGCAATTCGGTTTCCATCGGGTACAAGGTCAATATGAAACTGGACTTGACGAACTGGAGGCAAACCAGGCAGTTCATCAGGAAACACCTCTGGATAATCTCGAACAATCGGAATATCCTGAATACTCTTGCTCTTGTCCTTCTCCTCGGTGACATGTGCTAGGAAGGCAACATATCCTTTTCTTCAAACAACTTTGGGCTTTTGTTTCTTAAAAGAAACAAGTATTTAAGGTTCTAGGGGAGATCACAAGTAATCATAAAAATGACAGAACCACACGAGTAGTTTATTTTTGTATTGACATCATAAGGTTGCATCAAACATTCATACAATTGCATTGGTTCAATAAAAAACACAAATTTTTATTTATATAACAACCGCATTGTCTTTAAATGTTAAAAGATAACAACCAAAGGAAATACAAAATACTAATCGTTCACTGCTGCATCATTGATTGCTTCATTGATGTTATACACTTGTCCACGTGCTGGATTCACATTGACATTGACATTCGCATTCGGGTTTGCATTAGCATTCGCGTTCGCATTCACCAGCCTCGGACAGTTGTTGCGGAAGTGACCAAACTCTCCACAGTTGAAACAGGAACCCGGTGGGAATCTCGCAGCATTCCCCTGAACTGAAGCTTGAACCTGAGCAACCTGATTTTGTCCCAAGCGACAAATATTGGCCAAATACCCAATTTTACCACAAGTTGTGTATTGCTTACAAGCTTGCTGTGCAACATGATGACCGTTGCAGTGTGCACAATGAGGTGCGGTACCTGCATACGCCTTCTTTGCAGATGGTTCAGCCGGTGGGTTCTGCGGGTTCTAAGCAGCCTGTGCTGTAACAGTAAAGTTTTGAGCTCCTTTTCGCTTCCTCGATTTCTTCGATGTCTCACCTTCCTTACCCTTACCCTTTTTCTTGTCTTTTGCAGAATCGGTCGATTTCTTCTTGTCACCCTTGCGGGTGAGTTTACCCTTCCTGACTTGAGACTCAGTCAGGGTAGCAGACAACTCGATTGCTTGACGAAGGGTGGTAGGATTAACACCGGTCGCAATATCCTGAATGGAATCGGGTAAACCATCGATGTATCGCTCGTTTGCTTTCTC
Source organism: Helianthus annuus (assembly GCF_002127325.2). Classification (NCBI taxonomy): domain Eukaryota; kingdom Viridiplantae; phylum Streptophyta; class Magnoliopsida; order Asterales; family Asteraceae; genus Helianthus; species Helianthus annuus. Next base: position 94,408,209 of record NC_035435.2, on the reverse strand, counting down.
TTGAGGGGTGACCATAGTGGGACACAACAGACTGAGTTCCTCAAATCGATCTGTATAAGCACGGTGTTCGCCCCCATCTTGCTTTAAATTGTCAAACTCTCGCTCTAAAGCTCGGATTTCGTGACGGGGACAAAACTCCTTTATCATGAGAGCTCGAAGCTCATCCCGTGTTTGTGCTAGTGCCACTTCGGCACCCCTATCGCGCATGATACCATTCCACCAGGTAAGCGCTCGCTTCTCAAACACGCTTGAAGCAAATTTAACCATACGCGCATTCGGACATTGCACATTCTGAATGTGCTCTCGATACTCTCAAACCACTGCAGGAGCACAGTTGCTCCATATGACCCAGAAAACTTAAGCGGCTTCGCAGAATTGAAACTCTTGAAATTACACTGAGTGTTATTGTTGTTATTATTGTTGTTGTTGTATATCTCGTGGACTTGGGTCACAACACCGGGAAGCACAGCAGCCACTTGCTGAGAGACCAGGGCTGCGATTTCTTCAATAGTGAAAGATTGTGCTTCACGTCGAGGAGGCATTGTCTAACAAGGAAATAAGAGAAACGAGTGAGGTTGAAAAGCAAAAGAGGTGATCATTTGTTTGTTACCTCGAACAAACAAACGACACGCAGAGGTTAATTAAAGTAAATTGGTCAATATAATGTATCGCCGAAGACATGCTCGCCTATAAGTGGACACTCACCCCAAGAGTTCCCAGGTAAGAGTGGCTGGTCCGATACTGCGAATTTGTACGAACACTCTAGCCTTAGACAGAAGACCCAGGGTACAGGCACCTACCCTTCCAGTTTGCACGTGTTCACACTATTTAGACCCAAACTTTGACGAGATTTTTGAAAACTTAAAGGGTTCGAAACCCTATAATGAAGGGTTCAAAACCTAGTAATCAATCATCCTAGAACGGATGATTAGCTTTCAAAGCGGATTCGAATTTTGTGTTCTCATTGTGGTTATCACCTAAGGATAGGTGACGGTATTGTTTTAAAATCTAAACACAAGTAAACTTGCGTTGGGGTCCTAAAGTTATAGTCTAGGTCAAAGAATTACTAATAACCTAATTCCCTATAACCATTGGCTCTGATACCAACTTCTTCTGTCACACCCCGACCACGTAGGACAACAAAGCGTGGCGGAAACGTCAGGGAGTGTTGTAATAGTCGCTATCGTTTCATAACCATGGATACCAAAAGTGTTTCATTTTATTGATAAAATTAAACATTAACATTGTCTTAACATAGAACAAACAAGTTTCATATCGACTATCATAGTTTTAAAGTCACTAAGGTCTTGTCCAGATCCTATGTGACGCATGCATCCTAGAAAATCACATCAATCAACAACACCTGAAACATATGTTAACAAAATGTCAGCAAAGAAATGCTGGCGAGTACATAGGTTTTATAAGAGTATCGGAATCATGGCTCGTTTATATGTTGCCGAACACTAAAATAAAATATTTTAATGCTTACATAAATTTTTTGGAGGTCCGGATATATTCAGAACATAAGATATGCGCGAAAATGCAAACTTGTGCACTTTTTGACGCTTTTAGTCCCTATTGATCAATAAAGTTTATTTGAGCATACCGAACCCCTCAAAGCCTATTTCTAAGCTATGTAAAGGTTATTTATGGTATGTTTAACTTATGATCATGTTTCAGAATGTTCGTTACTATATATATCGGTATAGTTTCCCTGTTTGACACAAATAGTCCCTACGATCAAACAAACTTGATTTCAACACACCAAACCATCCAAAACTTATTTCTAAGTTATGTGGAGGTTATTTAAGGTATGTTAAGCCTATTTCACTATTCCGGAGTGTTCGTTGCATTGAACTGGTTATATTTACGCATCGGCACGTGTATAACCTTCTAGAAAGCGATTTAGAGCTTGAAATCGGAATCGAATTGAATTGAAAAAAATCACCAAACACAAATACACACATAATAACACAAAAATACATATAATAACACCAAAGCACATTGTTTTATTAATAACCAACATTGTTTTACATTGAACCACGACTATAGAACATAGTTGTCACATGTAATGAAACTACTTCATCCACATACGGCTTAGCTAATTGTTCCATACTGAAAGTTTCTTTCGTTGGTAAGAAATGTGTCATTACTTTTTCGTGTCTTGGGTAATTTGGTAACAAAATCCATTGTTATCAATTCCATTTTGCAAACTGGCCTCTCCAATTGCTGAAGTAACCCTGATGGATTCTGATGTTCAGCTTTAACTTGTGAGCAAGTTAAACATTTAGCAACCTAACTTGCTATGTCCTTCTTCATTCCTATCCACCAAAAGTTTTTCCTTAAATGTTGATACATCTTGTCACTTCCAGGATGATTCATATACTTGGATTTATGAGCTTCTTCTAGAATTCGGTTTCGTAGGTTCCCTTGGATAGGTACCCAGATTCTTTTCTTATGAAATCTCCAAATTCCATCTGCTCCTTTTTTCTAATTCTTTAGTCATTCTTTTTAATTCTTCATCACCATCCTTGATTACTGCTTCTTGTACCTTTTGCAATTGTTCATTTAAATCTACCTACAGATTTAATCTAAGAGCACGTACCCGTTTTGGCTTCTCATGATACTTTCGGCTTAAAGCATCAACTACTACGTTAGATTTTCCTGCGTGGTATTGGATATCACAATCATAATCATTAAGGATTTCCATCCAGCGTCTTTGCCTCATGTTTAATTCTTTTTGCCCGAAAACATACCTTAAACTTTTATGATCTATGAAGACAATAAACTTACTCCCGTAAAGATAATGTCTCCAAATCTTGAGGGAAAAAATTATCGCTCCTAGCTCCAGATCATGCGTTGTATAATTTTCTTCATGTTTCTTTAGTTGTCTAAAGGCATAAGCAATCACCTTTTGACGTTTGCATTAGCACATATCCAAATCCTAATTTAGATGCATCACAATAGACTATGAAGTCTTCAGTTCTTCTGGTAAAGCAAGTACTGGTGTGTTAGTTAATCTTTTTTTCAATATCCTAAATGATTCCTCCTGTTTTGGTCCTCATTCAAACTTATCTGATTTACATGTTAGTTTGGTTAATGGAATGGATATTCTAGAAAAATCTTGAATGAAACGCCTATAATATCCTGCCAATCCAAGAGAACTTCTTACTTATATTGGTGAATTAGGGACATTCCATTTGGTAATAGCTTTGATCTTTGTAGGATCTACATGAATTCCTTCATGATTAACTAAATGTCCAAGAAATTGTACCTCTTGCAAGAAGAATTCACATTTTGAGAATATAGCATAAAGCTTTTCCTTTCTCAATAATGAAAGTAGTATTTGTAAATGTTCGGCATGCTCTTCCTTACTCTTGGAGTAGATTAGTATATCATTTATGAATACAATTATGAATTTATCCAGGTATGGTTTACATATCATATTCATCATGTCCATAAATGTTGCTGGGGCATTTGTCAAACCGAATGGCATGACTGTAAATTCACAATAGCCATACCTTGTTCTTAAAGCACACTTAGGAATGTCTTCTTCCTGTACCTTCAGTTGATGATATCCTGAGCGTAAGTTAATCTTTGAGAAGAATCGAGCTACTTGAAGTTGATCGAATAGATCATCGATTTTCGGTAGCGGGTTCCGAATTTTAATCATAATCTTATTCAATTCTCTGTATACACATGCGCATCGATCCATCTTTCTTTTTGACGAATAACATGGGCGCTGCCCAAGGCGCGATGAGATAGGTTGTATAAAACCTTTTTCAAATAATTCGTCTAATTGTTTCTTAAATTCCAGCATCTTCGTCGACACTAGGTGATAGGGTGCTTTGGTAATTGGTGCAATTCCTGGTATTAGGTGAATTCTAAGTTCAACCTCGCGATCAGGCGGTAGTCCAGGTAGCTCTTCTAGGAAAACGTTTGAGAAATCAGATACTATAGAAATATCATTTAACTCATTTCCTTTGGTGTTAATGATAGCAGAGATTATATACACCATTCCTCATTTTCGTGCGTAGCTTGCTGCTTCATTACTGAAATGAACTTTGTGGATGTTGTTGGCTTGTCTCCCTGGATTGTCATTATAACACCCCGTGTTACCGAATGTCAAAGTCAAAGTCAAAGTCAAGATTGACTCCTTTGACCATAGTTAGTCTAATTTATGATTTTCGTTAGTTGTATTATGTGGAGTAAGTGTTATTAATCAAAGTAATCGAATGTTCAATCGACACGAATCGCGTTACGGCTGTGAATAATAGGAAGTAACAATGCAATAAAGTCAATTAATCAATAGTCGAGCTAATCTAATCATCACCGAACTCGAGACTCGAATTACTCGAATTTTAGGGTTAATATATATGTGTGTGTGAGCCTTGTGTGTTACCTGTGCATGTTTACTTTATGTTATGTGTGGTAATCAATCGAAACTCAAATCGAAACTCTAAACTCAGTCAAACTCAATCGAAATCGAATTATGATAATTGGTGGCGAAAAGACAGCGCGAGACATAGGTGATTGTATGTTAGATATAGTGGTTGGGATTAAAAGTAATTTGAATAGGAAACTCCATCGTATTCTCATCCATCGCAATTGAAATCGAAATATCAAAAATCATCGCACCGAACGCTCGAATCAGGCAGCTGAGCGATCAGGCTCTCAGCCGATCGAACAGCCCAGCCGACCGGACTGCTGTCCGATCGGACAGGCTGTCCGATCGGGATGCATGGCCGATCTGCCAGCCCTTTCCACTTTTGGCATCCTATAAATACCCCTGTCATTGTCATCTTTACCAATTTTGGAAAGCTCTGACCGACCAGCTCGTGCTCTCATCTTTTTCCTCAGATTCCTTCCGATTCCGGTAATATTTCATCCTAAATCTTGTACTTTCTTGATCTATACACACTCCTACACCTTTCTATCTTTCAAATCTTGATTTCTAACCGCGAAATCATCAAGATTCAAGTGTTCTAGGATGATGTCATCATTGTGCTCTTGAAGAACTTCATGTTTTGGCTTCAATCCACCAAGAATAACTTGGATCTAGCTGATTTCCACATAAACAAACAAAGACCTATCATAGATCTAAACATTTACACGGTGAAAAGGATTGATAGAATGTTTTCCAACTTTCTTTCAACTCTTTTACACTCAATGGCTTCAAACCGGTAGAAACGGAGTTTGAACCGACTCACTAATCATCCTAGTAGTTGTGCGGTTTAAGATCCGGGTTCTATCCACGAGGTTCACCGATTTCGGGTTAAACGTTAAACTCCGTTCCGAATAGTTCACCAGCCGGATTTGGGTGATTCCTGTCCGAGCAGGAGAAGCAAGCAAGAACGAGGATCCTATGGTTCAACTCGTTGTCAAAATACCTCGATATAACGTCAAACAATCAGAACAGCTGAGTGTTAGACGAACAGGCCGACCAGGTCAGGAAGCTGACCGATCGGGCTGACTGTCCGAACGGACAGCCCAGCCGATCGGACAAGCCAGCCACTCGACCAGGCCAGCCGATCGGCTGGCACATGCCCCACACTTTAACAATTTCATGAAGTCTAGTATTGAACGAAGTATTGTTCGATCGGACTACGGTCTGATTTGAATTACTCTTCGGATCATGAGATACTATGCTTCAACACTTAATCAATTTTCAACTTGTTCAACGCATTAGAGTGCCACCCGATCGGTCGAGCCGTCCGACCAGGTGACACCCTGATAAGAACTTGTTGTTGAAGTACCTAACCGATCGGTTAAGCCGGCCGATCGAATGAACCGTTCGATCGATCAACCTGAAAGGTAAGGATACTTCAATGTTTCCAAATGCTACAACGAAAACCTCAAAAGGTTAAACCATCATACACAAACACATCCATCTCAAAGAAAGAAACAATCCACTCGAACAGCCCATCCGATCGGCCTACCGACCGACCGGACAGACTGTCCGAATAGACTGGTTAACCGAACGATCAAGCCGTCCGATCGGACCTACCGTCTGATCGACCACGCTGTCCGACCCTCCAACACTTGTTTTCGTTTTACGCATTGCTTATCGTTATGCTATCGAACTATTCAGGCTAACCCTACTCTCAAGTGCTCCCTTCAATCCATCAATCACTGTGAGTATACTCGAACCCTTTTTGCTTTCAGCACTTTTGGGTGTTACATACGTTACTTATTCTAAATCACAATCGAACACACTACTTAATTACTTTAAATGCTAACCGTTACCGCATGTATTACATGACTAAATGAATGCTTGTTGTTATGTTTACACGCGGAATGCTGTCTACCTGCCTTAACGACGATAGTACTTTAGTTTGGACTCAGCACCCGTTCACACGGGGGTTGTTAAGGACAATTACTTGCATGGATTATGGTGGTAATCATGTATTGCGAACTGCCTCGGGCAGTCAACCCACAGTCATTGGTATCGATAGATCCATGTCGATAATTAACATGCTTCGTTTTCCTCTGTGTACGTGCTAGTTATGCGTAAACTATTTCGAACTCTATATGCTATTATCAAACTTGTATGCTCACCTTTACATTTTATGTATTGACTTTATTTTAACGTATGTGACAGGCAATTAGGATGTTTATCTGCTAGGAAGGCGAGCTTAGAATAAGCGTCTAGAGCATAGTTGTCTGTAGATCTTGCGGATCGAGTCTCTAGAAGCATTTGAACAATTTTTATATTTATAATCTGAGTTGTCGGAACAGAATATTTGACTTGATGCTATCTGTAATAATTTGTTTGCTATTTAAGGTACGGTATGGGAGGTATTATATAAATTGAATAGTAATAATAATTGTTATGGAAACTTCTGGACAATCTGTTTTGCTCAGTGCCATGCCCTGATGATTCCGCCATCGGTTGGGGTGTGACAGATTGGTATCAGAGCCATAACTATAGGGAATTAGGCTAGACTCGACCTAGTCCGGGTCGAAGTCTTAGAGACCTAGACTATAGTTAGGAACCAACAGACCAAGCGAGAAATAGCAGGACTCGCTTACTTTACACTATCACTGTACACAGATTTTCAAGAAAAGGCGAGTGATTAAGTCAGGATTAGGTGTGAAAACCGCAAACTCTCGACTAAATTACTAGGTCAATGTAGTTTTATCAATGATTTCTTCACTATCTTTCAATAACGAACGCTTGTTTAATGAGGAGAATTATACCAAATCAGGAGTGAAATCCATATTTTGATAAATAATCTCCTCAATTTCACCAAACACAAGGAAGAAGTTGCTAAGCCAGGGGTGAAACCCTAACCTTGACAACTTATTCCGACTTTTGCTCATCTCACCAAAGCCTCAACGGACTCCAACGACCTGAACACACGAGTATGACCTAGGAATACGTGCTGAATGCCCAAGGATCGAGGCAGAAACACGATCCCGAAAGTCGAAATGTGACGATAAGTCTATTGAGAATAGTCGAATCGCTTTGGGTAGTCGATGTTTAATAGCCGCAGACAATCTATCTCTCGATTTTATGTGTTTCGATTCTGAGCCCGCAACTGCCGACTCTGACAATCCGATTTTTGCTATCACTTCGATCAACACACACGACTCGCATTGCCCTTCTATCTCAATACGCTAACAAGTCGCTGCAAATCTAGACGACATTATGCTACGATATACGATTATACTATACTCGACTTGCTATACGATTACGCTATACTACTCGATATGCTATACGCGATCGCTATACACGAATGATACACGAACTTGATTGATAGGTTTCTGTATTCTGACTGCCTCTGTGATTAAATTGGAATGTGCTTCTGTGTTTATGTGTCTCTGTGCTCTACGTGCTTATGTGCTTCTGTGACTATGTGAATCTGTGATTATGTGCTAATGTGTTTATGCGATACGTGTTTTGACGTGTTGCTGAGCTTTAGTAAATAGTAGACGTGTGAGGTGAGATTCGATTTTGATGTGTCTGAGACCTACGACGATGTCTGTTGTAGATCATGTCGTCATCCGGACACCGAACCCCACTTACCCGCCAAGAGAAGAGAGACAGACGTCTTGCTACTATCATCGCCAAGCAAGTAGCAAAACCCGTGAGCGATGTCTATGAAAACGTCAGCAAATCTTCCGAGGAGTCGAGAAATGAAGCTCCCAAAGACGCTACCAAGACTGTTTTCAGCTTTAAATAGTTCAAGGCATGCGGACCAAAGGAATTCACCGGAGAAGATGGCCCAACAACCATGTTTCAATACTTTGATTCCATCGAAGTCACTCTGCGCCAAAGCGGCTGTCCAGAAAATCTCTGTACCGTAAACGCAACCGGTGTCTTCCAGTCCCGAGCTCTAGACTGGTGGACGGCCGAACGAAACAAACGCGGGAAAGATGCAGCTTATGAGCTGGCATGGAAAGAGCTAAAAGACATCATGATGGACGAATTCTGCCCTCCCCATGAACGCCAAAAGCTGGAGGACGAGTTTTGGAACATTAAGCAGAAGGATGGAGATAACGCTGTCTTGACTGCTCGCTTTAAACAGCTCAGCATCATCTGTCCCGATCAAGTCAAAAGATAAGATATGGCCATCAAGAAGTACATTCGAGCTCTACTCGATTGTGTTGCCGATTTTGTTCACGCCGCGAAGACCTCATCGATCGAGGAAACTTACTTGCTTGCTGCCAAGATCAATGACAAGCGAGTAAAAGCTGGTTTCTGGGATAAGCCCTCCAGGTCTATGCATCAAGCTACTACTACACCAACCGCCGACACCACCACTGCTCAACCATCCAAGTCATCACGCCGCAAGAAGAAGCACAACAACAACAGCTCCAGCAACAAGAATTGTGCTGTCACTACAACTACTGCTCCTCTGCAAGCTGTACCGGCTCAGCAGCAGTCTCATCATCGACTAACACCAGTTACTCAAGCGCCGCCAGCAAAGCGTGCTTACACAGGTCCCCACCCGCTCTGTCCGACAAGCTCATATCATCACCCGGTGGGTCTTGCCTGTCATTTCTGCGCTCATTGCAATTTGTACGGCCATTTTACTGCTAATTGTCGCTACGGTTCTCGTCAAGCCCCAGTTCAAGCCACTGCTCATCAAGCTCTACTCCCAGCCCCGTAAGGCTAACATGTAGCTCAGGCACCCGCAATCAATGCTCGAGTATGTTTTGCATGTGGTGACCCTAACCATTTTGCAAACATGTGCCCGAACAGGGTTGTGAAGCAAGAGACCCAGCAGCAGCAGCAGCCTCAGCAGCAGCAACAAGCAGCATGCGCCAGAACCTTTAACATCAATGCTCGTCAAGCCCAGGCTGACAACTACGTGGTTAATGGTACGTTCCTTGTGAATGGTATTTATGCATCGTGTTTGTTTGATACTGGAGCCGATAACTGCTTTGTGTCGTTTGAATTCGAGAAGCTCCTTAGTCGTAAGCGTTCTTATCTTCCCTCGTCATTCAAAGTTGAAGTTACTACTGGAAGAACTGTCGCCGTTAATTCTGTTCTTCGTGATTGTACTCTCGAGCTCAACAATCATATCTTTCAAATCGACCTTATTCCGATGCAGCTCGGAAGTTTTGACATCATAGTAGGCATGGACTTTCTTCGCGAAAACCATGTTGAAGTTGTGTCTTTCGACAAGATGATTCGATTCTCGCTCGTGAATGGTGACTTATTATGTGTGTACGGTGAAAATGCTTCGAAAGGTCTCAAGTTCATGTCATGTGTCCAAGCTAGCAAGTATCTCCGCAAGGAATGCAGAGCTTTCTTGGCTAACATTGTAGTAGTGGAGAAGGAAAAGAAAAAGAGGGCCGAAGTTAAAGACGTTCCAGTGGTCCGTGAATTTCCTCAGGTGTTCCCTGATGATCTTCCTGGATTACCGCCTAGTCGTGATATCGACTTTCGTATCGACCTCATTCCTGGAGCTAACCCCGTAGCCAAAGCCCCTTATCGACTCGCGCCATCCGAAATGCGGGAACTCTCGAACCAACTCTAGGAATTACTTGAAAAAGGCTTTATTCGCCCGAGCACCTCTACTTGGGGCGCACCAGTCCTTTTCGTCAAAAAGAAGGATGGGTCGTTCAGGATGTGTATCAACTATCGGGAATTGAATAAGTTAACCATCAAGAACCGTTACCCCTACCTCGTATCGACGATTTGTTTGATCAGCTGCAAGGTGCTACGTGTTTCTCGAAGATCGATCTACGCTCAGGCTATCATCAGTTACGTATTTAGGAAGAAGATATACCCAAAACCGCTTTTCGCACTCGCTACGGCCACTACGAATTCGTTGTTATGCCTTTTGGTTTAACCAACGCACCTGCGGTTTTCATGGATCTGATGAATCGTGTGTGTAAGCCGTATCTTGACCGTTTTGTCATCGTGTTCATCGACGACATCTTGACTTATTCCAAATCGAAAGCCGAACACGCGCAACATCTACGTTTGGTTCTCAAGTTACTCCAGGGAAACCAACTCTATGCCAAGTTCTCCTAGTGCGAATTCTGGTTAGAAGAGGTTCAGTTTCTAGGTCACATCGTGAATAGTCAAGGTGTCCATGTCGACCCTGCGAATTGAAGCAGTTAAGAGTTGGATTACACCAAAGAACTCGTCTGAAGTCCGTTCTTTTCTCGGATTAGCGGGAAATTATCGACGATTTATCGAAGGATTCTCTAAGATCGTTGTGCCGCTTACCGCTCTTACGCATAAAGACAGGCCTTTTGTTTGGGGAACCGAACAAGAGTCTGCTTTCCAAACCCTTAAGCATAAGCTTTGCAATGCTCCTGTCCTCTCTTTGCTCGATGGGAATGAAGATTTCATTCTCTATTGTGATGCTTCCAACCTTGGCCTTGGTTGTGTCCTTATATAACGAGACAAGGTTATAGCTTACGCATCTCGACAGCTCAAAGTCCACGAGAAGAACTACATAACCCATGATCTCGAGCTAGGCGCGGTTATCTTTGCATTAAAGTTATGGTGACACTATCTGTATGGTACCAAGTGTACGATCTTCACCGATCACAGGAGTTTACAACACATCTTTAATCAGAGAGAACTCAACATGTGTCAACGCCGATGGGTAGAACTCCTCAACGATTACGACTGCGAGATTCGTTATCTCCCAGGCAAAGCAAATGTCGTTGCCGACGCGCTCAGCAGACGGAGTTATTTGCTCAATGTTCGTAATACCCAAGCCCAACACGATCTCGAAACCCTCATCCGCGAAGCCCAACATGCTTGCTTTAATGAACGCACCTTGAAGAAGGAGAGAATCTATCACGATGGAGCTCAGCTTGTAAGCAAATCGAATGGGATCTTCTATTTTCTGGGCCGAATTTGGATTCCTAAGCGGACCGAATTACGAAAGATTTTAATGGATGAAGCCCACAAATCTCGATATTCTATACATCGCGGTGCCGATAAAATGTACCAGGATCTTCGTTACAAGTACTGGTGGTCGGGTATGAAAAGGGATATCGCTCTCTATGTCAGAAGATGCCTGACTTGTGCAAGGGTCAAGGCTGAACATCAAAGACCCTCTGGCTTACTCGAACAACCGCCCATCCCTATATGGAAGTGGGAGAGTATAGCTATGGATTTCATAACCAAGCTTCCACCCACGTCATTAGGGCACGACAACATTTGGGTTGTCGTTGATCGATTGACCAAATCAGCCCACTTTTCGCCAATACGAGAAGACTACAAGGTAGAACAATTAGCCCGAATCTACACCGACGAGATCATTTGTAACCATGGTACGCCTCGTGACATCATCTCTGACCGTGATGCTCGGTTTACGTCGCGATTGTGGGAAACATTTCAAGCAGCACTCGGTACGTCGCTTAACCAGAGTACCGCATTCCATCCTCAGACCGACGGACAGACTGAAAGAACGATCCGTACAATTGAAGACATGCTCCGCGCGTGTGTCATAGACTTCGGTGGTAATTGGAACAAATATCTACCGTTAGTCGAATTCTCGTACAATAACAGTTATCATACCAGCATCCAGATGGCACCATTCGAGGCCCTACATGGAAGAAGATGTCGATCGCCTATTGTATGGCACGATTTCAGTCACTCGCAATTAACCGGTCCTGAGCTATTACAAGAAACGACTGACAAAGTCCTCCAAATCCAAGACAACTTGTTGAAAGCTCGGGATAGACAGAAAAGTTACGCCGATAGAAGACGCAAGGCCCTTGAATTCGACGTTGGTGACTACATACTCCTAAAGGTATCACCTTGGAAGGGTGTGGTCAGATTCGGCAAGAAAGGGAAACTAGCGCCTCGATATGTTGGACCTTTTAAGATTCTGGAAAGGATCGGAAAAGTCGCCTACAGACTCGAACTACCGGAGGAACTCAGTAACGTCCACCCGATTTTCCATGTGTCAAACCTCCGAAAGTGCCTAGCAGATCATGATTTGATTGTACCTCTCGACGACCTTCAAATAAACGAAACGCTACACTTCGTGGAGAAGCCTGTTGAAATCACGGATCGCCAAACCAAGCAACTCAGACGCTCACGCATTCCTATTGTGAAATTCCGATGGGAAGGCAAACGAGGCGCAGAGTTCACTTGGGAACTCGAAAGCGACATGAAGGCGAAGTACCCGCAGTTGTTCAAGTGAAGGTCTAGAGAGAGAAAGTTCTCAGACATGATTCACGGTGATGTACAGCTTTCAGCCTAATTTCGGGACAAAATTCCCTAAACAAGGGGAGGCGGTAACAACCCGTGTTACCGAATGTCAAAGTCAAAGTCAAAGTCAAGATTGACTCCTTTGACCATAGTTCGTCTAATTTATGATTTTCGTTAGTTGTATTATGTGGAGTAAGTGTTATTAATCAAAGTAATCGAATGTTCAATCGACACGAATCGCGTTACGGTTGTGAATAATAGGAAGTAACAATGCGATAAAGTCAATTAATCAATAGTCGAGCTAATCTAATCATCACCGAACTCGAGACTCGAATTACGCGAATTTTGGGGTTAATATATGTGTGTGTGAGCCTTGTGTGTTACCTGTGCATGTTTACTTTATGTTATGTGTGGTAATGAATCGAAACTCGAATCGAAACTCGAAACTCAGTCAAACTCAATCGAAATCGAATTATGATAATTGGTGGCGAAAAGACAGCGGGAGACATAGGTGATTATATGTTAGATATAGTGGTTGTGATTAAAAGTATTTTGAATATGAAACTCCATTGTATTCTCATCAATCGTAATCGAAATCAAAATCTCAAAAATCGTCGCACCGAACGCTCGAATCAGGCAGCTGAACGATCAGGCTCTCAGCCGATTGAACAGCCCAGCCGACCGGACTGCTGTCCGATCGAACAGGCTGTCCGATCGGGATGCCTGGCCGATCGGCCAGCCCTTTCCACTTTTGGCATCCTATAAATACCCTTGTCATTGTCATCTTTACCACTTTTGGAAAGCTCTGACCGACCAGCTCGTGCTCTCATCTTTTTCCTCAGATTCCTTCCAATTTTGGTAAGATTTCATCCTAAATCTTGTACTTTCTTGATCTATACACACTCCTACACCTTTCTATCTTTCAAATCTTGATTTCTAACCGCGAAATCATCAAGATTCAAGTGTTCTAGGATGATGTCATCATGGTGTTCTTGAAGAACTTCATGTTTTGGCTTCAATCCACCAAGAATAACTTGGATCTAGCCGATTTCCACATAAACAAACAAAGATCTATCATAGATCTAAACATTTACACGGTGAAAAGGATTGAAAGAATGTTTTCCAACTTTCTTTCAACTCTTTTACACTCAATGACTTCAAACCGGTAGAAACGGAGTTTGAACCGACTCACTAATCATCCTAGTAGTTGTGCGGTTCAAGATCCGGGTTCTATCCATGAGGTTCACCGATTTCGGGTTAAACGTTAAACTCCGTTCTGAATAGTTCACCGGCCGGATTTGGGTGATTCCTGTCCGAGCAGGAGAAACAAGCAAGAACGAGGATCCTATGGTTCAACTCTTTGTCAAAATACCTCGATATAACGTCAAACAATCAAAACAGCCGAGTGTTAGACGAAGAGCCCGACCAGGTCAGGAAGCTGACCGATCGGGCTGACTGTCCGAACGGATAGCCCAGCCGATCGGATAAGCCAGCCGCTCGACCAGGCCAGCCGATCGGCTAGCACATGGCCCCACACGTTAACAATTTCATGAAGTCTAGTATTGAACGAAGTGCTGTTCGATCGGACTACGGTGTGATTTGAATTACTCTTCGGATCATGAGTTATTATGCTTGTTCAACGCATTTCAACATTTAATCGATTTTCAACTTGTTCAACGCATTGGAATGCCACCCGATCGGTCGAGCCGTCCGACCAGGTGACACCCTGATAAGAACTTGTTGTTGAAGTACCTAACCGATCGGTTAAGCCGGCCGATAGAACGAACCGTTCGATCGATCGACCTGAAAGGTAAGGATACTTCAATGTTTCCAAATGCTATAAAAGAAACCTCAAAAGGTCAAACCATCATACACAAACACATCTATCTCAAAGGAAGAAACAATCCACTCGAACAGCCCATCCGATCGGCCTACCGACCGACCAGACAGACTGTCCGAACGAACTGGTTAACCGAACGATCAAGCCGTCCGATCGGACCTACCGTCCGATCGACCAGGCGGTCCGTCCCTCCAACGCTTGTTTTCGTTTTACGCGTTGCTTATCGTTATGTTATCAAACTATTCAGGCTAACCCTACTCTCAAGTGCTCCCTTCAATCCATCCATCACTGTGAGTATACTCGAACCCTTTTTGCTTTCAGCACTTTTGGGTGTTACATACGTTACTTATTCTAAATCACAATCGAACACACTACTCAATTACTTTAAACGCTAACCGTTACCGCATGTATTACGTGAATAAATGAATGCTTGTTGTTATGTTTACACGTGGAATGCCGTCTACCTGCCTTAACGACGATAGTACTATAGTTTAGACTAAGCACCCGTTCAAACGGGGGTTGTTAAGGACAATTACATGCATGGATTACGGTGGTAATCATGTATTGCGAACTGCCTCGGGCAGTCTACCCGCAGTCATTGGTATCGATAGATCCCTGTCGATAATTAACATGCTTCGTTTTCCTCTGTGTACGTGCTGGTTATGCGTAAACTATTTCGAACTCTATATGCTATTATCAAACTTGAATGCTCACGTTTACATTTTATGTGTTGACTTTATTTTAACGTATGTGACAGGCAATTAGGATGCTTATCTGCTAGGAAGGCGAGCTTAGAATAAGCGTCTAGAGCATAGTTGTCTGTAGATCTTGCGGATCGAGTCTCTAGAAGCATTTGAACAATTTTTATATTTAAAATCTGAGTTGTCGGAACAGAATATTTGACTTGATGTTTTCTATAATAATTTGTTTGCTATTTAAGGTACGGTATGGGACGTATTATATAAATTGAATAGTAATAATAATTGTTATAGAAACTTCTGGACAATCTGTTTCGCTCAGTGCCATGCCCCGATGATTCCGCCATCGGTTGGGGAGTGACAGTGATCCTATCTCCAGTTTGTGCAAGAATTTCCACAGAATTTTGATCACAAAATTCGCGCATGATTGGCCACTAACCAATCCATCTCTAATACGACGTCGAATCTGGCTAGTTATTGGTAAAAGTTTAGCGGTAAACCTATGACCTAAAAATATGATCTTTCCTTTCTGAAAGATTTCGCTTATGCTGATAGAACTTCCATTTGTTGTTTCCATTGTACAAGCTTGGTGAAGTTTAGTTAGTGGTTGATTGAGTAACTGACAGAAAGTAGTATTTATAAAACTTTGGTTTGCACTAGAGTCAAATAATACTTTAGCATAGACATCCTGAATGAGAAACGTATCGACAATTACATCAGGAATCAACTCAGCTTCCTTGGCTGTCAGTACAAATGCTCTAGCATTCTTCTTGGGTCCTTCTCTTGCCTTTGCCTTGTTGTTAGTTGTTGTAGCCAGTTTTGGGCAATTTGGTCGGATATGACATGCCTCACCGCAGTTGTAGGATATTTTAGCGCTAGCTTTCCTTCTACACTCTTCTTCCTTATGTCCCGACATCTTGCGAAAGTTGCAGGACACCGTACACTTTCCTGAGTGCTTCCTTTTACAGAACTTACCGAAATGCGATGAAGATGATGGACCTATGCCCTTCTTATGGTAGGAATTACCAAAACGTAGTTCTTGGGTAATCCTTTGGGCTAGATCCTTGTTCTGGCTTTCTTCCTGTGTGCGTATCAGTCCATCTGTCAGAGTGTTAGCAAGCTCCACTGTTTCTTCAATTGTTTGTGGCCTAGCTGCTTTATCCATATCTCTAATTTCACTAATTAATCCCTAGATATAACGGGAAATTAATACTGGTTCTGGTTCTGGTGAAGCCAGTGTTGGTACTATCCTAGCATACTCGAAGAATTTAGTAGTAAATTCCCTACAATTTACCCCTATCATTTTATGGTTTAGGAATTTATTGGCTATATGTTCCTTTTCTTGAGGAGAATAAAATTTCCTTTCCATTATTTCCTTGAAATTATTCCATTCCCTGTTATAGACCATGTCACTTCCCCATGACTGAAGAATGGTATTCCACCACTCTAATGCTTTATCCTTGAAAAGGTTAGAGGCATACATGATCTTATCCTCATCAGCATATTTACTAATTTTTAAAACCGCTTCAGTCTTTTCTAACCAGCGTAAGGTGGAAATGGCTCCTTCATTGCCTGAGAATTCGATGGGTTTGCATGACAGGAATTCTTTGTAAGAACAACCATAAGGAATGGTTTTCTTTGGTTTAGGAATTGGAGCTTTGATAAGAATGCTGTTATCTCCGTTAACAATGTGACTTGGCTGGGTGTGTGTACGTTTACTACCAAAAATAGTATTATCGTTTACCGGCTTTTTACTAATAGGGTCGATAATAAATGGCATGGCATCTATTATTCCTTGACCTACTATATGTTCTGTTGCACTTTTTATCCACTTGGTTCCCGTTATCATTATTATTCTGAACTACCTGATTTACTTCGTTTGCCATCTGAATTGCAAACTCTTTATATACATATATATATATATATGTATATATATATATATGTATATATATATATATATGTATATATATATATATGTATATATATATATATATATATATATATGTATATATATATATATATAGGGTAGGTTCCAGCGTGAACAACCTCCCAAGAGTGAACTGCGTGAACATATCTGGACCCTTGATTTCCTTTTTAGTTGTTAAGGGTAGGATTGTAATTATATAAAAAACTAGATTTAAATCATTATTTTAATAATTGAATTAAGTAACATCTTTCGTATTTTAAATTCATTATCCACATTATGTTTTATTTATTAGTAAGATAATTATCAAAACAAACAACAAATCACCAGATTTCAGTTTTAATTTTTTGTTTCCAATTTCTTCACTAGAATTCAAATTTTGATTTTTTAGATCCACGTAACCTTCATATTTCAACGGTATACACATGTGTACTTGGATATATATAGAACAGTACACATGTGTACCTGGATATAAATAGAACAGTACACATGTGTACTCATCATCGTTCATGTATGTAATTAGCTACATAATACATACATAGAAACAATACCTGTAAAACTTTTTTAAATTTACCAAATCACAAGTTCCGTAATGTTTTCCAAACCAAACAAAAAAAACATATAATTACAAGTTCCAGTTTCGTAAAAACAATAAACCTAACATAATCGAAAAAACAAAAAACATAATCTTTTACAGTGGGGACGACTCAAGACGTTCCGGCGAACTCGGTTGCTCCGGTGTAACTCCGGCGACGATTGGTTCCTCCGACTTGTTTCCAACGAAGTGCTGGGCGACGATTGGTTCCTCCGATGATTGGTTCCTCGCTTTTTTTAACTTGCATGATGCTCTCCAATGTGTTAGGTCAAAAAATCTGACGCGCGATACGAGCGCATCACGTATGCGATGTGCTTCTAATATAAAAAAAAACTTAAAAAAAGAATTATACATACATAAACTAAAAAACACACATAATAATTTAAAAAACATACATAAACTAGAAAACACACTTAATAAGAAGACAAGAATTGCCGTTAAAAAAAATAAGAAGATAAAAAAAAGAAAAAAAAGATAAGAATTATGTTTTGAATATGTTCTTGTGAAATTCGTCAGTCTTTAATTGAATCCAAATGATCAAACCATATACTATTCTCTTATTGGACCACCTTCATTCTCAATATCAGACAATTGATAGAATCAAGAATTTCACATGACAATCTATGACATAAAGAGAAAGTTATTGGACCTCAAATCGTGAATCACGTGAACCTTTTGAAAACTAACAATTTATGATAACTTCACGTGAACCTTTTTTCCAGTCACCTTTTTTTCCGGCGACTTGCTGGCTTCGATTGTCTCCTCTGCTTTTCGTTGATGTCGGCGACGCTGCTACGTGAGAGAGAGATTTGTGTGGGATTTTGAAACCTAAATGTGGAGATAAACGAGATTTATGCAATCAAGTTAAAATGTAAATTACACATATACCCTTATTCACTTAATTAAATAGTAACAAATAACCAAATAATTACCATCTTGCCATTCACTAAAAATCTCAAGATCATAAAAATCAATGGCCCAGATCAGTTCACGCAGTTCACTCTTGTGATTTTGTTCACGTTTGAACCTAATCCTATATATATATATATATATATATATATATATATATATATATATATATATACTAGTCCTTTACCCGCGCGATGCGGCGGGAAACATATCACTTCGGTTGGTGATTTTAGTGCTATGTACGGGGCGGTTCGGTTTTGAGCCATAACCAAAACCAAATTCTCGATGCGACGGAAAACACAACACTTGTTAGTAATTCTAATGGTGTGCATGAGAAGGTTTAGTTCAATTGGGTCATAACTAAAATCTAAATTTTCGATTAAGGTACTTCAAAATCTAATTATTTTTCCTTCCCCGTGAGAGAACCATGGGGCATACACAATCCCTTGTTAACAAACAACATAGTAAAGCGGCGACTAAACACTAAATTTTTAGTTAAGAAGTTGTGGAAAGAGGTCAATTGGACTCCAGATCCGCCCTCCTACACATCCTAACCACCATAGCCCCGCCACCCGCCTCCACAATCGAAACTCCAGATCGCCACCGCCCTCCTCTTCTCCTCCTCAGCTGAACCAGCACAGAGACACCATACTTCTCCTCCACATACGCCATCATCTCCTCCGCTCCTCCACAACTCCGCCGCCCTCCATCACTCCGCCGCCATCAACTCCACCGCCCTCCATCGCCGACCCTCCACAGCTTCCATCTCTTTTCTACAGCCTCTGTTCTCCTCCACATGTAACTAATCATGAACCTTTTGCCTTTTTCTTTAAGTTCTGTTTTCAAATTTTACATTTTTTTAATCTAGTGTGAATATGTGTGGAGGAGAGGGGAGGAGCAGAGAGGGGTAAAAATGAAGTGAATGTATGTGTATATGTGAATTGATGTGAACTGATCTATTATATGAAGTTATGAACAGATTGTTATTTGTATGAAGTTATGAAAGTATAATAATGTTATTATTTGAAAAGCGATTGTATCAATAGAGGGGTAAAAATGTCATTTTACACGGTCATTCAGAGGTGCAACCAAACAACACTTTACTCATTCAGCACTTATTGGTTCAGAGCCTCTTACCCATTCAGACCTCTTATTCATTCAGCACTTATTGGTTCAGATGTTGACAAACAGCCCCTTAGAGTTTCAGCTGCAATCACAACTAACAAATATTTGTCAAATATGGGCTTTATTGCAAGAAAAGCATCATGGCAGCTGCACTGAAACTATATTATCAAAAAAGATAATTCTATTATTATCTATATTAATAGTAAGTGTCCATGAATAGTACTCATATAGATATTTTAATATAGTTATTATCTATATTATAATTATCATTTTATTATTTTATTAGTTTTTGTTATAAATAAAACCATTTTATATATGATATATACATTTAATATGTTTATTTTTTTTTACTAATTTGATTTTATACTTGCGTTTGTTCTTTATAAAAACTAAATAAGTAGTTGTATTTGACTGCTTTTCTTGAAGTTCCTGTGTAAATTTTATTAAAAACTGGATTATGTTCGAAGTTCGAAATAGAGTCTTTAGATTGTGTCGTAGGCTATATCAAGTGTCGATGTTAGAGCGGTTGGTGTCACAAAGCCAATACAGCGATACCGATCGAACAATGACCATACCGGTATCAGTATATTATCAGATATAGTTTAAGATCTATATGCTTTGAAACCATTTAGTTTATTTAATTGATTTTTGTTTGATGAGTCACGATTCATTATACCTTTTTTATAAAAATGAATACCAACTATGTTTAATAATTTTTTTCACATGGCTTCCGTAAAAACTTTGTTAAAAAGAGTTTGTTTTTCAAAATAGTACCATGATGAATCAAGTTGCACCGAAATCAATACCAATATAATTATTTGAGTACTGGCACGGTAATCATATTTATGGTTTTCAATGTAAAACACATTTTTTGGACATATCATAAGTTTCAACCAAGTGTGAGTATATTACTGTAATGAACCGAATCAATACCGACCGAATTCCCTTACATAATGAACATACCGACCGAATTCCCGCCGCATCGAGCGGGAAAAGTCACCTAGTTACCAAAAGAATGCACAAGTATAACACAAGATTTTACCGTAAGCATAACATCCTATTTTCAACTTTACAATTTAATCAATCATCATACATGATAAATGACTGAGAATTCATATGAGGGTGGAAGTTGGAAAGTCATCATTTGACTTCAAAATCCAATTTAAGTATTGCATTACTCATTTTCGATTAATTTAACAATTTTTTTGGGATATAATGTATAGTACGTCTCTATCGTTTCGATTTGTAACAATATTTGTTACAATACTGGTATGACACTCGCATCAGTCTAGCAATACAAAAAAATATACCCAAGAGGATAATCACAACTCGATTTTAATGAAACTACAAAACCACATAACTAAAACAATAATAAACATAATACTCAAAAACAATAAAAAAGAAACTAACAGGTAGCACCGTAGCAGCCTCATCTTCAATCTCCAATCTATTCCAATAGTAGCAGCCATAATATGCCAAGCCCAATTCTTGGTCTTCACAGCAACAACTTTAAAGCCCAATCTACCGAGCACCTTTGACCGCATACTTCGTACCATTAATCATCGCATACTTCATACCATTAATCAATTCTCCTAATTACTTCTCATATCCATGCAAACATTACCCTTTATATTCGCCCCATTCATCAAATATAGGATCAAAATCCCTGGGTCAAACTAAAAAAACCAAGGCAACTATTCAGCAAAAGTATAGATAGACATCATCAGGCTAGGTTAAAATCATCAAAAGCAAGGGAGAATCAAAGTATGGTCTACAGAAAGCAGTTATTTATCAGAGCATGATTTTAGTACTTTCATCACTAAGAGAGAAGGCAAATACTTAAATTGATAGATTACTATTATTATCCATAAGGAATATGAAAACCACTACATATATATTAAATTAATAATCAAAAAGAGCAAAATGAGTCAGCCTAGATTATAGAGATTGTGTACTATGCAAAATTAATAATAATATCAACTGTTGTATTGATGTCTTCTACGATTGGAAACTCTCAGGTCTCCACAATAATTTTAAATATACAAATCCGAAAAAGAAAACACTTAAACCTCAGGTACTTAAAAAAAATAGTGAAATGCAGGCATATGAAAAAAAAAAACCGTTGCAGACAGAAACACTCGGTACATTCATAAAAAAAAAGCAATGCAACAAAATATCGTTCTTAATCTTCTATAACTACCTATTAAAATCTCATGCCGACCGACTCATGCTTTCATAGTTTCTATGGTACGAAGTTGAAATAACACGGTACGTTCATAAAAAATGCAATGCAACTAAAAAACCCAAGAATCACTACACACTGGTATATTCATAAATTGTAAAAATTGTTATTAAACAATGTAGCTCTTGTAGTCTCATCTTTAATACTACACTTTTGATAAAAGATAAACGAAAAACAAAAGGTCAGCTGAGCTGAACCAATTTAACCTGTTAACTCTTACATGTTTTTTTTAATTTAGCCTACTTTGGCCCATTTGGATGTGTTGTTTATCCCAAACAGTAAGCAAAAACGCCTACATTAATCCAAACAGTAGTGATTTACCATCCGTTCTAACTATTACTACACAACTTACCAAGCTCAAGATCTTCCAAACAGTAATAATCAGATCAGGTTGTTCCACACATGAAAGCTCCAAGCTGGATTCTATTCCACACATGAAAGCCGCCCTATACAAACATGGAAACACAATGAACGGGTCAGGCTGTTCCACAATGAGTCAAAACACTGAAATGGGTGAACGGATACATTTTTATTTATTTTTAATATCATAACTATAATAAAAACTGCCTTGTTAATTATTATAATATACACAAAATCAATTAACTAAATAGTCCGGGTGTGGGTGTTTATACCACCCCTCGTGTTTGGGTAGATAGATTGACCCGCTTGATGAACGCTTATAAATCTTGACCACAAATCGAGCATCTCAACACGCACTCCAATAAACTCTGAGCACCATCCAAGGACAGCAGTTCAATTCGAAAAAATGAGGACATATTAGAAATGCTACATAAATTGTTACCGGCGCCGATAGTGATGAGACGCGTAATGTTGCTAAGTCATGAGAAGTAGTCATCTGGCCATCATATTCTGTCACTGCATTAACATTCATAAAAAATGTCACATAAAAAGCAACAGTAATATGAATAAATAGAGGATTTAAATTTTTATGGTGAAGATTATATCATTTTCCTATACACCTTGGTTTTAAAAATAGAGAAGCGCACAAAAGCGACAAGGTCTTAAACCGAGGCGCAAAGCGCCGAACGCAAAAGCTCACCGTTTTTTGTACCCAAGGCGCACACTTTTTTATACTTTTTTTATATTCCTCTTATGTTTCGATACTATGGTTAACAAAGCGTGCACTTTGTAGCTTCGTCGCCTAACCAAAAAATCACAGAAGCGACCGCTTCCTGGTTTACACTCGCCTAGGGTTACCTACAAAAGCGATGGCTTCCTGCGGTAAAGAAAACACAATTTATTACATAAATCCAAGAAACAAGTAACACCAATATAAAAATAAAATTTAAACTGTTCCTGAGAACCAAACAAGTTAAGTTGTTGAGTACATAAAACTAATAAGCGAAAGGGAAAACAACTCAATAAGGAAATGTGCCAAGTGGGCGAAACGGGTGAAAAGGTGACAAAATACTGTTAATAGATATAATGTATTACGATACATTAGATGTCAATAAGAATTGTTTTAAGCACTTATAAACCACAAGAATCAGAATTGTTTTTTAAAAGAGACATCATACCCTTTCGTATTGGCCCCAAGGAGGTTTTGATGTCGCCATTTCAAGAACTGTACATCCCAAGGGTCAAATACCAACTGCAAGATTATAACCATTTGTAATCATTACAACCTGAGATTATATATACCAGATGAGTAAAACATGTACAAATGTGTAAAAACGACGTTTAGAAAAAAAGGTGGTGTCTTGAGTTGGAATTCTTCTGACTGCCAGTAATGTTAACAGATGTGTACATTAGTAACAATTATAGCTGTATTTCTGTTTGTGCAAACAAAATTAACAGACACACAGAGACTTCATTTACATAATTTAACTCATATGTTATTTTGATCCCAAAACTTTACATCCTTCACATAAATCAAACATCTAGATCAAGTTTATAATTGCACGTGTCCAATATTGCCTACGTTTTCTACTACATTAATTAGAAAAATAAAACACAAAGATAAGGATCGGGTCTTAATGGGTATTGATTTGCTGAGAAAATCGAACGAAGGTATAAATTTAACCTGATTCATCTCACAAGAAAGATTGTTGTCGGATCTTGGTCGCCGAAAAGTTGGTTTCACAGCCGGAACTGGTCTTCACCCACAACAGTACCAACACTGTTCTTCCAGTTGGGTCTGGTCTTCACCGGACTTCCCATTTGCCTTCATTGTCACTACTGTCTATGAATTTGGTCTTTATCAACCAAATGTATTTGTTCTTACTTTATTCTTTTATCTTTTGAGAAGAATTGAAGCTCTGATCGCTCCATTCTAACCCACATCTTGAAATCATGAAAGAAATCAACAACATATATACGTATCACTATGTATGCATATATATACATGATTCAGACTTACAAAAAACAAAAATTTGAAGACTTCGAAATCACGGTGAAGATTATACTGATGAAGATAATTCATGCCTCCGCTCTCTTGACCTAGCACCAGATTCTCTGTTCTTAATCATTCTCTGTTCTAACACACATCAGAAAAAAATCAAAACACACCAATATCACAATGAGAGATCTAGACCTGAGATGAGATGAAAATGAGAGATCTAGACCTGAAACAAAAAAGGGAGATGAAAATGAGAGATCTAGACCTGAGATGAGATGAAAATAAGAGAGGATCAATAGAGATCTAAAATCGTTTCATGATCTCAAATCATCTTGGATCATCGTTTTTCACCTTGTGGTCTTTTTGGTGCCGTGAAGTTTGTAGGGTTTGTTGAGAGAGAATGGCTCTGAGATTTGATTTTGAAAAGACAGGAAGAGTATTGGGAAGTGGGGATGAGCGGGGATTAAAAAATTTTCGAAAAAAAGGATTGGCCGCCCAAAAGAAGTTTTCAACACATCCATGTGTAACGCCCCAAAACGATAAATGATAAGTATAAAAGGAAAACAATATTAAACTTAATGTAGTTAAGGAATTATGGTGAGATCATAGCTAAATGTGGTTAAAGGTTAGACTTGTAACTAGCAAATAAGTGAAGGGGGTGAAAGTGTAAAAAATTAACTTAACTAAATTTAATAAAACAATAAACATCCCAAACACATAGTACGTGTGTCTGGGAGCGATCAAACAAGGCAGAAGAGAGGGGAAACCCTAGCCAAAGAAATCAAGCAATCCAATCCAAGATCATAAGCTAATTTAGTGCATGATCCATAAATTGTGATTAGCTAACCCTAATCTCTTAAGTGGTAAGTTTAATTTTCTGAAATTGTGAATTGTTGAATAAGGGGTAAAACCTAATTTTGATTTCTTGTATCAGATGTGAGAAATCTGAGTTAAGATTTCTTTCTAGAACAGGAATCATGTTTGATTTTGGGATTTATGATAGGTATAGTGAAAACCCACTTTGTAGAGATTGAGTAATGAGTAGGAAACTTATAATGTCATGATCATGTGTTAGATTGATATATGATTTTGTTTGTAATACTTGAATGCTAGATAAACTGATATAGGATGAATTAACTATGTAAATTCAAGGGAATGTGATTGTCTTGTGATGATAAACTAGTAGGAATATGCTTAATAGACTTGTACCTTGTACCTTAATTATGGTGCCTACCAAGTGTTCGATGAAATGCCTAAAAGATGAATGTATGTATAAATGGTGAAATGAGTTGAGAGACTAAATGAAAGAATGAATGTTTAATGTAGGCGTAAAGGAGGAAGGTACAAGCACCAAGAAAACGGAAGGCGCGCAAGATCGAGGTATGTTTCGTTGCATACAAATCCTTGTCATATCCTCTTTTTATTTAGATTTGATATAGAACTATCCTTGTATAACAAATGTGACAAATAGAGAGTAAATGACAAATCCGGGTGGATTTGGATATGCTACCGAAAGTTGTGTTAAGCTATGCATTTTGACCGATTGAAATTAAATCGTATCAAGTAAAGATGAACGCCATCCGTTCTAACGGATAGCTTTGAACGCTATAATAAAGGTGAAAGTTATAATCCGTTTTACGGATAGAACAAAGAGTAATGTTGAAAGCAAATAACCCAATTAAACGGGTTGAATGTGTATGCTTAACTCTCAATGAGAGTGTTTATGCTAAACCCAATTAAACGGGTTGAATGTGTATGCTTAACTCTCAATGAGAGTGTTTATGCTAAACCCAATGGGTTGAATGTGTATGCTTAACTCTCAATGAGAGTGTTTATGCTAAACCTAATTAAACGGGTCAAATGTGTATGCTTACTCTCAATGAGAGTGTTTATGCCTAACCCAACTATTGGGGTAGTCGAATGCGTAAAAGTAAGAATGTTTTTGTATGGATAAAACTAAAACGAAAGGATTATGATTTACTAGGGTGATAACTAACCTTTTAAAATTTTGATGTTAATGTAGGTAAAACTCCACTATAGGCGATTTGGAGATATGGAGCGAGCACGTGTTCAAGCCTTATTATACCAAGCGCTTCCGCTAGTTTATATGCATACTTTTGGGTCCACGTTTTGTTACTTTGTTAAATCTTGTTAGAAGTCTTACACTTGAAAACTTGTTGTTCTTGTTTGGGGTAGTTTAATGCTAATAGGGTCGTAGGTGAATGTTGTCTATTATGTCAAAAACAGGGGGCATGTCCGTTTTACAAACGGGTCATGCCCAAATTTTGTAAAAATACCTATTATGTGTCAAAGTTGGTATTTTGATGTCCGAAAAATTATTCTTTTGTAAGTAATCTAACATTATGGAAAAGCGGACCTTACAAGTTGGTATCAGAGCCAAGGTTTGAGGGATTAGAGCTTTTAACGCGATGCTTGAACTCAAACCGATGGCTCGTTCGAAAGTGTTCTCGCTCCAGGATCGCCAATAAGGTAATAATGTACGTTTTCGATAAATGCTAGTATATGTCATGAGTTTAAGATGTAAGGTTAAGTTAAATATGTGAAGTAACAATTATGGGTAGCAAAGCAAGAAATTCCGGAACCCGAGCAGCCGGTAACGGACCTGGAAATGGGTTAAAACATAAAAAAATGAAGTTACAGCGAAAAATGATCAGGGGAAGGCCGTCGCCGACGCCCTACACGTCCGTCGCCGACGCCTTAGTTTGGCCGACGGCCTAAGTTCCTGCCTACGGGGTATTTCACCCGACGCACATTTTTAAGAGCCGTCGCCGACGGGCTTCCCTGCCGTCGCCGACGGCTAGCGTAGGTCCAGTTCGCTGATTTGTTTTGTTTTCCACATTCTAAGTTTCCGTATTATTTGAAAGCCTATTAAATTGTTACGAGAAGTCCATATAAGGCTTCATAGATGTGGGGAACCATAAATAGTAATTATGAAGGGATGGACTCGAAAGAATCAAAGGTGACGAATCGAATGATATGAACGAATAATAAAAATTTAAAAAGCAAGTAAAGTCTAAAATATGGGAATGTGGATGAAGTAAACATGGATTAATGAACTATGACGTAATGAAAGCTTGTTATTTGTGTTAAATGTAAATATGATTTTGTGTAGATGGCTGGTGCAAGAAATGTTAATGATGATAATGATGATAATAATGACGTGGCTAGAAAAGAAGCATTCGAGAACAAAGTTACGGAAGTAGCGGAAGGGGTTATGCAAGCCAATCTCCCACGATTGGCTCAAGAAGTAGAAAGCCGAGTTTTGGGAGTTGTGGATGCCATGATGACTAGCAAGATTGAAGAACTGATAGAGGGATCTAAGGGCAAGAGCAAAGAACGACGATGCACATATAAAGATTTTATGGCGTGCCATCCAACGACGTATGACGGTAAAATCGATCCAATCGAATGTCAAAGATGGATCTCGAATATAGAGGCGGTGTTTATACGAAGTCGGTGCGATAAGGAAGATCAAGTGATGTTCACTACCGGTCTACTAACCCATCAGGCGAAAGATTGGTGGGATGCGCACAGTAAGGAAGTAGGTGAAGATAGACTGCAAATTATGACTTGGCAAGAGTTCAAGGGGCCCTTCATGAGATATCATTGTCCTCAGTCGGCTATCGACAAGATTCAGGAGGATTTTTTGCGCCTCCGGCAGAAAAATGAGTCAGTAAATGAAATATCAAACGCTTTCATGGATAAGATGAAGTTCTGTGGGGAATTGGTAACAACCGAAAGAATGAAGATAAATCGTTTCTATGGCGTGTTAAAGGCAGAAATTAGAGAGTTCATCACTCCCTCAAAATGTGAAACCCTCGATGAGCTCATCAATTTAGCTCGCGATAGAGAGATTGAAATTAAAAGGCAAGAAGAGCGAGGTGAAAAGAGACCAAGCGAAAAGGGTGCAAGTTCTAGTCCATCTAAAAAGGGGAAATTTCAGGATCAAGGAAGGAAGGGTAAGTCGAAAGGAGGAATTACTCCATGTAAGACTTGTGGGAAGCTCCATACCGGAGAATATTTGTTAGGCAAGAAGGGATGCTTCAAATGCGATAAGGAGGGGCATTCGTCTTGTCAATGCCTGAACAACCCGAAGACTTGTTTCAATTGTTTCGAAAAAGGGCACATCAAATCGGAATGCCCGAAGCTTCAGCAAGAGTCAAAGAAAGAAGATAAGAAGCAAGAGGGTTCTAGGGCGAAAGGGAGAATGTTTCAAATTACATCTGAAGAAGCCAAATCCCAGCCGAATGTGGTCTCAGGTATCTTTTTAATAAACTCCATACCAGTTTATGTTTTGTTTGATACCGGAGCCACTATGTCATTTATCTCTAGTGAAGTCGTACAACATCCTTCCTTTAGGATTGAATGAATGTCGATACCCTTAGAAGTAGAAATAGCAGATAGTAAAAATTACTTATTACACGAAATATGTAAGAATTGTAAATTAACCATTGAGGATGAGGAGTTTGCTATTGACCTCATACCTATGATCTTGGGGGAATTTAAAGTAATAGTGGGTATGGATTGGATGTCTCAAAACCACGCGGAGATAAATTGTGAAACGAAAACTATACTTCTCCAAACTCCAAGTGGAAGGCGATTATACATAGAAGGCAAAAGAAAGTTGGAAGCGAAGTTATGTACTCTCGTTTAAGCTACTAAGTATGTGCTTAACGGGAGTAGGGCATATTTAGCTTACGTGGTAAATACTCAACAAGGCTCCCCGAAGTTTGAAGATGTTGAAATTGTGAACGAATTTCCGGATGTGTTTCCGGAGGAACTGCCGGGACTCCCTCCCGAACAAGAGGTAGAATTTAAAATCGAATTGAATCCGGGTGCGAAACCGGTTGCGAAGGCTCCCTATAGGTTAGCTCCCACGGAGATGCGGGAATTAATGACACAATTACAAGACCTCCTAGACAAGGGCTTTATACGCCCAAGTGTGTCGCTTTGGGGAGCACCTGTCTTATTCGTTAAAAAGAAAGACGGGTCGATGCGCATTTGCATCGACTATAGGGAGTTGAATAAGCTGACCATAAAGAACCGCTACCCTTTACCTAGAATTGATGACCTTTTTGATCAATTACAAGGGGCGAGTTGGTTCTCCAAAATAGATCTGCGCTCGGGGTACCATCAAGTTAGAGTACGAGAAGAAGACATTCCAAAGACCGCATTTAGAACCCGTTATGGGCATTATGAGTTCTTAGTTATGTCCTTCGGGTTAAGTAATGCGCCAGCGGCATTTATGGACCTTATGAACCGGGTATGCCGACCCATGTTGGATAAATCTGTGATCGTATTCATAGATGACATTCTGGTTTATTCACGAAGCAAAAACGAACATGCAATGCACTTGCGTGAAGTACTTGAAGTTCTCCGTAAGGAGAAACTCTATGCAAAATTCCCAAAATGTGCCTTTTGGCTCAGGGAAGTACAGTTTCTGGGGCATGTGATCAATTCGGAGGGTGTTTTAGTTGATCCTTCAAAGATTGATGCTGTAATGAAGTGGGCTTCTCCGAAGAACCCGACAGAGATAAGAAGTTTTCTGGGTCTTGCGGGGTACTATAGAAGATTCATACAGGATTTTTCAAAAATAGCCTTACCCTTAACAAAACTGACGAGAAAGAAAGAGAAGTTTGTGTGGGGTAAAGAACAGGAGGAGGCTTTTCAAATGTTAAAGGAAAAACTATCCCGTCCCCCGGTCTTGACATTACCGGATGGAACTAAAGACCTGGTGGTCTATTCAGACGCTTCACACCAGGGATTAGGCTGCGTTCTGATGCAAAAGGGAAGAGTTATCGCTTATGCTTCACGACAGTTGAAGCCGCATGAAGTGAACTACCCAACCCACGATCTAGAATTAGCAGCGGTAGTATTTGCCTTCAAGATTTGGAGGCATTATTTGTATGGCACGAGATGCACAATTTATTTAGATCACAAAAGTCTCAAATACTTCTTTGAACTGAAAGACCTAAATATGAGGCAGCGGAGATGGTTGGAGCTTATTAAAGATTATGATTGTGATATCCTTTATCACCCGGGAAAAGCAAATGTGGTAGCCGATGCGTTAAGCCGAAAAGAGTATCTGTCTCCCCTTCGGGTAAAATCCATGAAAATGATAGTTACGCCACGATTACTCGAGACGATACGTGAATCTCAAATAAAGTCGCTAGACTTGAAGAGAGAACGATTAAAAGGTGTAATCGATAAACTAGAAGAAAATTCGGCCGGACTTAAGACGCGATTCGGCCGAATTTGGATACCACGATTCTGCGAAGTCATGGCCGCTCTACTCGACGAGGCACATAAATCACGATATTCGGTCCACCCCGGGGCTACAAAGATGTATCGGGACTTAAAAACCGGTTATTGGTGGCCGGGCATGAAGCGTGATATAGTTAAATACGTCACGAAATGCTTAACATGCTCCCAGGTGAAAGCAGAACATCAAAAGCCGTACGGGAAATTACAACCCTTGGAGATACCGGTATGGAAGTGGGAGGAACTAACAATGGATTTGATAACCAAGCTTCCTAAAACAAAGAAAGGGCATGATACAATATGGGTAATCGTAGACCGACTTACAAAAAGCGCTCACTTTCTGCCCATCAAAGAAGCTTACTCTTCCGAGAAGATGGCAGAAATCTATGTGAACGAGATCATATCCCGTCACGGAGTGCCCGTGTCAATTGTCTCGGATCGGGACACTAGATTTACTTCTCGTTACTGGCAAAAGTTTCACGAGAGTGTGGGTACGAAATTGCACATAAGTACCGCCTACCACCCTCAAACTGACGGCCAGACAGAAAGAACCATTCAAACACTTGTTGATATGTTGAGGGCGTGTGCCCTAGATTTTGGGGGAAGTTGGGATGACCATTTGCCACTAGTTGAATTTTCTTATAATAACAGTTACCATAGTGGTATTCAAATGGCACCTTACGAACTACTATACCGGAGAAAATGTAGAACTCCCGTATGTTGGGACGAGGTAGGACAAAGAGAGCTTGCGCCAAGTGATTTAATAGCAGCAGCAAATGAAAAGATTGAATTGATTAGAACTAGATTGAAAGCGGCCCAGGATTGGCAAAAAGCTTACGCAGACAAGAGAAGGCGTCCTATCGAATTCCAAGTCGGAGATTTGGTTCTATTAAAAGTGTCCCCATGGAAGGGTATAATTCGTTTTCGCAAACGGGGAAAGTTAGGTCCTCGTTATATCGGACCGTTTAAAATCTTGGCTCGGGTTGGAAATGTTGCTTATCGATTAGAACTACCACCCCCCCTGGATGGGATCCACAATACCTTCCATGTATCACAGTTGAGGAAGTGTCTTGCGGATGACACAGCATTAGTACCACTCGATGATATTGAGTTGGACGAGGGATTGAACTATGTCGAAAGACCCATAGCCATTAAAGACTTCAAGGTAAAGAATCTCCGCAACAAAACTGTTAGACAAGTGTTGGTACAATGGCATCACCGAAAAGGTTCAGATCTTACATGGGAAGCAGAAGATGAGATGAGGAGACACTATCCTTTTCTTTTCGGTATGTCAATATTTAAATTTATGTTCAGGTTTCGGGGACGAAACCTCTTTTAAGGGGGGTAGACTTGTAACGCCCCAAAAACGATAAATGATAAGTATATAAGGAAAATAATATTAAACTTAATGTAGTTAAGGAATTATGGTGAGATCATAGCTAAATGTGGTTAAAGGTTAGAGTTGTAACTAGCAAATAAGTGAAGGGGTGAAAGTGTAAAAAATTAACTTAACTAAATTTAATAAAACAATAAACATCCCAAACACACAGTACGTGTGTCTGGGAGCGATCGAACAAGGCAGAAGAGAGGGGAAACCCTAGCTCAAGAAATCAAGCAATCCAATCCAAGATCATAAGCTAATTCAGTGCATGATCCATAAATTGTGATTAGCTAACCCTAATCTCTTAAGTGGTAAGTTTAATTTTCTGAAATTGTGAATTGTTGAATAAGGGGTAAAACCCAATTTCGATTTCTTGTATCAAATGTGAGAAATCTGAGTTAAGATTTCTTTCTAGAACAGGAATCATGTTTGATTTTGGGATTTATGATAGGTATAGTGAAAACCCACTTTGTAGAGATTGAGTAATGAGTAGGAAGCTTATAATGTTATGATCATGTGTTAGATTGATATATGATTTTGTTTGTAATACTTGAATGCTAGATAAACTAATATAGGATGAATTAACTATATAAACTCAAGGGAATGTGATTGTCTTGTGATGATAAACTAGTAGGAATATGCTTAATAGACTTGTACCTTGTACCTTAATTAAGGTGCCTACCAAGTGTTCGATGAAACGCCTAAAAGATGAATGTATGTGGAAATGGTGAAATGAGTTGAGAGACTAAATGAAAGAATGAATGTTTAATGTACGCGTAAAGGAGGAAGGTACAAGCACCAAGAAAACGGAAGGCGCGCAAGATTGAGGTATGTTTCGTTGCATACAAATCCTTGTCATATCCTCTTTTTATTTAGATTTGATATAGAACTATCCTTGTATAACAGATGTGACAAATAGAGAGTAAATGACAAATCCGGGTGGATTTGGATATGCTACCGAAAGTTGTGTTAAGCTATGCATTTTGACCGATTGAAATTAAATCATGTCAAGTAAAGATGAACGCCATCCGTTCTAACGGATAGCTTTGAACGCTATAATAAAGGTGAAAGTTATAATCCGTTTTACGGATAGAACAAAGAGTAATGTTGAAAGAAAATAACCCAATTAAACGGGTTGAATGTGTATACTTAACTCTCAATGAGAGTGTTTATGCTAAACCCAATTAAACGGGTTGAATGTGAATGCTTAACTCTCAATGAGAGTGTTTATGCTAAACCCAATTAAACGGGTTGAATGTGTATGCTTAACTCTCAATGAGAGTGTTTATGCTAAACCCAATTAAACGGGTCGAATGTGTATGCTTACTCTCAATGAGAGTGTTTATGCCTAACCCAACTATTAGGGTAGTCGAATACGTAAAAGTAAGAATGTTTTTGTATGGATAAAGCTAAAACGAAAGGATTATGATTTACTAGGGTGATAACTAACCTTTTAAAATTTTGATGTTAATGTAGGTAAAACTCTTGTATAGGAGATTTGGAGATATGGAGCGAGCAC
This sequence comes from Helianthus annuus, assembly GCF_002127325.2. Lineage (NCBI taxonomy): Eukaryota > Viridiplantae > Streptophyta > Magnoliopsida > Asterales > Asteraceae > Helianthus > Helianthus annuus. The sequence continues at coordinate 94,374,701 of NC_035435.2, read as the reverse complement.
GTGTTCAAGCCTTATTATACCAAGCGCTTCCGCTAGTTTATATGCATACTTTTGGGTCCACGTTTTGTTACTTTGTTAAATCTTGTTAGAAGTCTTACACTTGAAAACTTGTTGTTTTTGTTTGGGGTAGTTTAATGCTAATAGGGTCGTAGGTGTATGTTGTCTATTATGTCAAAAACAGGGGGCATGTCCGTTTTACAAACGGGTCATGCCCAAATTTTGTAAAAATTCCTATTATGTGTCAAAGTTGGTATTTTGATGTCCGAAAAATTATTCTTTTGTAAGTAATCTAACATTATGGAAATGCGGACCTTACACCATGCTTTAAAGGTTGTACATTAGGCTTTAAATGGTTGTACAATGGCAAATGACCATTTCTATCCTTCCTATATCCTTATATAAGTATTTTATATATATATATATATATATATATATATATATATATATATATAAATATATATATATATATAAATATATATATATATATAAATATATATATATATATATGTATATATATATATGTATATACACACATATGGGACCACTAAAATGAAAACCACCTCCAGTTGTAAGAACCGTGAGAACCGGTTCCTAACCAATAAATCAAGAAGATGGATGGATGAGATTAAAAGTAACTAATATTAATATTAAGTACATTTTGTCGTATTATGTTTTTAATATTTTAATTCAAAAGGGTAGCTTAGTAAAATTACATTTTTTTTCTTTTTTTCTTTATTATTTTTTGTTGCTTTTTTGTTTTATTAAATTACTTTTTGTTTTTTAAAAATAATTTTTTTATTAAAAGCATTTTTGAATTCAAATTTTTTTAACAAAGACAAGTATTTTTGCGCCCCGGTTTTTGAACGTCGTTTTTACGCCCGGCTTTTTCACGCATGGTTTTTTTATGGGTGGTTTTTGCACACCATTTTTTACGCTCGGCTTTTTCAAAGCGTCGTTTTTTTAACGCACCATTTTTTACGTCCCATTTTAACGCGGTGTTTTTTACGTCCCGTTTTTTCGCGGCGTTTATATTCCCCGCATTCACGCCCCTTTTTTACGTCCCGTTTTAACGTGGCGTTTTATGTTAAACTTTTTACGTTTTACGTTTTTACGTTTTACGTTTTTACGTTTTACGTTTTTACGTTAAACTTTTTACGTCTTACGTTTTTACGTTAACCTTTTTACATTTTATGATTTTACGTTTTTACGTTACACTTTTTATGTTTTACGTTTTTATGTTTTACGTTAAACTTTTTACGTTTTATGTTTTTACATTTTACGTTTTTACGTTAGAGTTTTATACGTTTTACGTTTTACGTTAAACTTTTTACATTATACGTTTTTACGTTTTACGTTAAACTTTTTATGCTTTATGTTTTATGTTAAACTTTTACGTTTTACGTTAAAAAGTTTACGTTTTACGATAAAAAGTTTACGGTTTAACTTTTTTTTTTTCAACAAAAACTTTTTTACACAAAACGAACGCACCAAATAATCGCAAACTCGGTAGGTGTCTCAGATGGATTGTTATCATCATCGACTAGGGGGGAAAATATAAAAAAACCAACAACATCAAAACAATGTGTATCTCGAAAAAAACGGGTTTTGGCTTAGATTTTCCCGATAATCAGAGGCTGCAAAGTGGGGTTGCATGTTCAAAAACCTACCTCCACCATCCTTGCCGCGCCATCGTCATCAAAATATGCGTTTTTTTTTTTTTTTTTTTTTTTTTTTTTTTTTTTTTGCATCATCACTGCCAAGAACACAGACCCATCAAGCATCTCTAATATATACATCCAACACCCATTTCATATAGAATACCTAAATCAAAGGAAAACCCAGCAAACAAAATCAAACAAACATGTTGTGCAGACCCATCAAGCATCTCTAATATAAACATCCAACACCCATTTCATATAGAATACCCAAATCAAAAGAAAACCCAGCAAACATAATCAAACAAACATGTTGTACAGACCCATCAAGATGGATGAGTCCCAAAAATCAAAACTCATTCAAAAACAAATTGTGTGATTGCAAAAAATAACAGAAACAAGATCGAATCTTTGGACCCCCACCAACCACCTACACCAGCACCGACTCCCGAACACCCCACCCCTATCACCGTCTTCCGCCACCTCCCACCAACACCTCCCCGCCGCCGTCCTCTTTCTCTCACCTCGGTGAGAGAGAGATGAGAGAGAGAGCATATCAGAGAGAGAAACACCCTTCAAAGGCATCCCACCGCCGCCGTCCTCTTTCTCAGCCGGAGCTGCAACGCCACCACCGCCGTTGCAACGCCACCGTCGTCGTCCTCTTTCTCTTCATTGAATATGGGTCTTCATCGAATCCGGGTCTTTATTGTATCCAAAACATCAGCGGATCCGGATCTTTCTCTTCATTGAATATGGGATAAGAAAGGGGGCGGCGGTGATGGTTTTCTCCGGCGATTAGGTTTTGTTGTAGGGTGGTGGTGATGGTTTACTTCGGCGGTTAGGTTTTCTCCGGCGAGTTTGATGTCTGGTTTGGGGAGAGATGAGAGAAAGATGAACAGAGAGATCCATTATTATCTTCAAAATATGAAATGAAGAGAGAGATAGGGGATATAAATGAGAGATGACAAGAAGTGGCTTTTAATGGAGAGAGAGAGATTAGATATTTGAAGTAAATGACCAAAATACCCTTTATTTTGATTTGTTGAGAGTGGTTCTTATGGTTCTTACAACTGGGGATGGTTTCTATTTTAGCGGCTCCCTATATATATGTATATATATATATATAGGGGGAGGTTCATTTGAGAAAAAAATTAAATTGAGAAGAAAAAGAATAAAGGGTACAATTGTAAAACATTAAATAGTTTTTCTTTCCTCTCATTTATTATTATTTTTAACTAATTAATCAGTAATAAAGACTATCATCTTCCACACTAAAATTTTTGCCTAGACACATCAAAATTTACCCTAAACGTTTTTGAAATTTGTCCTACACATACTGAAATTTATCCTACACAACTCGTAATTCATCCTACACACCTCATAATTTATCCTACACTTTAAAATATTCTTTTTCTTCTTTGAAAAAATATATTTTTTTTGAAAATAAGTTACAATTTTAATTTAGTTAGATGTTAAAAACGAAGACTAACAATTAATGATCAATTTAATTTTACCAATATACCCTTACACCCATATTAAATACAAAAATTAAATGAAGTGAAAGGAAACATTTTTATTGGTTGAAGATTGTTCTTTTTTATTCTTACAAAAAATTTCTTCTCATTTGAACCCTCCACTATATATATATATATATATATATATACACACACATTATTAGTATGAATTTTATATCTTTTTTTATCAAATTATATGGAGAGTATACATACATACATACATAGGGAGGGGCTCATGCGAGAACCACCATTATTGTGAGAACCGTGAGAACCGCGAGAATCAATGTGAACACAACCTAAAATAGCTAAAAAAACCTAACCCCCACCCCCAGCCCTAAAAAAACCTAAACCCCCCCTCTCAAAAAAAAAAAAACCTAAACCCCCACCCCCCCCCCAAAAAAAAACCTAACCCCCCCCCTCAAGCTAAAATGCTAAAAACTAAATCCCCAAAAAACCTAAAAAATCTAAAAAAAATCTAATTTTTTTTTAATATTTTTTATGCTCAAATCGCTACTTTTAGTAGCAAAAAAAAAAAAATTTTGTAAAAAAAAATTTTGTTAAAAAAAAATTTTTAATTTTTTTTGGCTTCGAAAAGTATCGATATTTATATAAAAAATATTAAAAAAATTTTGTGTGATTTTTAGCTATTTTTAGCCATTTTTGGTTGTGACACTCTGGGATTTCCCCGAGCACTATCTTGTAATATCGTTGCGTGTTTATACATTATTAAATGAAAGTTGTGTTTTATTTCCTTGTTCTATGTGAGTGTGTACATGTAGTATATATATATATATATATATATATATATATATATATAGGTGTGTATTACTAAGAACCGAAACCCCAAGGACCCGACTCGAGACCACTCCCGGTCTCGAGTGAACAGTAACAGGCGGGCCGGTTGGGCCATGCAACCGAGAAGCCCATTTCGGGAGCCCTCAACCCACTCAAGGTGCACCACCCTATTATAATAACCAAAAACCCAACACACCCTCCTTTACACTCTCCCTCATTTCACTCTCACACTCTCTACCTCTCCCTCACTAAAACCCTAACAAACATCACCCTCTTCTCTCTCTCTCGGATTCAACCAAGGACTCTCGGTTCTAGCTTCGGATCTTAATTTGAAGCTTATTCATCATATTCTCACACTTTGAGTCTAGCCGGTTAGTATCTCTTTTGGTTGAATATTTAAAAGTTGTTGTTATATATGATGGTTATATAAAGGTGCTTGTTTGATGATATGAGTAACATGTTTTGCTTGATTAACCATGTTCCTTCATGATTTATATGTGAACGGTTTGGCGAAAAGAGGATTAGAACCATTCGGATTATGTTAAGTGCAATAGTGATCCTTCTATCTTAGTTATTTTGGCTCATAAATGCTTGGTTGTGAAGGATGAACATGTGTGTGTATGAATCAATGTTTGATGATTGTTACCATCCGATTTATAATGATAAAATAGGGCAAATATGGTGTTTAATGATTGTCTTATTTGTCACATGATTCTGTTCATAAATCTCTTGTTATGTGTTGAAGTTGCGTTTTTGAACCAAGAATTATATGTTAGTTGATTTGTTTGAATATGCATGATGAACTACTTGAAGATCATGAAAAATATTTGAATATGCTATGTTTGATCTGAATATTGGGAAAATTAGACAACAAAACATGTTTGTGAATTTCTATTGGATAGTACACCAAATCACGATTATGCAATTCTATTGGATAGTACAATTGGACAGGTTCTAGAAGGATTCTGGTGCACGTATCCGGGGTTGCGAGTCGAGACCCTTGGTTGCGACTCGAGACCATCCCATGACAACTCGAGACGGACTTCAGGGACTCGAGACCGGCAAGGTCTCGACTTGAGACTTCATGATCTCGACTCGAGACTGGACTCGAGACCTCTGAGGTTGCGACTCCTAACCGGCACCACTCGAGACCAAAACATGATAACACGAGATCTCCTGGTTGCGACTCGAGACCGTGTGTTCTCGAGTCGAGACCGCCTTGTCTCGACTGGGCTGCCTACTTTGGTTATTGGGCCACAATGTGTTTAGTTTGGGCTACCTGTTGACTGGACTATGTGTTGCTGAAATTCCGTATGATTGTGTAAATAGTAGGGCCGGCCCAATAACCCAATGTATGTTTGTATGCATGCTATGTGTTAGTTATGTGTAGATTATATGTGATTACTTGTACCCCGACTTGACCTATATTTGGTAACCATGCTAGGACGTGGTGACCAACGTGATTGACAGGGTAATTAATCTACCGAGCAACCCAAGGTGAGTTCACAACTTAAAGCATGCGTTCCCGGTGGTTTGGGAAACGGAACTAAAAACAACACTATCCCCTTATGAGGGATACAACTTACTTTTCTTCCCTTGTTATTGGGAACCTTTAGTTAATTACTGTTTATACGGATTGCAACAAACGGCACTAAACGAAACTCTATCACTCAAGTCCCTACTACATAATACCGATTAGTCGCCGGGGCCAGGCGAACGGGTTATTAGTTGATAGCGCTATTTAGGTTTTACCAGCCTCACACCGTGCCCGTGTATGGGATCGGTCGTGAACTAATGTACTCAGGCATCCGTCAATGATGATAGAACATTGACATGGGGGCATCCTGCGGAAACGCAACGGTTACCTAGTGTTCGGTATTGGAAAAACAGTTTAGTCGCTAACTTTTGGGGTAGCTCCCCATGGCATGTATAAACGGATAAATTAACTGGTGAAACAAGTTTTTTTCGTAATTAAAACTGGACAACTAGCGAACTCGCTCAACATTATTGTTGACACCTTACTGCATGCTTTGCAGGTAACCAGTGACGGAGGAGCTTGCTGCTTGGGGATGTGTAGTGTTCGTCTACCCCTGTGTTGGGTGGTTAAATAAACATGAACTATGAACCTTGTTTAAAACTGTTTTACTTATGCTTCCGCTACTTACTACTATTTGAACTTAAAACTTTAAGCTCTGAACATGATATTTGCTAATCGTATGGTTAGTAAGTATTACTTTGGTTACTAATCCAATTATTCAGTATAATTGGTGGCTGGATCCTGGGCAGTCACGCCTGTTGGTGCACTACATCTGCTGATTACGTCTTGTATCGAGTCATTATCTTAGAACGTTAGATCTAGGCACGTAATACGAGAAATTATGAGATTGTATAGGTTTATAGTTCTTGGATCGCTCATAGGTACATAGGGTCAGTGGGCCGCTCATGTGACAACTGGTTGGACCGCTTTTGTGTCAACAGGTTGGGCCGCTTTTATGACTTGGATATGGACCGCTTATTGGGCCTGTCCAATAAGCGGTTCCAGTCATTTATAAATACCCTTAGAGCGATCTCATTTGTAACGGTTCCTGATTTTCGTACCGAAGTGCTGCCGGATCGAAAACAGGTTGTACTCATTGTCAAATCAATAGAAAAGGAGTTTAAAGTGATATACTAGCTATTCCTACGTCATTTACTTGTTTTCCGCACCTGTATTTGACGAAAACACCACTGAACGACTCGTTCGGGTCGCCAAACGATCCTACAACGCCCTCAAGCGGATGATACTCCGCAGGTGGAATTTGGGGGTGTGACAGATTGGTATCAGAGCCATTGGTTATAGTGAACTTGGTTTTAAAAAGGGGAAAATCTTTTTGAGAAAAACCAGACTATAACCCGTGACTCGTAACGACACTACACTCCAAGTGCAAGACTCGACTTTTCGAAGATCATGCGAGAACCACCTCTTATTGTGAGAACCGCGAAAACCAATGTGAACATAACCAAAAATGCCTAAAAATAGCTAAAAGTCACACAAAATTTTTTTTTTTTTAATATTTTTTATATAAAAATCGATACTTTTCGAAGCCAAATTTTTTGTTTAATTTTTTTTTTGCCACTAAAAGTAGCGATTTGAGCATAAAAAATATTAAAAAATTTTTTTAGATTTTTTTAGATTTTTTTAAGATTTTTTTAGGTTTTTTGCGGGTTTAGTTTTTAGCATTTTAGCTTGGGGGTGGGGGGGTTTAGGTTTTTGGGGGTTTAGGTTTTTTGGGGGGGGGGTGGGGGAGGGGGGTTTAAGTTTGGGGGGGGGGGTGGGGGTTAGTTTTTTTTTAGGTTTTTTTAGCTATTTTAGGTTGTGTTCACATTGGTTCTCAAGGTTCTCACAATAAGGGTGGTTCTCGTATGAGCCCCTCCCTATATATATATATATATATATATATATATATATATATATATATATATATATATATATATATATATATATATACACTAGCATATTGGGTTCGTTGTTTCTCAGAACTACATCTCCCTCTCGTCATACTTCCTGACGAGATTTTCCCCTATGGCCCGAATTCTATTTCCTTTGTCTATAAGTTTTGCGCCATAGTGACGAAGTTCAACTACGTTTTCATGACTCATAGGAGGGAGTATGGCTGGCATGGGTTCATTGTAGGCAGGTATGGGTTCTCCATACGGTAAGACAGGATTTGGTTTGTTTATCATGTTTGGAAAGTCCAGTCTTTGGTCCACCACTGTTCTAGTTGATCTGGTACTAGAAACCTGGGTATTTCCTTGGGGTTGAATGCTGGTATTGGTTAGGTAATCTTGTATCTATTTCCTCCCACAAAGGTTTTGTCATGGGTATGCGAGCAGTTCCTTCTACTAAGGTTATGTTTGCCTCTTGGTTTTTCCTTTTCCTTCTCTTTTCCTTTTTTTCCCTTATTAAACCATCCCCTCTTTTTGGGTGGGAAGGCCTCAACTAATTTTGCTTGAATGACAATAGTTTCTTCGGTGTCTGCGTCGTATCCGGATGCAGTCCCGGATGGTCCTTCATCCATTTCGGAGTCAAACATGTGTCGATAGGTGTCGGATGTATTTTGGTCACTCATACTGTGAACTCAAAATTTGTCAAAACAACATAAAATCATAATACAGATATTGAGATTTATTTACATGGAATAACACAAAAAATTATTACATTAATTTCCTTCATAACCGTTTAAGTTTTAGGTATTAAAAGAATACCCAAATGGCTTAAACCAGTGGCTCTAATACCACCTTTTGTCCTAGCCCCCGACCCTACCCTGGGAGCGGGTGCCGCGAGCTAGTAAGACGGTATCGTTGTTTATTAAATTTGCAGCAAAATAAATAATCAGGATCGTAGTTAGGAAATAATTTCAGAGTTTGTAAAAAAACCAAATTTTTTATATTAAACAAAAGGCCAAAACCCATATTCCATTCAAATGTTTTAATAGGGATAAACCCAAATTGCTGAAAACATAAATTTCTTCTTTTATTCGGGTAATCATAGCCACCTTATTTAAGCCTTCAGTGATCCATAGCGGCTTCTATTACCTTCACAGTGGGTTACCTGAAACACGTTTGAAAAACATTTTATCAGCAAAAATAAAATACTGGCGAGTTCATTCCATTTTATAAAAAGGCACATTGTTATATTTTTACAATATCGAGGGCGATTACATTGTTTATATCTACCAAAAACTCAATTAGTATTTGTCACACGGTGGCAGTTCCAATGTGATGGTGGTCATAGCACTCATTGGCTAACTTTCGTCTAATAATGAAGGTTGTCAAGTAATGTATACAAAACCTCACATACTGGCAGTAATTGAAGAATACAAAGACTTAATCACTGTATGTATAACTGAAAACATTTAGGGTTTTGTAAAACAATTTGATAGAAAGAAAGAATGGCTCACTTTGTAAACTTAGGGTTTAACTAAAAACTTCCTGATAATATTTCCTTGTGAAATTCCTGAGTTCCAAATAAAATATACAATGCAATTGTGTTAGTATAATAACCCAATTCAAACTTTATCGATACATGACGAGATCAAAACCCCAACGTAGTTAGCAAAGTATAGCCTTATTTAGGCAGCATCTTTACATCCTTTGCTGGGTTTAGGATCGATCGGACATGGTATCAAGTTAGTGATTAGGGGTTAAAATACTTACAACGAGGCAAAGCTTCGTGAAATTAGGGAGGGCACTATCAAGAAACGAAGTGTTGGCCCATGTAATCCAACCTATAAGAACAGACGATACTGAAAGCCAAAACTGGTTCTCAATAGTTGATCCACAATAAGCAAATGCATGTTCTAAGTTCCCTCCAATGGCAGTGCTTCTATCAGCTGATTAATCTAAGTACTGATCTTCTCAACAACTGCTCATCAAAGAACTGCTGATTACAAAGACTGAGAAAGCCTAACAACTGCTGATTGTCAAAGACCTGATGAAGACTAAGCACTGTTGATTCAAAGGACAGATCAACCATTGAAGAAAGCATTGATCTACAACATCAGTGCTTGGGCGTCAACAACGGATAGGATTATCAGTATTTTACTTAACAACTGTTTATTGTGTCAGTGTTTTTCTATATCTGTGTTTATAGGTTGTTACTATGTTAGATGTCATTGTATAGGTAACGTCAGCACTAGATGCTCAGTGGTTAGGATTGTACTATAAATACAACATCACCTATATTGTTCTATTAGCTTTTTCACCATTCATCTTGTATGAACTAACTGTGAGCTCAGGCTGAGGGGGAGGTTAGTAGTGCATGCATGCATAGTTGAATATTTGTAATTCATACAATTATTTTACTAATGAAATCACGTTTGTCGAAAAGTATCTCTCTTTCATTGTGTTGTAAAGTTTACTTTCATTTCCGCTGCAATTCATCTCTGATTTACCTTTTTTCATTAAACAAACACAATCAATACAAACTCAGATCCTAACACTAAGGAAAGAAGCAGAGTATTTCATCAAATTTTGAGTGAAAAGGTGTAAAAGCTTTTGTCCCAAGCCAGGTTATTTATAGCCCAACTGGACCAGCCCCGCGTGTTGAGCAAAGAATGGAGATCCCTTCCGCGTGTCGCGGCCCGTGACCCCTATTCTTAGAGTAGTCTTGTTGCTTGTTATAGCTATGCAGTCGATCTTATCCGATGATACACGTATGGTTTGCTATCGCGTGTCACGGAAAGGTTTAGGGGATCCCCCCATGTGTCTCCGGGGGTCCTTGTTTCCATTTTTTTATTTCGGGTCACGCCGTACATGTTCGGGGTCTTAATTAGGGTTCCTTATAAGGTGTTTTTGAGTGTTGTACTTTCCATCTGTCTCTCATAATATATGTACACTTTCATATACAAACAATTGCCAAAATCTTTTACCAAAGGTTGTTTGCTGCCAAACTACCTCGATGAGCTAGTAAACATGTTTTGATGTGCAAAATCAGTCTAGAAAAAGAAACAAACTACACATGATCTCAAACAAACAAAAAAACATGACCTCATAAGCTAAATATGTATAATGTATGATAGGTTAGTCAATCAAACTCAAACACACATACCTTAGAGGATGGATGTTGAGCTAAGACCATCATCCGTTTCTAAAATCATAAAGTAGAATGCCTCCATCAAGAGATGTACAGCCTCAGGTTCTACATAATGTTGTAATGCAGATATAAGAAACAGAAACAAGTAATTTTCAGATTAGAAAATAACATAAAAAAGTAGGTGAAAATGACGTCGATAAATATAAATCAGAATTCAATATACCAGCACTACCTACTTCATTTTAAGATCCGGAACAACTATTTAGATGGAAGTTTGGATAAGATAAAGGTAGTTCGGTAGAAATTTTGGCATCATAACATTTAGATTAACAAGATTGTAGAAGATTCCGTTAATACCAAAAGAGCATACATCATTTTATAAGCCAGAGAGAAGAAATTTGAGGTCTCTCCAGCTGTTCCTAAAACTTATGTACTTCACATGACATCCTAATTATAGACATTAGCTTTGGAGCACATTACAGTTTGGAGTCAATGACTCATCCCTACGGATGGGTCCTCATTCGTATGGATGAGTCCTCATTTGTGCGGATGAGAACTCGTTCTCTCGAAAGTGTTGTCCTCTCAAAAGTGTCATGTGTTCGTATCTCACTCTCAATTATACACTATAAAACACACGCTCTATCTAGCATATTTAAATAGTGGCAGACACACACAATATGAACTAACAATAAATCCATATACATCAAATTTCACAACAATCAATGAACAACACCAAGTTATAAACGAAACCCTAGTATTCATGCATGTGTACGAAATATATATAAACGAATAAACATCTTCCTAGATCAAAACTTGTTAACTACTCAACCTGAAACAACCAAGAATCATATTTTCCGGTTAACACATAGACCAAACTCAGTTTAATAACATGTAGATGTGCACAAGGATTATTGACGAGATCATGGTACGTTACTGATATAGGTCAAGAGTGCTTGAGAAATCAAAAGAGTTAATCCTTGCGTTCGTCGACTAGAGAAACAACATTATTTTGCGAATTGTTTTTGTGATTAGGGTTTAGGTTTCGTGATTAATGCATGTATTTATATCACGCATAAGTTGGTTAAAATAAAACTCATAAAACTGGGCTGCTAGATGGGCGAAAGTGGGTAAGGGGACGAAGGCAATGTCGTTCGTGTGGGATCTTGTGACACGAAGGGGGTGCCTTTGTGTGAGATTCATGGGCAAAGGGGGGGGGGTTGTTTTATGGTTTCGTGTGGAGGATAAGTACATGGCACGATGGTGGTGGAGCTTAATGAGGGTGTTTCGTGTGAGATATAATGACACGAATATGGTCACATTGGTGTGGCTATGTGTGTAGCATGTACAATTTTATTTGTATAACTACAGTTACAGTTCCAGTTCCTTAGTTTCACTTAACTATATTGGGTAACAAGTTATCCTAGATGACTTTGTATTGTTACGAGTTCAGTCCCTCGTGTGTCCAAACTATCTAGTTTGCATAGAAAGTTAAACATGTTAACTTTAAATGTTTGTATGAAACCATGTCGTGTGTTTTAAGTTATATGTTTATAGTAATTACGCGTATGAATATCCACAATTCATAAAGAGTAGAAAAAGTATGCAAAACTGTCATGTATGAATATCCATAATTCGTAAAGAGTATAAAAAGCATGAAAAAGTGTTTGGTAATAACCTCAAAATGTGAGTTCTCACATCTTCAACAGCGATTCCAAGGCTTTAAACATATATTATATGTCTTTAAGCAGATGCTCTGATTAGTGTTTAAGATTCACCATGTTTGGGAGGAGAATGATTTTTCTACTGTTTATTTCTTGATGAAGAAGTCATGTTTTGGCTTTTGAATATCATGTGTTCATTTGTAGGTCTAACATAGTTTAAAATTAAATGATTTTAAAAAGAGTAAACTGCCATTTTGGTCCCTGAGGTTTGGTCACTTTTGCCATTTTAGTCAAAATCTCAAACCTTTTAATCTGGGTCCATGTGGTTTCACTTTTATTTCTATTTTAGTCCAAAAATCAAATTACCTCTTATTTGACTATTAAAAGCTGGTTATTTTGTCTTTTTCTTTAGGGGCAAAATTGTCCATCTTAATTTATTATATTATAACATATTAATAATTAAATTAATTATGCCTTTACCTTATAAAACCTTTACAAGATGTTCATCTTCTTCATTAGTCCCCACACCCACACCCACACCCAATACCTAATCTTCTTCTTTGCTACCGGCATCACCAGCATAATATTATCTACAGTATCCTCATCTTCTTCGTTGCTCATCTTAACAGGTGGCGATTTCTCCTGAGCCCTAGGAGGCCACCTACGCATCTTCTTCACCAAATCGGCTCCATTACCTAACTCCACCTCACCTTTACCGGCAGCACTAACATCCGTTGGATCTCTGACAGCCTTCACGCCATCGGTTTCCTGAATCGGTTGACTTTGGTTGGAGCTTTGACTCTCAGTTCCTGAATTTGGAACTTGCCTCGACAGATTCTCCTCCACTACCAACTGAAAATGAAAGTGAATCCGATCATTACAACTAAAAATTCTTTATAAGTCTGTAAGATTTTAGTTTAAATATGTGTTTTTCGTTTGGGTTTTTTTAAATCATGTTGAAAATGATGTAAAGATTTGACTGTTAAGTCTGTAAAATTTTAGTTTTGTTGCGCATTTGGTGTTCGATGAAATGCCTCAATTACATTTTCAAGGATATTGCCATTCGTTATTCACAAATTTTGTTTTTAAAAGAAACAGAGTAACATTTACAGCTACATTGAACTATTATGTAAAGATTTGACTGTTAAATGTCAGAAAAAAGATGGAAGAAGAAAGATCAGAAAGTATTATCATACGTGGTGATCTGAAGATAAGATATTTACCCAAACCAGCGAGGTTCTGGCATCCATTGTGAATTTAAAAAGCTTAATGCATCTAGATTTGAACAATAATAAAATCTCCAGCGAGATTCCGGCAGATCTTGGAAAACTATCGATGATGAGTAGAGCGTTACTCAACCGGAATTAACTCACCGATGGAGATGGTGTTAGTGTATGTGATAGAAAGAGACAGAGGGGTGTTTAGAGAGAGACAGGGGGTGTTTCATCTTTATATATTTTATAAATTTTTTATATAATGACTATTTTGCCTCTGAGGTAAAGGACAAAATAGGAGGATTTAATTTGAGAAATATGACCCGATTTCACTTTTGAATCAAAATGGCAATAAAACTCAGACCACAGGGGACCAGATGCAAAAGGTTTGAATTTTGGACTAAAGTGACAAAAGTGACCAAAACTCAGGGATCAAAATGGCAGTTTTGTGTTTTAAAAAAGATTGATGGTTTAAAAAGAAGGTTTAAAAACAAATAATTTAAAAAAATCATTTATAAAAAAATAAATTTGTATATTTAAAATGTATTTTATTATAAAATAGTCGTGAAAATAACGAAATAATATAAAAACTTAAAATAATTACATATATTGGCTCTTGAATAAACTTTGTAATTTACATAAACAACCCCTAATGTATAAAATAAAAAAAAAATACTCTTAGACTTAACTAGACAAAAGTAACAAATTTAGTGTCAGGTATCAAAACTATTATAAATGTAACCTCGAAAGTCTGATATGTAAAAAGATTTCTTTTGGCATGAAAGGTTTAAGTTCATTAAATCATTAAACACACCAGTAAAATAGTAATTTACTAATTTACACTTATTTTTTATATAAAAATCTTATATAGGTAATCCATAGGTTATAGGGTGGGTATCTAGGTGATCCATGGGTTATTTTAATTGAAGTTTGAATCTAAAATTCGACACAAGGCAGGTTTGCGTAGCAGAGAGGCGGCGGAGATCTTGATTCCGTAGCTATTGCCAATCTTGGGTGACGAGGTCGCTTTGGTGGCCGGAGGCATTGGGTCAGGCTGTTTAGCCGTTCTCCTTCAAAATTTGATTTGGTTTCCAGTTTAAAAAAATTATTCATTGTACGAATTCTTTTAGTTTATCTTATACATTTTCATAATTTCTCTGGTTAATATCTTTTTACGTTAGTAAGATATGGATGAGTTTTACTCATAATCATTTACACTGTATTTATTTTTATATGTTGTGTTATGTTTAATTTTTTTTCCCAATATTAGATATCTTTTACTCCTTTCTTAAGGCCATACGTAATACGTAATGGTGCTTTATAGGGGTGTGAAAGTTTTGATATGCCATAGGCATACGGGCATGAAGAGGGAGGATTATTTTATGAATAATGCCATGAGGAAAAACAAGAAAACTAATAAATAAAAGGGCATTAAGAAGTTTTAACCATTACATGATACATTATGATGGTGATGTGGGCCCTTAGGTATTAACCATTACCCATGGTCTTAGCAACAATCATTAATGCACAAGTGATTTTAATGTTTTAGAAAAAGTTGTCATAAATATAACTGAAATTCGTAGTGCATGAACTAAAGATATCATCATCATAGATTCATTTAACCTCCAACGATCTAGAAATTTCATTGCATTGGGTATGGTGAATTAGATGGTGAAGAAGACATTTTGTGGCTGATGTTGTTTGCCAAGCTAAGATGATTTAGTACAAAGAGATACTACTGGATGATTCGTATTGGCCAATGGAAGAAAACTCGGATAGTCCTTCGAATGCCAAATAAGATGCCACTGGCATCTTTGAGGGAAGTAAAGGAATGGAAGCTTCGGAGTTCAAGACTTTAATGGCTTGTCGTATTGATGGGCGAAGTTCCGAATCAGGGTGCACACACCATAACCCAACGATCAATACACGCTTGATTTCTTCTTCCTCAAAGTCTAACTCTAAACACGGATCAACTGCCTCTAAAAGAGCCCTAGTTCCATAGAGACCCCAAACCCATTCTATTAAGCGTATTTGATTTTCTTCATCCTTGTTCTCTATGGGTTTTCGGCCACAAGCTATTTCCAATGCAACAACTCCAAAGCTAAAAACATCTGATTCCTTGGTTGCTTTACCAGCGACTATACATTCAGGGGCCATATAACCTAGGGTTCCAGCCAACATAGTTGTTTGCGCACCTTTCTCATGGTCAACTAACTTTGCTAGCCCAAAATCACCAAGCTTCGCATTGAAATTTGAGTCCAACATCACATTACTCGATTTGATATCTCTATGCAGAACACATTGCTCCCACTCTTCATGTAAATATAATAAAGCAGAAGCCAGATCTTGGAATATTTTATACCTTCTATTCCATCCTAGTAAGCTCTTTCCTTTGAATATATGTGAATCTAAGCCTCCGTTTTCCATATATTCATAAACAAGCAGGAGTTCTCCTTTGTCATAGCACCAGCCGGTGAGTTGCTGTTAATGCACTTTAGGTGATAAGTGCATGTCTCCCAATTTATTAGGGTCTTTATTGTACATTTGTAAAAGATAGTCCCAAGTTTATCCTAGGGACATTTTGTCCAAGTTTTAGGATGGTTTCTTTAGTCAGAGTTTTGTATGGTCTAAGGTCAGAGTTTGTTTGTGTAGCCTTTGTCTGAGTTTTGTCTATGTAACACCCCGTGTTTCCCAAAAGTCAAAGTCAACGTCAAGTGTTGACTGTTATTGGAATTAAAGGTCAATAAAGATTAATTTCATTTTAGTTTCATTTTGATTTTCATATTAATTGGAGTAAGTGTTGTATAATCAAACTAATCGGCCGATAATCGAACTGTGAATCAACGACCGACTGAGAATGATAGGAAGTAACAACGCAATAAAGCTAGTCAACCAATAATCAAGCTAATCAAATCAATCATCGAACTCAAGTGTGGGGATTTTAGTACTTTTATACGTGTGTGTGTGCCTTATGTGTTACTTGTGCATGTTTACTTTTATGTTAAAGTGTGTGGTGAATCAATCAAATCAATCAAGACTCAAAGGTGAATCAAACCCAATGGAAATCGAACCCGAATTGGTTGTAAGGATGCTTGTATGTTAGATATAGTAGTTGAGACTAAAAGTAATTTGATCATTCTCAAATCATCGTTCATCGAAGTCGAAATATCAAAATCGTCGCGAAACACTCAAAACCAGGCAAGCCGATCGAACAGGGCAACCTGATCGAACAGGCTAGCCGATCGAACAGGGCAACCTGATCGAACAGGCTAGCCGATCGAACAGGCTGTTCGATCGGGCAGCCGCTCGATCAGGAATGCTGTTCGATCAGCCAACCCTTTCCTCTTTTGGAAGCCTATAAATAGGGCTGTCCTTGTCAAACTTTCCACTTTTGGAAAAGCTCTGACCGACCAGCCTCTTCTTCTCACTAAATCTCAGATTTCTCTCAAACCGGTAAGTATTTCGTTCTAATCCTTGTACGTTTTTGTTCATTAATCGATTCTCCATCTTTCTATCTTTCAAAACTTGGATTTCATCCATGAAATCACCAAGATCTAGGTGTTCTTGGGTGATGTCATCATGTGTTCTTCAAGAACACTAAGTTTTGGCATCATTCCACCATGAATAACTTAGATCTAACCGATTTCCACATAAATAACCTAAAATCTTCCAAAGATCTTAACATTTCACGGTGGAAAAGGATTGGAAGATGGGTTTTCATCTATCTTTCAACTCTTTTACACTCAAAAAGGTGAAAACGAGACTTGAACCGATTTACAAACCATTCTAAACAAACACATGGTTCAAGATTCAGGTTCTACCAAGAGATATACCGATTTCGGGTTAAACGTTAAACTTAAGTTCCAAACCGCCTCTGGCCGAGCTTGGGTGATTCCTGCTCGAGTCAGTAGACTAAGTAGGGACTTCAGCTTTGTGGTTCAACTCGTAGTCAAAATATCTCTAAAACATCAACAATTAACGGGAATAACCAAGTGTTAAGTGATAGGTTAACCGAATCGAGAAGCTGGCCGAACGGCTAGGCTGTTCGATCGAACAGCCCAACCGAACGACTACGCCAGCCGATCGGCTAGGCTAACCGATCGACTAGCACTTAGTCCCACAAACTCATGAAGTGTAATATTGACAGAGTTCTATTCGATCGATCGAGCCACTCGATTGTAATCATTACTACTCGAATCATGAGATACTACACTTCAAAACACTTAGACTTTTCGAAACATTGGAATGTCACCCGATCGAGCATGCCAACCGATCGAGTGACATATTTGAAAACAATGAAGTGCTAGCCGATCGGTTGGGCTAACCGATCGAACAGCTGTTCGATCGGCCAACTTGAAAGGTAGTACAAACCATCATACACAAACACATCCTTCTCATCAAAGGAAGAAACAATCCACTTGAAGGAACCAGCCGATCGAGCCAGCCGGCCGATCGAATGGATGTTCGAACGGACTTTCAAACCAATCGAACAGCCCACTCGATCGAACAGCTGTCCGATCGATTGGCCTATCCGATCCAGTTTCCACTGTTCACTTTTTCCGCGTTACTCATCGTTGTGTTATCGAACTATTCAGGCTAACCTATTCTCAGTGCTCCTCTCAATCCACAACCAATCACTGTGAGTATACTCGATCCCTTTTTGCTTTCAGCACTTTTGGGTGTTACATACGTAATCTATCAAATTCACAAACAACACAAACTATTTGAACGCAAACCTACTTGCATGTATTACTTGTCTAAATGGTTGCTGTTTATTATGTTTACACGTGGAGTGCTATCTACCTGCTTTAGCAACGTAGTACTATAGTTTGGACTCAGCACCCGTTCACACGGGGGTTGCTAAGGACAATTTCCTGCATGGATTACAGTGGTAATCATGTATTGCGAACTGTCTCGGACAGTCAACTCGAAGTCGTTGGTATCGATGGTCCCATGTTGATAATTTACATGCATCGTTTGCCCTTGTGTACGTGCTTGGTTATGCGTAAACTTTTCGAACTTTATATGCTATATCAAACTTGTGTACTCACCTTTACATTATATGTATTGACTTTTATTTTAACGTATGTGACAGGTGTTTAAGCTACTAGCGTGCTAGGGAAGCGAGGCAATAATAAGCTTCTAGGAGCCTGTGACCTTAGGACAGTGTCCACCTACCTGCTCCAGGGCCATAATTATCTGTAGA
This sequence comes from Helianthus annuus, assembly GCF_002127325.2. NCBI lineage: Eukaryota > Viridiplantae > Streptophyta > Magnoliopsida > Asterales > Asteraceae > Helianthus > Helianthus annuus. The sequence continues at coordinate 94,356,082 of NC_035435.2, read as the reverse complement.
TCTTGTACTGGCACCTGTAGTCAGTAAGATCTATAGCTAGCCGTCTAGAAGTCTTAAAACAATATTTAATTCGGTCTGTAATAATTAAGAATTTGAGTTGTCGGAACAGTTCCCATATTGTTTAGTTGATTTCTATGATAACTTGTTATTATTTGGGACACGGTATGGGACGTGTTATATAACTGAATTGTATGATAGTTGTTGTGGAAACTTCTGGACAATCTGTTTCGCTCAGTGCCGCGCCCCGATGATTCCGCCATCGGTTGGGGTGTGACAGATTGGTATCAGAGCCATAACTATAGGGAATTAGGTTAGACACGATCTAGTCCGGATCGCTGTCTTAGAGACCTAGACTATAGTTAGGAACCAAGAGACCAAGTTTATGTGCTTATTTTATGTTGTTCCCTTCTATTCTATCATTACATCCGAACTCCGAGCCAAATTTTGTAATTTGGACGGGATTAGGAGTGAAACCCGCGAATTCCTGCCTAAATTACAAATTTTTGCCAATTATTTTGTGCGATTTTCTATCAACAAACGGGGGAGAATTATACCAAATTAGGGCTGAAACCCGTAATTTGATGAAAACTTTCCTCTAAATTTTCTTAAAACAGGGAAGAAATTGCTGAGCTAGGGGTGAAACCCTAACCTTGGCAGTTATTCCGACTTTATTTTATCTCGCCAAGGCAATTGACGGACTCCAATGACCTGAACTCACGAGTATGGCCTAGAATGTGCATGCATAATGCCCAAGAATCGAGGCAGAAACATGTCCCCTAGAGTCGAAAGTGACGACAAGTCAACTGTGAATAGTTAAATTGCCATGGTTAGTCAAAGTCTAGTAGCCGCAGACAATCCATTTTCCGATTTTGAGTGTTGCTTTGTTGATTTTATATGATTTACCTGTTTACATGTTTTAAGATTCGTTGATTGCTCCATTTGTTATCAATCTGCGTGACCTTTGTTGCTATCCTATCTCGATTCAAACCCCTATTGATGTGATCTAAACAAAATCAGTGTGCTATGCTACGTTATACGACTAAGTTAGACGATACAATGTGATGCTATCCGATATGCAAAACGAACGACACTCGACTTGTGGTTATAGGTTTCTGTTTTCTGACCGCCTCTGTGATAAAAGTGCGTACGTGTTTAGGAAAATTAAGTGCTCTATTTGCTTAATTGCTTATGTGCTCTAATTGCTTCTGTGCTTATGTGCCTCTATGATTGTGAGCTTATGTGTTTATATGTGTTACGTGACGTGAGATGCGACGTGATTCTAAGCTTTAGTAAACTAAGACGTGCGAGATTCGAATTCGTTGTGTTGAGCCCTATGGCGATGTCTATTGCAGACCATGTCGTCATCATCAAGAATTCGCCAAAACCTTTCTCGTCAGGAAAAGAGAGACCGACGTCTCGCCAAGCTCATCTCAAGGTCTGTAGCGAAAGCTGTCAGTGAGGTGTACGAAAACACCAGCAAGTCGTCGGAAGAATCCCGAACCCTCACTGAACCCAGCAAAGCTCCGTTCAGTTTCAAGCAATTTAAGGCATGTGGACCCAAGGAGTTCACCGGTGAAGAGGGCCCTACAGGCTTATTTCACTGGTTTGACTCTGTGGAAGTTACCCTTCGTCAAAGCGGATGCCCGGATCATCTTCGAACTCTCAATGCTACCGGTGTCTTCCAGTCGCGGGCATTGGACTGGTGGACAGCCGAAAGGAATAAGCGCGGGAACGACGCTGCCTACGAGCTGACGTGGGAGGAACTGAAGGCTATCATGCTGGACGAGTTCTGTCCTCCCCACGAACGCCAAAAGTTGGAGGATGAGTTCTGGACCATCAAGCAGAAGGAGGGCGACAACGCTGGTCTCACCGCCCGTTTCGAACAACTGAGCATTATCTGTCCAGACCAGGTCAAGACTCCCGAAATGACCATCAAGAAATACATCCGTGCTCTTCCGGATTGTGTTGCAGATTACGTGTTCGCCGCCAAACCCGCATCAATCGAGGAAACCTACCTACTCGCTGCCGAGATTAATGACAAGCGAGTTAAGGCTGGTGTCTGGGATAAGCCATCCAAGTCGTTGCATCAAGTTACTGCCGCATCAACCGACAACCCTACTGCTCAAGCCTCCAAGTCCTCGAGAAGAAGAAAGAAGAACAAGAGTTGTGCCGCCGCAACAAATGCTGCTCCTCTTCAGTCAATACCGCCACAACAGCAGCAACCACAGCGCACTGCGCCAGTGATCAATGCGCCGCCAGCTAAGCGTGCGTACACCGGCCCCCACCCACTCTGTGCTACATGTTCTTATCATCACCCGGTGGGTGTGGCCTGCCGTTACTGTGCCCACTGCAACGTTTACGGGCATTTCACTGCGAATTGCCGCTATGGTCCGCGTCAAACGCAAGCTCAAGCCGCTGTTAACCAAGCCCTGCTACCTGCTCCTCAAGCTCCTCAAGCTGCACAGGCCCCGGCAAACAATGTTTGGACCTGCTTTGCATGTGGTGACCCTAACCACTTCGCAAACCGGTGCCCGAACAGAGTGGTGAAACAAGAAGCTCAACAACCCCAGCAACAACAACAGCAGCCTCAACAACAAGCCGCTCACGCCAGAACTTTCAACATCAACGCACGCCAGGCTCAAGCTGATAACAACGTGGTCAATGGTACGTTCCTTGTGAATGGTATATATGCATCATGTTTGTTGATACTGGAGCCGATAACTGCTTTGTGTCATTTGAGTTTGAGAAACTTCTTAGACGTAAGCGCTCTTATCTTTCGTCACCCTTCGAAGTAGAAGTCGCTACCGGAAGAACCATTGCAGTCAATTCTGTGCTCCGTGATTGTACTCTCGAGCTCAACAATCATATATTCCCGATTAATCTCATTCCAATGCAGCTCGGAAGTTTCGATGTCATAGTAGGCATGGACTTTCTTCGTGAAAACCATGCTGAAGTTGTGTGTTCCGATAAGATGATTCGTTTTGTGCTAGCTAGTGGTGATATTCTATGTGTTTATGGTGAAACTACTGCAAAAGATCTCAAGCTCATGTCATGTCTTCAAGCTCGCAAATATCTCCGCAAGGAATATCGAGCCTTCTTGGCCAACATTGTTGTAGCAGAGATGGACAAGAAAAGGAAAGTTGAAGTCAAGGATGTTCCTGTTGTCCGAGAATTTCCTCAGGTGTTCCCTGATGATCTTCCTGGATTACCTCCAAGACGTGATATCGACTTTCGAATCGACCTTGTTCCAGGAGCCAACCCAGTGGCCAAAGCTCCGTATCGACTCGCTCCATCTGAGATGCGAGAACTCTCAAACCAACTCCAAGAGTTACTTGAAAAAGGCTTCATTCGCCCGAGCACTTCTCCATGGGGCGCACCAGTCCTTTTTGTCAAAAAGAAGGACGGGTCGTTCCGAATGTGCATCGATTACCGGGAATTGAACAAGCTGACCATCAAGAACCGATACCCCTTACCAAGAATCGATGATCTGTTTGACCAATTACAAGGTGCTCAGTGTTTCTCCAAGATTGATCTACGTTCAGGCTACCATCAGTTGCGGATTCAAGAGGAGGACATACCCAAAACCGCTTTTCGAACCCGATACGGCCACTACGAATTTGTTGTCATGCCTTTTGGTTTGACCAACGCACCCGCGGTCTTTATGGATCTGATGAATCGCGTGTGTAAACCGTTCTTAGACCGTTTCGTCATTGTATTTATCGACGATGTCCTGATCTATTCCAGATCGAGGGCCGAACATGCGCAGCATTTGCGATTGGTTCTCGAGTTGCTTCAGGGAAACCAACTCTACGCCAAGTTCTCCAAGTGTGAGTTCTGGCTGGAGGAAGTTCAATTTCTGGGTCATATTGTGAATAGTCGGGGTATACACGTTGATCCTGCAAAGATTGAGGCAGTCAAGGGATGGGTTACGCCAAAGAATCCGTCAGAAGTTCGCTCTTTTCTCGGATTAGCCGGTTACTATCGGCGATTCATCGAAGGATTCTCAAAGATTGCTGTACCGCTTACCTCCCTTACTCATAAAGACAAGCCTTTTGTGTGGGGAACCGCGCAGGAGACTGCCTTCCAAACCCTCAAACACATGCTGTGCCATGCACCAGTTCTTACACTGCCGGACGGAAGCGATGACTTCGTTGTCTATTGTGATGCTTCAAACCTTGGACTTGGCTGTGTTCTCATGCAACGAGACAAGGTTATAGCTTACGCATCTCGACAGCTCAAAATCCACGAGAAGAACTATACAACCCATGACCTCGAGCTAGGCGCAGTTGTCTTTGCCTTAAAGATTTGGCGGCACTACCTGTATGGTACAAGATGTACGATCTTCACCGATCACAAGAGCCTACAACATATCTTTAACCAGAGAGAACTCAATATGCGTCAACGCCGATGGGTAGGACTTCTCAACGATTACGACTGTGAGATCCGTTATCACCCAGGCAAGGCGAATGTAGTTGCAGACGCCCTCAGCAGAAAGAATTACGTGATAGGTGTTCGAAACATCCAGGCTCAGTATAACCTCGAAGCTCTCATCCGCGAAGCACAACACGCTTGCTTTAACGAGCGTACGTTGAAGAAAGAACGAATCTATCATGATGGAACTCAGCTCGTGAGCAAAGCCAACGGGATATTCTATTATCTGGACCGAATCTGGGTTCCGAGGAGGACAGATTTGCGAAAGATCATCATGAACGAAGCCCACAAATCCCGATATTCCATTCATCCCGGTGCGGACAAAATGTACCAGGACCTTCGCTACAAGTACTGGTGGCCTGGGATGAAAAGGGATATTGCTCTATATGTTGGTAGCTGTTTAACTTGTGCAAGAGTCAAGGCTGAACACCAAAGACCTTCAGGCTTACTCGAACAACCGCCGATACCCGTATGGAAGTGGGAAAGCATAGCTATGGATTTCATAACTAAGCTTCCGACCACGCCATCAGGTCACGACAGTATTTGGGTTATAGTCGACCGTCTAACCAAATCAGCCCACTTTCTGCCAATACGAGAAGACTATAAGGTGGCCAAGCTAGCCCAAATCTACACCGACGAGATCATTAAGAATCATGGTACGCCTCGAGACATCATTTCTGATCGCGATGCTCGGTTTACATCGAGATTGTGGGAAACTTTTCAAGCAGCTCTTGGTACGACGCTGAATTTGAGTACCGCATTCCACCCGCAAACCGACGGGCAGACTGAAAGAACGATTCGTACTATTGAAGACATGCTCCGTGCGTGTGTTATCGATTTTGGTGGTAGTTGGAGCAAACACCTACCGTTGGTCGAATTTTCGTACAATAATAGCTATCACTCCAGCATCGAAATGGCACCTTTCGAAGCCTTGTATGGTAGGAGATGTCGCTCGCCTATTGTATGGCACGAGGTCGGTCATTCACAATTGACTGGGCCCGAGATTCTGCAAGAAACGACTGACAAGATCCACCAGATAAGGGAAAATTTGGTGAAGGCCCGGGACAGACAAAAGATGTACGCCGATAAACGACGCAAGCCCCGCGAATTTGCAGTTGGCGACTACGTGCTCCTAAAGGTATCACCTTGGAAGGGAGTAGTCCGATTCGGCAAAAGAGGGAAACTTGCGCCTCGATTTGTTGGACCTTTTAAGATTCTGGAAAGGATCGGTAAAGTTGCCTACAAACTCGAATTACCGGAGGAACTCAGCAATGTCCACCCGACTTTCCATATTTCAAACCTTCGAAAATGCGTAGCCGACCACGACGCAATAATACCACTCGACGATCTTCAGGTCAATGAGACGCTACACTTCGTGGAAAAGCCTATCGAAATCATGGACCGACAGACCAAGCAACTCAGACGCTCTCGCATTCCTATTGTAAAAGTACGATGGGAAGGCAAACGAGGCGCGGAGTTCACTTGGGAACTCGAAAGTGACATGAAGGCCAAGTACCCACAGTTGTTCAGATAGATCTGAAGCATCAAATTGGTAAATCACACGGCGATGTACGGTTCTCGGCCTAATTTCGGGACGAAATTCCCTAAAGGAGGGGAGACTGTAACACCCCGTGTTTCCCAAAAGTCAAAGTCAACGTCAAGTGTTGACTGTTATTGGAATTAAAGGTCAATAAAGATTAATTTCATTTTAGTTTCATTTTGATTTTCATATTAATTGGAGTAAGTGTTGTATAATCAAACTAATCGGCCGATAATCGAACTGTGAATCAACGACCGACTGAGAATGATAGGAAGTAACAACGCAATAAAGCTAGTCAACCAATAATCAAGCTAATCAAATCAATCATCGAACTCAAGTGTGGGGATTTTAGTACTTTTATACGTGTGTGTGTGCCTTATGTGTTACTTGTGCATGTTTACTTTTATGTTAAAGTGTGTGGTGAATCAATCAAATCAATCAAGACTCAAAGGTGAATCAAACCCAATGGAAATCGAACCCGAATTGGTTGTAAGGATGCTTGTATGTTAGATATAGTAGTTGAGACTAAAAGTAATTTGATCATTCTCAAATCATCGTTCATCGAAGTCGAAATATCAAAATCGTCGCGAAACACTCAAAACCAGGCAAGCCGATCGAACAGGGCAACCTGATCGAACAGGCTAGCCGATCGAACAGGGCAACCTGATCGAACAGGCTAGCCGATCGAACAGGCTGTTCGATCGGGCAGCCGCTCGATCAGGAATGCTGTTCGATCAGCCAACCCTTTCCTCTTTTGGAAGCCTATAAATAGGGCTGTCCTTGTCAAACTTTCCACTTTTGGAAAAGCTCTGACCGACCAGCCTCTTCTTCTCACTAAATCTCAGATTTCTCTCAAACCGGTAAGTATTTCGTTCTAATCCTTGTACGTTTTTGTTCATTAATCGATTCTCCATCTTTCTATCTTTCAAAACTTGGATTTCATCCATGAAATCACCAAGATCTAGGTGTTCTTGGGTGATGTCATCATGTGTTCTTCAAGAACACTAAGTTTTGGCATCATTCCACCATGAATAACTTAGATCTAACCGATTTCCACATAAATAACCTAAAATCTTCCAAAGATCTTAACATTTCACGGTGGAAAAGGATTGGAAGATGGGTTTTCATCTATCTTTCAACTCTTTTACACTCAAAAAGGTGAAAACGAGACTTGAACCGATTTACAAACCATTCTAAACAAACACATGGTTCAAGATTCAGGTTCTACCAAGAGATATACCGATTTCAGGTTAAACGTTAAACTTAAGTTCCAAACCGCCTCTGGCCGAGCTTGGGTGATTCCTGCTCGAGTCAGTAGACTAAGTAGGGACTTCAGCTTTGTGGTTCAACTCGTAGTCAAAATATCTCTAAAACATCAACAATTAACGGGAATAACCAAGTGTTAAGTGATAGGTTAACCGAATCGAGAAGCTGGCCGAACGGCTAGGCTGTTCGATCGAACAGCCCAACCGAACGACTACGCCAGCCGATCGGCTAGGCTAACCGATCGACTAGCACTTAGTCCCACAAACTCATGAAGTGTAATATTGACAGAGTTCTATTCGATCGATCGAGCCACTCGATTGTAATCATTACTACTCGAATCATGAGATACTACACTTCAAAACACTTAGACTTTTCGAAACATTGGAATGTCACCCGATCGAGCATGCCAACCGATCGAGTGACATATTTGAAAACAATGAAGTGCTAGCCGATCGGTTGGGCTAACCGATCGAACAGCTGTTCGATCGGCCAACTTGAAAGGTAGTACAAACCATCATACACAAACACATCCTTCTCATCAAAGGAAGAAACAATCCACTTGAAGGAACCAGCCGATCGAGCCAGCCGGCCGATCGAATGGATGTTCGAACGGACTTTCAAACCAATCGAACAGCCCACTCGATCGAACAGCTGTCCGATCGATTGGCCTATCCGATCCAGTTTCCACTGTTCACTTTTTCCGCGTTACTCATCGTTGTGTTATCGAACTATTCAGGCTAACCTATTCTCAGTGCTCCTCTCAATCCACAACCAATCACTGTGAGTATACTCGATCCCTTTTTGCTTTCAGCACTTTTGGGTGTTACATACGTAATCTATCAAATTCACAAACAACACAAACTATTTGAACGCAAACCTACTTGCATGTATTACTTGTCTAAATGGTTGCTGTTTATTATGTTTACACGTGGAGTGCTATCTACCTGCTTTAGCAACGTAGTACTATAGTTTGGACTCAGCACCCGTTCACACGGGGGTTGCTAAGGACAATTTCCTGCATGGATTACAGTGGTAATCATGTATTGCGAACTGTCTCGGACAGTCAACTCGAAGTCGTTGGTATCGATGGTCCCATGTTGATAATTTACATGCATCGTTTGCCCTTGTGTACGTGCTTGGTTATGCGTAAACTTTTCGAACTTTATATGCTATATCAAACTTGTGTACTCACCTTTACATTATATGTATTGACTTTTATTTTAACGTATGTGACAGGTGTTTAAGCTACTAGCGTGCTAGGGAAGCGAGGCAATAATAAGCTTCTAGGAGCCTGTGACCTTAGGACAGTGTCCACCTACCTGCTCCAGGGCCATAATTATCTGTAGATCTTGTACTGGCACCTGTAGTCAGTAAGATCTATAGCTAGCCGTCTAGAAGTCTTAAAACAATATTTAATTCGGTCTGTAATAATTAAGAATTTGAGTTGTCGGAACAGTTCCCATATTGTTTAGTTGATTTCTATGATAACTTGTTATTATTTGGGACACGGTATGGGACGTGTTATATAACTGAATTGTATGATAGTTGTTGTGGAAACTTCTGGACAATCTGTTTCGCTCAGTGCCGCGCCCCGATGATTCCGCCATCGGTTGGGGTGTGACAGTCTAGGCAAAAGGTCTGAGCTTTGTGCTATATGTTTTGTCCGGGCTTTCTAGTTAGTCTTGAAAGTCCGGGCTTTGCCTTGTATATATACTTTAATGTGGAATAGAAAAGGTAACGATTCTGTGTGAATTTCTGTGCACCTAACCCTAATCATTGTGTATGTTTTGTCTGGCGGCTGCTTTGTGTGAGTGACGTCATTCATCTTCATCTTCCTCATCAAGAATACTCAGTGTATTCTTGATTTTCTCTCAAATCCTTGCATTCTAGTGTTTCATCTACAGTGGTTGATCATCAGGTGGATTCCGCACACCTGTTGGTTGCTTCAGCTGAGTGAGATCTTGGATTAGGAGGCCTTACAAGTGGTATCAGAGCAGTGTGCTCATACTACTGTAGGTGTTCTTAGTTTGAAGGTTTTGGTGAGAAAAGTTCATACTTTGATAGGGTTTAGTGAGAGTTTAGTGAATTTTTGGGTTTTATTCATGATTCTTCATTCATATCTAGTGATTTGATGATGGATTTTGAGTAGTTTAGTGATTTTAGTGTTATTCTTCATCTGGGTTTTACAGGGGTTTTTGGTTCTTGTTTATACAGAGTTTTGAAGGTGAAAAAGATTCTGAGTTTGATCTTTGGAAGCTTTGTCCGTGGTTTACACTCTGTTTGTGTCTCCGGGGTATTGTTGAACCAGTGTGTAGTCACGTTGGGGAGATAGTCCGGAGATTGGTTCTTCTGAGTTTTGAGAAACTTATACCTGTTCCGAGTTTTTCAAATCTCCTCATATTGTCTGAATTTTAACCTTAGTGTGTTAGTAAGTCCGACTTTTTAATTGTTTTGTTTTTGTCTGAGTTTCATTGTCCCTTGAAGTCCGAGTTTTATGTTGGTAGAGTCGTCCGAGTTATTGATTCTCTTTGTGTCTTTAGTTCTTGGTCCGAATTTTATTATGTTAATTGAGTCTGAGTTTATTAGTAAGTATTAGTGTCTGACTTTTTATATATAGAGTTTCTTTTGTTTATGTCCGAAGTTCATAGTAGTCCATAGGTCCGAGTTTTAAAGTGAGTGGTTTAGTCCGAATTTTAATTTTTATATAGTCCGACTTTAGTTAATTCAGTCCTTTTATTTGAGTCTAAGTCTCATTTTCTTTGAGTCCGAATGTTTAGTAGTTAAGTATCCATTAGTCCGACTTCTATTAGTTCCATAGTAGAGTCCAAGGTTCATTTTTCTTTGTGTCCGAGTTTTATTAATTAAAATCTGAATTTTATCCTTTATTCTGTGTCCGAATATTATAGAGTTCATTTAGATCTTACAGTCTGAGTTTTTGTTTCCTCTTTGGTTAGTCCAAATATTATAGAGTTCATTAGAGTCCGAATTTTATTCTCAGGTAGTCTGAGTTTAAATTTCTAACAGTGTAGTGTCCGAGGTTTTCTGTTGTTTGTGTTTTATTTCAGGTTTGTGTGATCCGGGTTTCGCAACTCTGTTTAAAGCTCAAACACTTCACTCCGTGTTTTCACTCCGTGTTTTCACTCCGTGTTTTCACTCCGTGTTTTGACTTAGAAAAAGTCTTCTGTGACACAGTTCTTGCTTGGAAGCCCACAGTTGTTTTCTGAAATGGCAAACAACAATCTGACTGCAATGGTGCAGAACCTCAAGCACAATGCTGAGGTAGGGAGTAACGACAAACCTCCCTTGTTGATAAACGAGCTTGACTTTCCTGAGTGGAAGGAACGTTTCGAAAGGTACGTACGAGCAAAAGACATCAAAATCTGGTTGTGTATCGTTAAAGGATGTGGAGCTACTCCAGTACGTACGTTGACGATTGATACGTATTTGGCACTCACTGACGACCAGAAGAAGTTTTATGACTGTGAAGAGAAAGCTATGTCAATGATAACGATGGCAATGACACAATCTATACTTCATATTTTCTGTAAAAGAAATAGCTCAAAGGAATTGTGGGATAGTATGATCCAGCGATATGAAGGAAATGAAATGTACAAGAAACGACGTCTCGAACGTTTGAAGACTCAATTCGTTGTGTTCAAGGCTTTGAAGAATGAACCATTTGATGACACAGTGAATCGATTTTATCATCTGCTGAGCGAACTTGATAGAAGTCAAGAGGGTATCTACACTGAATTCGAGAAGGTTGAGAAGTTTCTGAATTGTCTTTCGAGAGAATGGAATATGTACACCGCTTTGATCAGAGAGGGTGTTCTCTACGAAGAGCTTTCATTGGAAGAAGTTGTTCAGAAACTGAGGGGTTACGCTTGGAATATGGAAGATCAAGCATCTGATTTTGAGAAGATCCAAGATCCTCAGTTGTATAAGGCTTCGAAACCAACGGATAAGGGTAGTAATGGTGGTGTCGGTGTCGGTGTCGCTTTGTATTCGGAAAATGAAGGTCCTGCAAGTGAACACACCTTCATAAGCAACAATGACACTTCAGGTGGAACAAACAATTCAAATCAAGGGATATACTCTTCTAGTGGAGCTCAGAAATCTCAAGGAACAAGCCTGAACATTCCTATGATAGATGCAAGCTGTTTGAAGTTGATTGAAGAAAACATGAGTCTGTTGGCGTCCTTCATGACTGCCTACGAGAACTTCTGTCTTGGAAAGCTCGTTGAACCGTCAAGTCTCGATGAGGACTTTGATCAGATAGATCAAGACGAAATGGAAGAACTTGATCTACAACTCAATATGGCACTGTTAGTTCGAAGAGCGAAGAAGTTTCTGTTGAAGACGGGTAGGAAGTTCATAGGAGGTCAGACAAAGACTCGAATGGGAGTCGACATGTCCAAAGTAAAATGTTACAACTGTGGTATCTACGGGCATTTCGCACGTGATTGTCGAAAGCCGAAAATGGAAAGATCTGACAACAATTCTCGAGGAAGTAATTCAAGACCTCACAACAATGCTTCAACGACTACCTCTAACTCAAGTGCTCGTTCAAGTGGGTCTGAAAATCTTACACCTTCGACAAACAATGCTATGGTGGCTCAACCTCTACAGAATGTGACTGAGCCTTATGACTGGGGTTGTGCCTTGGAAGACATTTCGGGAGCTATTGTGTCACAAGCATTTATAGCTGAAATTGTGAACGAAGAAGTGTGTGAGGAGATTGTCGAAGAAACTAGCATTGAGGAACTTGCAGTTGTAGCTGAGGTTATCGGGGAAGAATTGGACTCGGGGAATGTTGCTGAAAATGAAGATCCCTCGATTGAAGAGACTGTTGAAAAGTCTAACAAGACAGAAGATGGAGAACAGGGAGAACGCTTTGAATTCAACATCTCCACAGCTGAAATGCAGCAATTTGCGGATGCAGAAGCTAAAAGGTTGGAAGAAAACTCCGTTGAAAACGAGGCTTGTGCATTCATGGCTGGCATTGAGGTAAAATCATCTTCTGTAGATAAGCGATGTGCTAGATGTGTTGAGTTTGTGACTAAGATTGATAGATATGCACTTCATAACACAAACTTAATTGCAGATTTAGAAAAATCCAGAGAACTCATTGCTGTTTTATCTAATTCGGATAAAGAACACCGAATTAAGATAAAAGCGCTGAAAAATGATATCTCTGAATTTGAGAGACTTGTGGCTCAGGGAAATCTTAGAAATCAGGAATTAAAATCTGAACATGAAATGAATCAAAATTGTGTTTTGGAAAAGAACAAAATCATTTTGGAAAAAGATAATCTGATTTTAGATTTGCAACGAAAGATTGAAAAATTCAGGGATTCATCCGAAGTGATGAATTTCTGTATTAACAGCCAACGTCTCAAAGAGGAAGAAATGTTCGACATCGGTTATACTAAGGTGCCTCCTCCGGTAAACCGTAACTATACATCGATGCCAAGCATTGATCCTGAATTGGCAAATTTTGTGCCAAAGACTCCTCTGACGGTTGAACCGCAAAGTGAGTCAGAATCTGAGCCAGATGAAGTTACTTACTCAGATCAGTCGAAGAAGAGTGGAATTTCAAAGAAAAATGAGGTGAATCTTGAAAACATTGAAAATTTGATAAGCAATAAGATTTTGGAAATTTTCAATCAAGTTCAAAATGAGAAATCAAAACCAAAGTCACGTGGGAAAACTAAAAAGGCTGTGAAAAATGTCCCTAAAACTGAGTTTGTTAAAGGGGAAGATTTTGTCAAAGAGGAAGTAAAAATCGAAACAGGTTCCAACTCTCAGTTTGTGAACCAAATCTTGAAAAATTCCACCAACGCCTCATCATCTTCGACCGATCATGAGGAACGTCTAAAGAATGCTGCGAAAATTCGCAAATGCTACAAGTGTCGTGGGAAAGGACACTTAGCAGCAGACTGTCCAGATGACAGGGGTAAATCTCTTGTTGACCCTGATCAAAAGAAACCTTTTGTTGAAAAACCACAAAATGAAGCAGTTAATGTTGAAAAGAAAAATGGTAAAAATCAGAAGGTTGAGAAAAACAAAGTGATTAAACAAGAAGTAAAACCAGTTATCAAACCAAATGTTAAATCACAACAAAATCAGGATCAGGAGGAGAAACCTGTTGTTATTAACCGCGGGGACAGATCGGAAAATACATCTCAAAGACATGATACTCGTGAGAAAACCCCTCACAGACGACAAAATCATGTCACTTTCCAAACAGTTGAGAATGAGCAACGTTCTAGAGGTTCGAACAACAACTATGTTAGACCTCATGCACAGAACAGATTCGTGAATGATCGAAATGCGTCACCCCCCCCCCCTCGATTTCCAAATCAAAGACCGCATTCGGATAATCATCCACGATCATTCTCAAGACATGAAGATGCTCCTATATTTGGTAGGAATTTTGAGCCACCCAGGAATCAAAATTACAGTTACCAAAACTATGGAAGCCGAGGGTATGGAAACTCTGGTTATACCAACAGATCGTCATCTTCGTATAATCCACGATTTGCGGTGACTCATTCCAACAATTTCCGAAATGGAAATGGTGGACACAGAGGCAATGATGGTTATTTCAAAGAGTTTTCTTATGTTGACGAATCAGGACGACCCAAGACCATCATGGCTTGGGTCCCACACTCTAACTAAATTTTTGTTGGGGAGTGTAGGAGCAGCTGAAGAGGGCTATCTATATTTGGTATATCGATAGTGGCTGTTCCAGACACATGACAGGGAATAAAGAGTTACTGAACAATTTTAAACAAATTCGTGGTGGTTATGTGAACTTTGCCGGTGAAAAGGGTGGATACATCACCGGTGAAGGCTCTTTGTCAAATGGAAAAATCACGCTGCATAAAGTGAACTACGTTGAAGAATTGAAGCATAACTTGATGTCGGTTTCTCAAATCTGTGACAACAAGTACACGATGTTGTTCATTAATAAAGCTTGCTTCGTCTTGCGTCCGGGATTTGTTGTTCCTGAAGATTGGATCGTTATGAGGGCTCCAAGGGTGAATAACACATATGTCATGGACATGCGCCCATCGGTTAACTCGTCCGCTCCAGCGACATGTCTACTTTCGAAGGCGACTGAAGATCAATCGTATCTCTGGCATAGGAGAATGGGCCACGTGCATCTGCGAAAAATGAACCACTTAGTGAAAAACAACTTGGTGTTGGGGGTTCCTTTACGTAGTTTCAATATGCACAACAAATGTGAATCATGTGAAAAAGGAAAAATCAAACGAAAGCCTCATAAACCGAAAACAGTTAACTCAATCCAAAAACCACTTGAATTGCTTCACATGGACCTTTTCGGCCCGATCCATGTTGCTAGCATTGGTGGGATGTCTTATTGCTTAGTTGTCACTGACGACTTCTCACATTACTCAAGGGTATTTTTCTTAAAAACTAAGGATCAAACTGCTGGTATTTTAAGAGATTTATTCAAACAACTTGAGAAAAATTATTCACTTCCTATTAAGAAAATCCGAAGTGACAACGGCACTGAGTTTAAAAACCATTATATAGATGAGTTATGTCGGGAAATGGGAATAATTCATCAGTTCAGCGCTCCATATGTTCCTCAACAGAACGGAGTTGCAGGACGGAAGAATCGTACCCTAATTGAGGCGGCCCGCACTATGCTTTCTGAATCAAAAATGCCAATTTTCTTCTGGGCCGAGGCGGTAAACACTGCATGTTATGTGTTAAATCATGTGCTTACTATCAAAAGAGAAGATAAAACGTGTTATGAATTGCTTGAAAACAGGAAACCGAACCTATCTGGTTTTCAGCCTTTTGGGATTAAGTGTGTTATCAAACACACCAAAGATACTCCGAAAATGGGGGAAATTGGTGAAATTGGGTTCTTTTTGGGTT
This sequence comes from Helianthus annuus, assembly GCF_002127325.2. Taxonomy (NCBI): domain Eukaryota; kingdom Viridiplantae; phylum Streptophyta; class Magnoliopsida; order Asterales; family Asteraceae; genus Helianthus; species Helianthus annuus. The sequence continues at coordinate 94,340,931 of NC_035435.2, read as the reverse complement.
ATGCCAATGGAACTCCAAACAAACGCGTTTATAACATCAAGAAGCGAATAGTGGAGATCGTGTTTGATATAACTCCTTTGAGTTTTGATCCTCCACCGTCCGAATTCGGTCCCAAAAGTGGTTATGATTATGATAAATTGTTTGATTCGTTTGATGTTCCTGATGTTTCAGAAGAAGATTCGGAGGTTGTATACACACATCTTGTGAACAAAGATGAAGTGGATGCGAGCTGGAGAGCAAGTATTCCTACTAATGTGTCTTCGAATGTTCCAGTCGCTGATTCTTCGGCCGTAAATGATGCTGTTGCTGAGCAGATCCCCAATGCAGCTGCTCAAACTACAAGTGGAGATCTATACGTTGACTTTTCAGCATATCCAACTGTTGAAGCGTCTTCTGGTAATGGTGAAGCTTCTAGTAGTAATGCAAATGTTGAGGGGGAGATTCAATCAAATTTGGGAAACAATCTTCAAGCTCCGGCAATCCCAGTTCCAAGAACAAATATTCATCATCCTGTTGATAATATTATTGGGAATCCAAATGCGGGAGTGCAGACGTGAAGGAGTATTTCAGAGATGCAATGTCTGTTCTCTGCTATCAAGAAAGAAGAAATCTACAATCTTAGCCTGCATGAATGTTTTATCTCTCAGATAGAGCCGAAGAACTATCAGATGGCTCTGAAGGATAATTCTTGGTGTGAGGCGATGCAAGAAGAGTTAGCTCAGTTCGACAAGTTAAAGGTGTGGAATTTGGTCGATCTTCCAAAGGGCTAGCATGCAATCAACACGAAATGGGTTTTCAAGTGCAAGAAAGACGATAAGGGTGTATTTGTCAGAAACAAAGCACGGTTGGTTGTTCAAGGCTTCAATCAGGAGGAAGGGATTGACTATACCGAAGTTTATGCACCGGTGGCAAGACTGGAAGCTATTCGTTTGTTTCTAGCCTTTGCTGCACACATGCGTATCAAAGTCTATCAGTTGGATGTGAAAAGTGCCTTCCTTTACGGGAAATTGCATGAAACTGTGTATGTGTCCCAACCACCGGGTTTCGAAGCTCCAGGGTTAGAAAACAAGGTCAATTTGTTGGACAAGGCTCTCTACGGTCTCCATCAAGCCCCTCGAGCATGGTACGAGACGTTGTCAAAGCATCTATTGGAGCATGGGTTCTCGCGTGGTGCAATTGACTCGACACTGTTCATTTTGAAGAAAGGGGGAGATTTTCTGATTGTGCAAATTTACGTTGATGACATAATTTTTGGTTCTTCAAATGAAGAATTGTGTCGTGAGTTCAAAGCGGTGATGAAGTCAAAGTTTGAAATGAGCGTGATGGGCGAGTTATCCTTCTTTTTAGGTCTTCAAGTGAGTCAAGAAAAACCCGGGACGTACGTGCATCAGACAAAGTATATCCACGAGATTCTCAAAAGATTTGGATTGGAAGATAGCTTACCCTATGACACGCCTCTACCGACAAATCTCAAGCTTTCACCCGATGATGAGAAAGATCCTGAAGTGGATCCGACTCTATATCGAGCAATGATAGGTTCATTGATGTATCTTACTACTTCACCACCAGATATTATGTTCTCTGTTTGTTTGTGTGCTAGGTACCAATCAACTCCGAAGGAGTCGCACTTGAAAGCTGTCAAGCGAATTTTCATATATCTGAAAGGGACGCCTAAGCTTGGATTGTGGTATCCAGCTGAAGGTGGTCTGGATTTGATGGCGTATGCTGACGCAGATTTCGGAGGGTGCCAGATGAACAGAAAGTCAACCTCTGGCAGCGCACAACTTCTTGGAAATCGTCTTGTCTCTTGGCAATGCAAAAAGCATGTTGCCGTTTCTCTATCCACGTGCGAGGCAAAGTACATTGCTGCTTCAAGCTGTTGTGCTCAGGTTTTGTGGATTCAGCAGCAAATGAGGGACTACGGTTTGAATTTTACTCGAACTTCTATCCTTGTCGATAACAACTCTGCCATTTCCATAACAAACAATCCAGTTAATCACTCACGCACTAAGCACATAGATGTTAGGCATCATTTTATTCGCGACTGTGCTGAGAAGGGTTTAATAGAAGTGGTTAGGGTAGACACCTTGGATAATCTTGCCGACCTGTTTACGAAAACATTCGATCGGGCTAGATTTGAAAATCTGGTCCGAATGATTGGCATGATCAACCCTGAGTAAAATGCTTTCAAAACTCGCATAGAAACTTTATTTTATCTTTTCTGTACAGTTCTTACAGCTTTCGAAAAATTGAAAAACTCCAAAAATATTTTACTTAGTTGTAGGATAAATTTTCAGAAAAATACAAAAACATTCGAAAAATTTAAAATGAAGTCGTGTTGAGATATAAGGGAAATGATAGTACATCGGTTAGTCGTATCTGGTGCATGACTATGGTTATATGCATAAAATTAACCGTTAACTGTGACAGCTTCATTATACGTTGCTTCGGTAGGTTTTACGCGTAAATAAGAACCTGTCTTTGGTATATAAACATAATGAACTACGTAACTCGTGTGGCGCATCTCTCGGATATATGATCTTGGTACCGTAATTTCGTTTGATAGATTGCCGAGGTTCTGAGATACGTGGTCTTTATGCTGTTTATCATCTGGGTATCATGGTTGATTCTTTTACAGGAAAATAACGGGGACGCAAGTCTAGATCTTCCATGATACCATACATACGTGTAAATACCTTAATACCTGATGCATTCGACCCAAATAAGTGATAGACAATCACATGTCCTACAAAATTATGCGGGAGTCAAGTTCCTCCTCAATAAGTGATTCTATCACAAAGGACTTACTCCTGTGCCCTTTGCATCTGAAATTCAAGTTCCTCCTCAATAAGTGATTCTATCACAAAGGACTTGTTTTCAATTCCAAATAAGTGAGTATCTCACATTAGCTTATACGTCAAAAACAGATGATAAATGGTATACTCACCAGTAAGATGATCTCTCGTGCATACCTTGATACGGTAGTACATACTGAGGTGGGTAAACATAGTTACTGTCAGCTATTAATACACTTAATTCCATATCTCGAAAACAGTGTTCGAAAGCGTGCTAAAACTTAAGTGGACCACAATACCGTTGAACGTCTTGAACTGTCAACATCATTCTAAAAGATTAAAGCTAAATGCTATAGTTCTTGTGTTGGGTACTGACAGTAAAACCGATATGATTCCTTTGCTCCGACTTCACAAAAGGATAATTAGTGTAAATATGTTCTTAGGTTTAACCTATTTAATTTAGTTCAAATTGAAAAACAACAAAAAGATTTTGCTTTCCTGTCTCTATGTGCGAGTTATCTTATTAAGAATACTCTAGGGTTGTGAAAATTGTTTAAATAAGTTATTAAATGTTGGTTGTTTAATATTTCAATTGTTTATTCTGGGGTATTGGACTTTATTTTTGGGATCCAGGTTTGGGCCGATGTCTCCGGGGTCATGTTTCTTAATCCGGGGTTAAGTGTTTCAGGTCTGGATCGTTCATCTCAAGATGGAAGTTTTGGAGAAGCTGTGTGCATCTGTATCGTTCATCTCAAGATGGAAGATTTGGAGAAGCTGTGTGCGTCTGGATCGTGCATCTCAAGCCTAGGGAAGCAGTGATTTCTGAAAGGAAAGTGACTGTTGAGATTGCTAAAGTGCTGGATCCGATTTGGCTTGCCAACTTAAGGGAAGCACATCTGAAGAAGCTTCGGCGCCTGCCTCTAAAATACAATGAAGAAGATCGTGTTCTAGCTGACCAGTTCATCAATGTGGTTCAGTTCTGTGTGAAGAACAAGGTCTGGGCAGGAAGCAGTTCTCGAAGAAAGGATGAAGATCTCAAGACCAATGAAGACCATGCACTGATCAAGGGGGAGTTTGTTAATGCACCTTAGGTGATAAGTGCATGACTCCCATGTTACCAATGAAAGGATGAAGATCTAAAGACCAATGAAGACCATGCACTGATCAAGGGGGAGTTTGTTAATGCACTTTAGGTGATAAGTGCATGTCTCCCAATTTATTAGGGTCTTTATTGTACATTTGTAAAAGATAGTCCCAAGTTTATCCTAGGGACATTTTGTCCAAGTTTTAGGATGGTTTCTTTAGTCAGAGTTTTGTATGGTCTAAGGTCAGAGTTTGTTTGTGTAGCCATTGTCTGAGTTTTGTCTAGGCAAAAGGTCTGAGCTTTGTGCTATATGTTTTGTCCGGGCTTTCTAGTTAGTCTTGAAAGTCCGGGCTTTGCCTTGTATATATACTTTAATGTGGAATAGACAAGGTAACGATTCTGTGTGAATTTCTGTGCACCTAACCCTAATCATTGTGTATGTTTTGTCTGGCGGCTGCTTTGTGTGAGTGACGTCATTCATCTTCATCTTCCTCATCAAGAATACTCAGTGTATTCTTGATTTTCTCTCAAATCCTTGCATTCTAGTGTTTCATCTACAGTGGTTGATCATCAGGTGGATTCCGCACACCTGTTGGTTGCTTCAGCTGAGTGAGATCTTGGATTAGGAGGCCTTACAGTTGCACCAAATTTTTGTGCCTCAATCGGCTTATGAGCCTTACTTCTGAAGCATATTGTTTGATTCCTTGTTTGGAAGTCTTCGACACCTTTTTAACTGCGACGTGCAAGCTTAAATTTTTTAGAAAACCTTTGTAAACTCCTCCAAAACCACCCTCGCCAAGCTTTTTTGTCTCTGCAAAGTTGGCTGTTGATTGAGCTAACTCATGGTAAGAAAATCTTCTGGGCATAGAGTGCCCCATTTCAAGTTCGCTTTCAAGCTCCAAAGCAAGTCCATGTTCCTCTACTTTATCACCCGAGTTTTTCTTCCTTCGCCATAAAAAATAAGCAGCCGTAGCCAAAACGGCAACTAAACCCAACGTTCCAGCTATTACCTCCACCTTTCTCATTGTATAATTTTTCCCCTTCACAACATTTGGGCTGGTGGTTGGGGCTAGCTCTGCATATTCAACAACTTTTGATTTAGTACTATTGAACGTCCAAGATCGCACCATGTGTTTCTCATATCGATCTCCTGTGGAAGCTGAAAACCCAAAAATTACCCATTCGGGCAACACTTTCCTTAAATCAACGGTGTAGCTAAGGCCAGTTTCCCATAGTGGCGAATTATTTTTAAAATTGGTGAAGGACACACTAAGATTTTTAGAATCAGCATGATAATTAATCAAAGCTCTACACTCTTTCCCAAGTGTTATATTGTTATTCTATTTCCGATATGCAACAGAATTAAGAGAGCTGATATCAATACCAACATGTTCATCTATGGGTCTGGGTGAATTGGGATCCATTGGATCCCACACGTTGCCACCATAAGTATCAAACTCCACAGCTACAAATGGATATGTACTGGTGTTGGATTTATAAATGACCGGAAGACCAATGGCTTCTCCCGCCTTCATCACCGAATTATTCGGAGCAAGGAAGAATGTGAGACCATCACCGTGATAATTATTCACGTATGAACTGATCACAAATGTGAAACTCCTAGAAAAGCTGGCTAAATTAGAGTCGTTGTCCCAAAGATGAAGAAGTGTTTTGTACGTCGCTCGACCTGCTAACCATGGCGAACTACGATTCAGATTCCTATCGTAGGTTACCTGGATTCCATCACCCGGGATATAAGCTGCATCACCTGATAATATTATATCCTGGGAGTTGTTTTGACTGATATTTCTGAAATTGAAACTAATTGAAGTTGTATAAGGGATTAAAACAAGAAAGAAGATTGTTAAGATAGACATGAGTTTCTTTGTAGATAGCCTTATTTAACAAATGAATATATACCCGCACCAAGATTAAACAGTTATCATCTTTATGAGTACCGAATACGGTGGGAGTAGATATTTTTTTGCCTTAGGCCATCCGTAGTCATAAAGCCCCTTATGGGGCTTATATCACTAGAGCACGTAGTCATAAAGCCTCTACCTATCATTACCTAATTATTAATTTTCGTTTTTATTAATTAATTATAAAAATACTAACTAATTTTTGGTTGGTCCAATTTTTGAAAAGTTCCCCCATACCAGCGCTATATAGATCGCGCTCCCCCCCCCCCCCCTTTTTGCCCCATAACACCGCCCGTAGTGGTGTGCCAGGCGTTATAGGAGCGTTATAGGAGAAAAGGGCGCCATATAAAGTCCCACTACACATTGACTTAGGAGTCAACTTTCATATAAAAGGTCATGCAAAGACTTTAGCCCGTCAACTTTTTTGCGTTTATATAAGCAACAACCAACGCACTGTAATAGGCCTAATGGAAAGTAAATAACTAATATATATCTATACAATATTCATAGGTGTTTAAAATTCAACATGGAGTTGAATAATAAAATCCGAAAGAAACAATTTGGATTTCTTATTTTTCCAATCAGGGTGTTGCTTTACACACCCTCAACACCCGCACTATAGATACTTTAATTATTACCTATTAATGAAAAAATATCATAATTATTACCTAATTATTAACCAATATTTAATTATTACTTTAATAATTAGACCACCATAATTATTTTTTAATCTCTTTCTTAAGTAACTTCTTTCATTTTTTTATCATATTAATTAAAGTTTAATGTAAGTTAGCAACTTTTTTAATATTTATATTTTACTTTTCATTTGATTTTTTAAAATCCAAGATATTTTTACATTTATATTTTTACTTATTCACGTCTAGTAATTTAACAATCATCCTTTTTTTATGTTAATCACACCAATCAGGAACTTTAAACTAATCATAAAATCATCATGGCTACCTATAAACTTTGAAATAAAATGACATTAACAGAAAATGGCATATTAACAGAAACTGCATATTAACAAAATAATGGCATATTAAAAAAGTGCATATTAATAGAGATTAAAATGGCATTTCAGTTTTGCTTCATAATGGTTACCAAAAAAACGGAGAGCAAATTACGCATATTAACAGGAGAATCCATATGATAGTTGGATATTTGGGTTTTTTTTTTTTTTATTTAAAGGCTCTGAGAATTAGTGCTAGGTTTTTTTTCTTTATAATGTTATGAGAATTGCTATTGAACTAGCCAGTAGCCATCCGATACACACCTAACTATATTTAGGTAATTTTAACCATGGTTAATATTCAGATTAACTTTAACTATAACTAGAAGATTGACTCGTGCGTGTTGCGTCGCGACCAACGAAATTGACATGTTGTTGATCAGATTCACATTTACAATGTGTTAAAGATGTTTTTTGTCGGTTAACTCTGTATGACTATCTTAAACAAATAAGTAATTCACCAAATAAGCTCAATACAATTAATAGTGTCATAATTACTACGTTACATGACTTGTATACATATAAATAACCTATCGTATTAAGCTCCCCGCGTTGCGGCAGGGGCGTAAAACCGTGACAAATAGCACCAATGCCACACTATAGCCAACGACCACCAACATTGAAGTTGCGGCGTCTTAACGTTGAAAAATTAGACCGACATATAAAACATAGAAAAGAATAACTAACTCGATTTAGGACTCATGCGTTGTGATGAACTTATTAAACGGGTAAAAACTAGACGACGTAAACATACTGAACCACACGTATGTTGCCCCATGTTAATTCGCAAAAATTAGAACGAAGCGTATAACAAAACGTAAAATCGTTGAACCACACACAAACATTGCGTCGTGTTAAGTCGCAAAATTTACATCTAAACGTAAAACCAAAATTTTGCAAAATATGAAAAACATAGGGGATCAAAGTTGAAAGTAAAAAGGTTGTGATGTTAAATTGGAAAAACTAAAAACTTTTGAGTTAAGACTACAAAATCAAGTAGTTTTGGGTTTAAAGTGAAACATCAATTTTTTAAACCCCCAAAAGATGGGGTACAATACCACAATGTCTCAACTTGTTATAAATTTATATAATGTAAATGTAAATTTATAATATAATCACCACACATGGCAAACTCTAAATAACTTAGAAAGTACAACAATTAGATGCATAAAACATACATAAAGCCAAATGTACAACCCAGTTAAGCTCTACAATGTTATAAATTAATAGTATATAAATGGTGAAAAATTATTGATTCTCTTGATAATATGCATTTTGAAATCTAATTAATATTTGATATTGTCATTCAAAAATACTAGTATTTGATATGTTCAAGTTAAATAAGTTAAATATAACTTAGGAATTCAAGGAGAGAGAAATATATCTATTGGGTATCATACTTTACTTTAGTTAATATTGTTAGATTAGGGTGTGAATGGAAAATAGTTGAGGGTGTATGGAGAAAAAGCCATAAAAAATAAAACAAGCACATGCTAATTAAACCATGATCTCAACCACATACTTTCATGCAACGTTCACATCCAAAAACTCAGTAAAACATGACTATTTCTCATCAACGTGCAGCTAATAAAGCATGTGAATAATCCCTTTATTCCAGCTCCCACGATCTTGACTGTTAGCTTGACCTGACCCGTATCCAACTTGACCCGTACTCGACCCATACGTCCCGCAAAGAAACCCGATTAACCCAACAATCACCCTTTTATCTTCTTTAACAATATATTGGTCCTCTTTGTTTATCTTACCTTGTAATGTGGCTGAGGATATTGAAAGGTTAATTAGGGGTTTCTTATGGAATCATTATGATGGGAATAGAGGGTTGGCTAGGGTTAAATGGGAGGAGATGTGTATGCCAAAGTCTTGTGGGGGGTTGAATATATTATCTTTGAAACATCAAAATCTGGCTTTAATGACTAAGCATAAGTGGAACCTCCTGTCTAATAAGGATTCGTTATGGGTGAATTGGGTCAAAATCTATAACTTATTTGGAAGAAGTTTCGGGGAGATTGGGGAAAAAAGATCTAATTCTTGGAGTTGGGGACACTTATTGCAGATAGAAGAATAGTGAGGGAGAATTTTGTTGTGAAAGTGGGAAATTGTGAGAATACCTTTGCTTGGCATGATTTATGGCATGATAAGGGTATTCTGGGTAATTTGATTGATAGAAGGGATATAAAAGAGGCTGGGTATGAGCAAAGTACTAGAGTAGCTGAGATTTATGGTCCTAATGGTTGGACGGTGCCTGTGGAATGGCATATGAAATATCCATGGTTAGTGTCTACTGAATGTGGGAGTTTTTGTAGAAGTAGAGTGGATGTTGTTAGATGGAAAGGCAAGGCTGGGAAGTTAACTGATTTTTCTGTTAAAAAGGTATATAATATTGTCTGTTGTAATGTGGAAGAGGTAAAATGGAGTAAGTATGTTTGGTTTAGCCAATGTATTCCCAAACATGCTTTTATTGTTTGGTTGGCTTTTAGAGGTAAATTGCTTACTCAAGATAGATTGCTAAGGTAGGGTTGGGTGGGGGATTTGAAGTGTGCTTTTTGTGAGAGGTGCCCTGATAGCCATGATCATTTATTTTTCAATTGTGATTATACCAAGGCTGTTTGGAAGAAGGTTAAAATTAAGGCCAAAATGATTGAGGCTCCGGGTACTTGGCAGGATTTTGTGGCTTATTTAGAACAGAAAAGGAAAGGCAAATCGGTGTGGGAAATAATTCAGAGGTTAGTTGTTGCTGCAAATGTGTATTTAATTTGGCAGGAAAGGAATGGGAGGTTGTTTAGAGATATGAACAGACCTCCTAAACAGTTAGTGGAGAGGATATTGGAAGAGGTTAGGCTAAGGCTTATGGGTTTGAAGTTTAGGGCTAGTAGGAATGTGGAAGAAGCTGCTGATTTGTGGGGGTTTAAAGTTTAGAATGGGGAAAATTTTGATGGTGGATAATATGTGGTTTAGGGGGTGTCTTTGGGTTGGGTAGCGTATTGGCAGTTTTTGTGGGTTATGGGTTGGGACTGGAGGATATTATGGGCTGGGAATTGCTGGAATAATACGAGTAATTATAACGAGGGTAGTAATCTGGCTTTTTGGGCTTCTTTTGGTCTCTGGTTTCTTTGGAATTTTCATGTGCTGTGTTCAGGGTGGTGTGTGCGTTCCCTTAAATCTGATGTTCATTGTTGAACTCAGGTTTAAGTCTGCGGTTTTCTGTTGGGCAGTAGATTTTGAAAGACTTGGGATAAGTCAGAGCCTGGGAGACATAAGGAAGCATCAGGTCTTTGTGTATAGGCATTTATCTTTCCATTTTTTTATTTCTAGAACTATGCAAAGACTTCAGATCCATTTGTTAGGACAGAGGCCTGTGTGTGTAGTGTATTTTTGGTCCTGTGAGATCAGTTATGCAGGAATTATGGGAAAGGGTTTGATATGGGCAACAGGAGAAATAAGGGTACTAAATGCTTTAAGGGTAGTCATCTTACTCAAACACTGGCCTAGTAGTTATGTTGGTTTCTGTCTTTCTTCTTTTAGTTGTGTTTGGATAGGAAATTTGAGCCTTTTTTGTTTTGTGGTTAGTCTAGAGGGTGTATCAACCATTCTAGCCACTTCTGCATGTTTGGAAAGGAGGAATAGGTTTTTTGTGCTATGGGGTGGCACCAGCTGGGGAGTTATAAGGATGGAGGCTGCCACTGGCTGTAGGTCGTTATTCTTCCCTTCTTTCTCTTTTTTGGTTTTTGTAGTTCTGAGCAGTGGCAGTCAAACCAGGTTAGTTTGGGTGTTGTGGTCCTGTTCTGTACCTTTTATTGGTTTTAATTTGAGTCAGTTGAGTCAGTGTCTTGTGATGGGGAGGTTTTATTGGGGTTCTACTGGGTGTTCAGGAGGTATAAGGTGTTCTTTTTCAGCCTGGGTAGTCATCTTTCTAAATACCTTGCCTTTAGATCTGCTGGTTTTTTCATTCTTTATTATGTTGCTATTTTTTAGGAATTTTGAACCCTTTTTATGTTTTGTGGCTAGTCTAGAGGGTGCATCAACCATTCTAGCCACTTCTGCGTTTAGTGATGGGAGTATAGGTTTTTTTGAGGTTTGGGGTTGCACCTGCTTGGGAGGTATAAGGAAGGAGATTACCACTGTTGCTAGGGCATTTTTTCCACCCTTATATTTTTTTTGTATTTTTCTAGTTCCATACAGTGGTAATCAAACCCGGTTTACTTGGTTTTATTGGTTTTTTTTGTAAACTGTTTCTTGGTTTGCTATTGAGTCCTTTGAGTCTATTATGTTGGGGGGGGGGGGGGGTAATGCTGGTTGTGGATTTGGGTTGGGGCTTGTGATACTGGTTGGATTGTGGTCGTTTTGAGAAGGGATGGTGTTCAGGATATAATGGCTAACATGGCTGCTGTTAGAGGATGGGTTTGGAAAGGATGGGTTTGGAATGATTTACAGGTAAGGTATGTCTTATTTGTGGGAAGGTCTCATGTGGAACTGATGGGCAAGATGTTTCTGGTTGATGCTGTATGCATAAGGAAGGACCTGAAGTCTTTTTGGTGGCTGCATATTAGCATATTAGGGGATCTTTGGAGGATGGGTATGTTTATTGGGTTGGATAGGGGTGTGGGGAGTGGTTTCGGAGATTGGGCCGTAGATGTCAACTGGGATAGTTGGGTTGGGCTGTTTTGTTATGAGCTGATGTTGGGTTATTATGTATGCAGGTGGGGAATGTTGATAGGGGTATGGTGGGAAGACAGTGTTTTGTGGAGCTGGGAAGCAGGATTCTACAGGGAAGAGGGTTGTGGTTTTGAAAGATGTCTGGTATAAAGCGCCTTGTTATTGTTTTAGTTTGGTTATGAATTAGTTTGATTGTATAGGTATTACGGGGCTTGTGTTTTTTTTGTCTTGATTTGCTAGTTAGTTTGATGTTTGTTTTGTTTTGGACGAGGGCCCGCGTCTTTTTGACCATTTTGTTGGTTGGTCCTTGTTGGTAGTTGTAAATATTCTTTTTAGTAATAAAATTTACCGGAGGTGCTATCCTCCTTTACCAAAAAAAAAAAAAAAACCCAACAATCACCCCCTTAATCATTGTTTGTTTACATCATTCATCCACATCAGCCGAATCACCATCACCAACTCGAATCATCCAGACTTTTCACGGACACCCGAACTTCACCTAGTTCACCTCCAAAGTCTTCTCGGTTCAACCCGAATCAAATATACTACACTTGCAACATCTCACATGGCATCACGCTAGAAACGTTCACTAACATCTTGAGTCATCACGGATCAACGACCTCTACCCGGTCACATCCGATTCACCCGATTTGAACTCCAACACCATAATGTTACACCATGTTTTTTTCCTTTACCTTTTTCCGATCACCCTTGTTCAAGAGGCTCTCCACTGACAAAGAAAACAAGCCACCCGCTTCTTCCGTTTTCTCACCTTGCCAAACGAGACGAATCCAAAGCCACCTACTTTGACGGATCCTTTCTGCCCGCTTTTCCCGCACCACGCCGGTCTCCTCTTATCACGAACAACCGATCAAGGCAACCTTCTCACCATCTACTGTTATCACCGGTAGTATACCAGTTGCGCAAACTCGCAACCGAACAACCCTTTCAATGCCTTTAATCATGACTAACAGCTACGAGACACACACGTGTTCACCTGTCACCCCCGTCATCCTAACCGGTACTCTCCGCGTGACAACGACGAACACGAGCCACCTCCCAGTCTCCGTCTTCTGCTATATAACAGTCTCGTACCCTTGTTTTATGCCTACCCTCCACCGACCGACACACCCGCCGGCGGTGGAGGCTTCCTTCGATCTTCAAACCCGCTTCTCGAGCCCTAGTCTCTGATACCAAATGTTGGTTCAGGCCCCAAGATTAAACAGACTCAAAACTTATGAACAAGAAGATATTTAACGATTGAACTTTCGTAATATTAGAATTGAGAGTACCTATATCAAAATGACAGACCTACTGCCCTATTTATAAAAAATAAAACAAGCACATGCTAATTAAACCATGATCTCAAGCTTTCTAGGAACTACATACTGCCCTGCAATGTTTACATCCATAAACTCGGTCAAACATGACTATTTCTCATCAACGTGCAGCTAATAAAGCATGTGAATAATCCTTTTATTCCAGCTCCTACGATCTTGACTGTTAGCTTGACCCGACCCGTACTCGACCCATACGTCCCGCAAACAAACCCGATTAACCCAACACGGATGACTTGATCAATACTCAAATTTGAATCAATTTTTCGATTTCCGATTCAAATTTAATGATAATTTGAATTCGATTTTAAACACAGCTACACGAAATCTTTTAAAAATCCAATAGGAAGAATACCCCATATAATAATGATTTGGAGGATTTATGTTATACGAAAAATGTTTAAATACACAATGTCGAATCCCTCGTTAACTAAAACAGTGTCCGTTGATGGGGATTCAGTGGCGTTCTCAACTTCAACGGAGCTACCCTACAAAAGAGAACACCTTTAGCCTCGCCACGAAGATCAGGGGGGTCAGTGACCAAGCTCCGGCATGAAAGTAAGACTCGTGCCCAGGGAATAAATGATGATCAGGCTGTATTATTTAATTGGTCGGAATGTTGGTGTGGATCATAGGATTTTATGTTCGAATTCAATATCTTTAATAGTTAATTCTCAGTATTTTTTGTGCTTATGGTTGAGGCTACTTACCTTATCTTAATCTGCATCCATGCTTATAACAAGGGAGCCCTACTCTGGAGACAGACTACCCACTGTCATGGACCACCAGACACTTTCTCGGACAACATGAATGTCTGGTCAAAAGCAAAGAGATGTTCCCTTGCAGGGAGTAATTATTTCCATCTCATTTAGTGTATACTTTCCCTTTAGACGAACGAGACGCCCATGTGTGCCTCCTTCAACGACGCCACTCAAACCATTAAATCGACTGAGAAGTCACGTCTCTTACCCTTCTCAACGGAACAGTACCAGAGGTGTATCGGATGTAGACAAGGAGATATCCATATTTGACCAAATCTGGGTTTAGTGGCAGGGAGCATTATACTGGGCCATGCCCAATACATTTGATGCAAACAACATGCCTAGGGCGAGGGAGCCATCGGGTGACCCTCGTCATCAAGTAATTCTTATTCCAGTTACATTCTATCATGGATGTGGCTGGATTTTTGTGACATCTGTGCTTGTGATATCATCTTACAAACTCTGAACAATACAATATTAATAAAACAGTGTGTTCTGATCCCAATATTTGTCATTTATGATTGATTTTATCCACATGTTGATTTTTGATCGATTTTGAACTCTATATCGCTTTCTGGGAAGTTATACGCGAACTGGTGCGTAAACGTAATCAATTTAATGCGAAAAACACTCCAGAACAGCAACATAAGCTTAACATACCATAAATAACCATTACATAATTTAGAAATAAGTTTTAAAGGCTTTGGTATGGCAAAAACAAGTTTATTCGCTCTTTGGGACTATTTGCGTCAACTTGCAAAAGTCTACCGTTTCGTATGGAACCGTACAGTCCGGAACTTGATCATAAGTTAAACATACCATATATAACCTAAACATGCCTTAGAAATAAGCTTTGATAGGTTTGGTGTGCGAAAACATGCTTATATGATCTTACAGGGACTAAAAGTGTCAAAAACGGCATAAGTTTGCATTTTCGCGCATATCTTACGTTCTGGCCACATCTGGACATCCAAAATTTTTGTACACACTAAAATATTTTTATTTTAGTGATCGGCATGCAAAAATACCATTCGTCGCTTAATTTGGTTCATTTTCATGTCCGTTTGAGTTTCATCGTAATTTAACGAACAACGCGACCGTACGACCAAACGAGCCGACATCCGAGAGTTTTCCGAGCATATTCTGAGTCCTCTAAACTTTATTGACCTTGTAGAGCCTTGAAAATGGCTTAACGGGTGTCAAAGGTGCCAAAAATGGACTCGAATGCATGCAGGGACCAAAACTGTAAATTATCAAACTTTGCTGATCTGGGGAGACCAGGCGGGGCGCGTAAGGCCCAGGCCTATCCTTCCGCGGGCTGTGTAAAGTCCCCAGTGACCAGAAATTCATTTTTAGCATTCTGTTTGATCTCCAAGGGCTGTTTATGCAAATTTTTGGTGTGTTAAGCAAGTTTAAGTGTTCACGAAGGCTCTAATCAGTTCATAACACATGTGTGGCCATGATTTAATCCTTGGAGGCTACACAAACACTTGTCTTGATCTTGTAAACACACCACAAGTATAAATAGCATGCCAAACCACCTCATTCCTTGCTCATTCCCTCATTTCTCCTCTCTTATCTGCTTTGGAGCTCTCTCAACTGAATTTGGGACTTGTCTTCTTTCTAGAAAAGATAGCAAGGACTTTAATGAGCATTCTTTCATTCCTTTTATTGCTTATTAGTTTAAAAAGTCAAACAAGTGTTTGATTTTCAGTTTGACCAGTCTTTGGTCAACGCAAAGTTCAGTTGAACTTTGCAACGTGATTGTAATCACGTTGGTTATAATCCTTAGTGATTATACCCGCTGATTACCACGTTAACTAGATGTAGTGACGAGTCAAAGTCCCGGTCAAAATGCGTTTTAACACTTTGTTTTGATACCAAATCAGTAGGTTAAACATGTTTTGACATGTTTAACTCGTCACTAATAGTTTAGTGCTTGTTTAGGGTCGTAAGGTAAGGGGTCTAAACAACCGCTTAGACTTTCGAACCCGACCCGTTTGGTCGATCTTTAGGATCCAACCAAGCTTAGCTAGTGATCATAGATGCATAGGGAATAACCTCTGAGGTTATACCTTATGATCACATAGGATTGGTTAGTCATTTGCTAGTTAGCTTGTATGCCCATAGGAAATGACCAAAATGCCCTTTTCAAGCATAAATCCGTATTTTGACTATGTGAACATATTTTTAACATGTAAACTGATTTAGTAACATGTTTAGGGATTATTGGGCATGTAAGACTTGACATAGCACATAGTTATCCATCCGAATATAGTTTTACGCGAACGACGCCTTATAGTAGCTTATGTTACCATAATGTGTCGAAACGGGTCAAAAGCACATAGGTAAACTTTCCGATCAGAATGTACGGCCTATTAAATCATACATTATGAGTTCAATTACTCATTTTATTTATAGAACCTCATTCTATCCAATCTCCCGATTGAGGATCCGTTTATTAACATAGTTACCTATACTAGGTGACGTTTGATTCTGTGATACTTGGAGCTTAAATTGGTCTTATTCTCAAGACTAATTAGCATTCCCAAGTGAGTACATAGTTCCCCTCTTTTACCGTTTTCAAATATTTTGGGGTGATACACATGTACATACGTGTTACTTTCGTGCATTTCATGCTTTTATGACATAAACATGCTAGTTTCATCAAGTACATATCTAGTAAATGATTTCAATTATGTTTTGCTATGTATGTTAAGCATGCTAGCACATTTATTTATTTACACATTTGCTGCATATGTTTACTTAGCATATGTACACATTGTTTTACATGACATTTCTGCAATGTATGTTTATTGAGCATGCTAGCACATTGTTTTACATGAACATTTCTAATAGCCATGTTTACTTAGCATTCCTAGTACATGGTTTTTACATGCTACATTGGTTATGACATTTGGTATGTTAAATCGGGACAGTAATACATTCATTAACATTAGCTACGCCACTCGGACTTATTTAATGGTACCATAGGAATTGACAACTCACGTTTCTGACTTCCTAGGTTTGTTTGGAAGTTGGGAATGACAGAATCCGACTACATAATTTAGATAAACCTTTAATTCGTTTAAGGGTTTGTCACCACAGTCGCAAGGCTTGAATGTATGCGATTAACATTACTGCATAAATGTTTGTAATCATAAAGCATTGTTTTTCTGCAAAACATAACATATGATTTAAACTTAGGTTTATTCAAAAACATTGTTTTGTACATTTTCTATGGGGTTGAGTAGCTTCTAGTTATTCACCATACATGACACTGTTTCACATTAGCATCATCACATAGTTTAAGTAGATGATTTCCTACTTACTATGCATTACATTGGTTATACATGATACATGATATACATGACATTTAACATGGTTTTCACATGAACATTTTGACATTGAACATTACATTTTGGTTGGTTATTGATAAGTGACTTATGTAACGGGGCTATGTGTTATATGATAAAAGCATGGTGGATACGCCGCTGGTACTTCCTATATATAAGTGCTTTTATCATATCATACATTGTTGCGTTATCTAAATCACTTGGGGCAAAGACATGAAACATTTTATACAAGAACATGACATTGTTTTACAAAGTACACATTTTATCCAAATTCACTTTCCCTTGGTTATTCATTTAACCATGCATTGTCCTTTCATTATCATTTGATTTTCATATCGATTTTTACATGGTTTTACAAAAGAAAACATTTTACAAGGTTCATGACTACATTTTATTAAACACTTCTTTCAAATACAAGTCATGAATCTGCATAAACAAAACCTATGTATCTCACAGGCATTTTTATGCTGACGTACCTATTTTTACATGTGTTTTCAGGTGCAAATGCGTGATGGTGTTTGTGCTTCACTTAGGCGGACTCGGGCCTTAGTGACTTAAAAGACAGTTAATTATGTTATTTTAGTTTGAACTTAAAGACAATGTAAACTCTTTATTCAATAATACATAACTTAAATTGCCATGGTTGTTGAAACAACAATTCTGTCGCATCACTCCCCGACGTTTCCGCCACGGTTTGTTGTTTTACGAGGTCGAGGTGTGACAGAAGAGTTTGTATCAGAGCCAATGGTTATAGGGAATTAGGTTATTAGTAATGCATTGACCTAGACTATAACTTTCTAGGACCCTAACACAAGTTTACTTGTGTTTAGATCTTAAAACAATACACGTCACCTATCCTTAGGTGATTACCAAAACATGAACACAATTTTCCAAAATGATTTTGAAATCAATCATCTATCCTTAGATGATTTCTTTTTTTTTTTGGCTTTACACATTCCAAATTTTCAAAATCTCGTCAAAGTTTGGGTCTAAATAATGTGAACACGTGCAAACTGGAAGAGTGAATGCATGTACCCTGAGTTTTCTGTCTAAGGTTAGAGTGTTCGTACAAATCCGCAGTATCGGACCAGTCACTCTTACCTGGGAATCTTGGGGTGAGTGTTCACTTATAGGCGAGCATGTCTTCAGTGAAACATTATTATGACTCATTTACTTTGATTTGTCACTGTGTGTTGTTTGTTTGCTTTGTGGTAACAAACAAACAACCACCATCCTTGCTTTTTGTCGATTTTATTGTTATCTCATTTTTCATCACATCATCTCACTCGTTTTCTCTCATGTTTCCTCTTTTAGAATGCCTCCTCGACGTAAAGTTCCTCAACCTGATGCCGAACTGGCAGCTATTATAGCACAGCAGATGGCTGCTATGCTACCTGGTCTCATAACTCAAGTAATCCAAGCCATCAATAACAATGTTAATGCACCTGCTCCGTGCAATTTTAAACAGTTTAACTCGGCTAAACCACTCAAGTTTAGTGGTACTGAAGGAGCAACAGGGCTTCTCTAGTGGTTTGAGAGTCTTGAGAGCACATTTCGCCATGTTCAGTGTCCGAACAATCATAAGGTCGAGTTTGCTTCAAGTGTATTTCAAAAGAGGACTCTTACCTAGTGGAATGGGGTAATGAGAGATAGAGGTGCTGATGTTGCTTTGGGTCAGACATGGGAGGAACTTAGAGCTCTCATGATGAGAGAATTTTGTCCTCGTCACGAGCAGAGGGCTCTAAAAGATGAGTTCAATGATCTGCAGCAAGTCAGTGGTGAACACCGGGCTTATACAGACAGATATGAGGAGTTAAGCTTGCTCTGTCCTACAATGGTCACGCCTTTGGATAAGGCAATCGAGAGGTACATAGACGGTTTGCCAGATCCTGTTCAGGATATTGTCACTGGCAGCCACCCTACTACCGTCCGACAGGCCATTGAGCTAGCTGCTACCCTTACTGAATCGCAGATCAAGAAGGGTAAACTCCACAGGAAGGGTGACAAAAAGCAAAAACAGTCTGATAGCACCAAGGATAACAAGGGCAAGAAGGCTACTGAGCCTTCGAAGAAGTCTAGGAAGCGTAAGGCTTCCAAAAACTTCGCTGTCACTGCTCAGACAAATCAGGCTGCTCCTAATCAGGCAGCACAGAATCAGGCTGCACAACCTGCTGCCAGGAGGCAGTATGCGGGAAATGCACCTCTGTGCAACAGATGTAACAGCCACCACCAGCCATAGTTGCAATGTCGCATCTGCACGAATTGTGGCAAGTCTGGTCATCTTGCAAACACCTGCCATTTTACTCCTAATCAGAATCAGGCAGCTCAAAACCCAGCAGTGCAAAACCCTGCCCAGAATCCTGCACGACCTCACTTTCTGCTTGGTTCATGTTTCAATTGTGGGGATCTGACCCACTAAATGAACAACTGCCCGAGGTTGGCAAACGCACATCAGGCACCGGCTCGTGGTAGAGCTTTTAACTTTAATGCAAATGAGGCGTGTGCAAATAACGAAGTGGTGAACGGTACGTTCCTTATTAACAACCATCCTGCTTCTGTCCTATTTGATTCGGGTGCCGATAAGAGTTTTGTGTGCTTAGCATTTGAGCCTTTGCTTGCGATGACTAGAACAAAACTAGGAAAGCCCTTGACAGTAGAAGTAGCTAGTGGTGAACCCGTTGTACTCGACTCGGTTCTTCGAAATTGTCAGTTGAATCTCAATAGCCATCTTTTCCCCATTGACCTCATACCGATGCAACTCGGGAGCTTCGATGTTATAGTGGGAATGGATTGGTTATCGAAGTACCATGCTGAGGCGGTATGTTTTGAGAAGTTGGTCCGTATACCGCTTTCGACTGGTGAGATCTTAGAAGTTCGTGGGGAGAAACCTGTCAGTGGTCTTAAGCTTATGTCCTGTACCCAAGCCCGCAAATATCTACGCAAGAAGTATGTTGCTTTCTTAGCACATGTCGTAGAGGATAAAGGCAAGGGTAAGACAATGAAAGATATCCCTGTTTTTCGGGATTATCCAGAGGTATTTCCTGAGGAATTACCTGGTTTACCCCCTGTACGCCAAGTTGAGTTCCACATTGATCTTGTGCCTGGCACAAATCCCCTTGCTAAATCACCTTATCGTCTTGCACCGTCTGAGACGATAGAGTTATCTAATCAGCTTCAAGAGCTTTCTGACAAAGGATTCATCCGTCCAAGCTTTTCACCTTGGGGCGCTCCTGTCCTATTTGTGAAATAGAAAGATGGATCTTTTAGGGTGCTACTTGCTTTTGATGATCTGTTTGATCAGCTACAGGGTGCTACTTGCTTTTCAAAGATTGATCTACGTTCTGGGTATCATCAACTTCGAGTTCTCGAAGAAGATATTCCCAAGACAGCTTTTCGTACGCGTTATGGTCATTATGAGTTTACTGTTATGCCCTTCGGTTTAACTAATGCTCCTGCTGTTTTCATGGACTTGATGAATAGGGTTTGTAAGCCTTATTTGGACAAGTTCATCATCGTCTTCATTGATGACATTCTGATTTATTCCAAGACTCGAGCTGCTCATGAGCAACATCTTCGTCTTACAATGGAGCTTCTAAAGAAAGAACAGCTTTTCGCCAAATTCTCCATGTGCGAATTCTGGCTTAAGGAAGTTCAATT
Source organism: Helianthus annuus (assembly GCF_002127325.2). Lineage (NCBI taxonomy): Eukaryota > Viridiplantae > Streptophyta > Magnoliopsida > Asterales > Asteraceae > Helianthus > Helianthus annuus. The sequence continues at coordinate 94,320,333 of NC_035435.2, read as the reverse complement.
TTTGGGGCACATCGTTAACGAACAAGGTATACATGTAGATCCCGCCAAAATCAGTGCGATTAAGGATTGAGATACTCCTACTACTCCTACCGAGGTTCGTTTATTTCTTGGTCTAGCAGGTTATTACCGCCGTTTCATAGAAAACTTCTCCAAGATTGCGGTTCCTCTCACTACTTTAACTCAGAGGAGTAAACCTTTTGAGTAGGGATCCAAACAGGAAGAAGCTTTCCAGACCTTGAAACAGAAACTCTGTGATACACCTATTCTATCTTTGCCCGAGGGTAACGACGATTTTGTCGTCTACTGTGATGCATCCAACTTAGGCCTTGGTTGCGTTCTTATGCAAAGAAACAAAGTTATAGCCTATGCATCAAGACAGCTGAAGGTGCACGAGAAGAACTACACCACTCATGATCTTGAGTTAGGTGCATTAGTCTTTGCTCTCAAAATCTGGAGACACTACCTTTACGGTACAAAGTGTGTAGTGTTGACTGACCACAAAAGTCTCCAGCACATCTTCAATCAGAAAGAACTTAACATGAGGCAACGACGTTAGGTTGAACTCCTAAACGACTACGATTGTGAAATTCGCTACCATCCTGGTAAGGCGAATGTCGTGGCTGAAGCATAATTCAGGCTCAACATGAGGCAACATGTCAAGCTTCACTGTGTTCAGGTTCGATCTGATATTCAAACCCACATAATTTAGGCTCAACATACTTGTGTTGCACAAGACTTGATGGGTAAAGAGTTGCCGTGTCACACTAATCCTGAGCTTGAGCTGAGAGACTTTGGGATATTCTACTTCATGGGCCGGTTGTGGGTCCCAAGTATAGACAATCTTCGCACCTTGCTAATGGATGAAGCTCATAAGTCTCGTTATTCTATTCATCCTGGTGCAGACAAAATGTATAAGGATCTTCGAACCCAGTATTGGTGGCCGGGTATGAAGAAAGACATTGCCTTATATGTTTCCAAATGCCTTACTTGTCTTAAGGTTAAGGCAGAACATCAACATCCCTCTGGATTATTGGAGCAACCAGAGATTCCGGTTTGGAAATGGGAAAACACTGCTATGGATCTCATTACCAAGTTACCGCACACTAAAAGAGGTCACGATGCCATTTGGGTTATTGTTGATCGTCTAACAAAGTCAGCACATTTCTTGCCGATCCGTGAGGATTTATCTGCTGAAAAGTTGGCCAAAATCTATGTTGATGAGATTGTATCTCGACATGGTGTTCCTTTGAACATTATATCTGACAGAGATGCTCGATTCTCGTCTCGCTTTTGGAGAACCATGCAATCTGCCATGGGTACCCAACTTCATTTGAGCTCAGCATACCATCCGCAGACAGATGGTCAATCTGAGAGAACAATCCAGACACTGGAGGATATGCTTAGAGCGTGTGTGATTGACTTTGGTGGTAGTTGGGATTCGCATCTACCGTTGATCGAATTCTCCTACAACAATAGTTATCACTCTAGCATCAACATGGCTCCTTTCGAAGCTTTATACGGTCGAAAATGTCGTTCACCGGTCTGCTGGAATGAGATAGGTGAAGCTCAGCTTACTGGACCTGAACTCATTCTAGAGACTACAGATAAGGTCAAGAAGATTCGTGATAACCTACAGACAGCTAGAAGCCGTCAAAAGAGTTACGCGGATCGACGACGCAAGCCCTTAGAATTTCAAGTCAGTGATCACGTCCTACTCAAGGTATCCCCTTGGAAAGGTGTGATTAGATTTGGAAAGAAAGGAAAACTTGCACCACGTTATGTTGGACCATTCAAAATCGTTGAAAGAATAGGAAAAGTAGCCTACAGACTTGAGCTACGTCCTGAACTTGGAAATGTTCATCCAACATTCCACGTGTCTAATCTCATAAAGTGTTTAGCTGATGAGAACCTCCACATACCACTTGATGAAATTCGTGTTGATAACACGATGCATTTTGTTGAGAAACCTGGGGAAATAGTGGACCGTACGTTTAAACAGTTGAAGAACAAACGGATTCGGTTGGTCAAAGTTCGCTGGGAACCTAAACATGGCCCAGAGTTTATTTGGGAACGTGAAGATCAGATGAAAGCGAAATATCCGCATCTATTACCACAAGTTTCCTCTAAATAAATTTCGGGACGAAATTTCCTGAAGTAGGGGAGACTGTGACATCTGTGCTTGTGATATCTTCTTACAAACTTTGAACAATACAATATTAATAAAACAGTGTGTTTTGATCCCAATGTTTGTCATTTATGTTTGATTTTATCCACATGTTGATTTTTGATCGATTTTGAACTCTATATCGCTTTCTGGGAAGTTATACGCGAACTGGTGCGTAAACGTAATCAGTTTAACGCGACAAACACTCCAGAACAGCAACATAAGCTTAACATACCTTAAATAACCTTTACATAACTTAGAAATAAGTTTTAAAGGCTTTGGTATGGCAAAAACAAGTTTATTCTCTCTTAGGGACTATTTGCGTCAACTTGCAAAAGTCTGCCATTTCGTATGGAACCGTACAATCCGGAACTTGATCATAAGTTAAACATACCATATATAACCTAAACATGTCTTAGAAATAAGCTTTGATAGGTTCGGTGTGTGAAAACATGCTTATATGATCTTACAGGGACCAAAAGTGTCAAAAACGGTGTAAGTTTGCATTTTCGCGCATATCTTACGTTCTGGGCACATCTGGACATCCAAAATTTTTGTACACACTAAAATATTTTTATTTTAGTGATCGGCATGCAAAAATACCATTCGTCGCTTAATTTGGTTCATTTTCATGTCCGTTTGAGTTTCGTCGTAATTTAACGAACAACGCGACTGTACAACCAAACGAGCCGACATCCGAGAGTTTTCCGAGCATATTTTGAGTCCTCTAAACCTTATTGACCTTGTAGAGCCTTGAAAATGGCTTAACGGGTGTCAAAGGTGCCAAAAATGGACTCGAATGCATGCAGGGACCAAAACTGTAAATTTTCAAACTTTGCTGATCCGGGGAGCCCAGGCGGGGCGCGTAAGGCCCAGGCCTATCCTTACGCGGGCCGTGTAAAGTCCCCAGCGACCAGAAATTCATTTTTAGCATTCTGTTTGATCTCCAAGTGCTGTTTATGCAAATTTTTGGTGTGTTAAGCAAGTTTAAGTGTTCACCAAGGCTCTAATCAGTTCATAACACATGTGTGGCCATGATTTAATCCTTGGAGGCTACACAAACACTTGTCTTGATCTTGTAAACACACCACAACTATAAATAGCATGCCAAACCTCCTCATTCCTTGCTCATTCCCTCATTTCTCCTCTCTTATCTGCTTTGGAGCTCTCTCAACTGAATTTGGGACTTGTCTTCTTTGTAGAAAAGATAGCAAGGACTTTAGTGAGCATTCTTTCATTCCTTTTATTGCTTATTAGTTTAAAAAGTCAAACAAGTGTTTGACTTTCAGTTTGACCAGTCTTTGGTCAACGCAAAGTTCAGTTGAACTTTGCAACGTGATTGTAATCACGTTGGTTATAATCCTTAGTGATTATACCCGCTGATTACCACGTTAACTAGGTGTAGTGACGAGTCAAAGTCCCGATCAAAATGCGTTTTAGCATGCATTTTGAAACGGAACTACTTTTAGGTATCAAAACACTTTGTTTTGATACCAAATCAGTAGGTTAAACATGTTTTGACATGTTTAACTCGTCACTAATAGTTTAGTGCTCGTTTAGGGTCGTAAGGTAAGCGATCTAAACAACCGCTTAGACTTTCGAACCCGACCCGTTTGGTCGATCTTTAGGATCCAACCAAGCTTAGTTAGTGATCATAGATGCATAGGGAATAACCTCTGAGGTTATACCTTATGATCACATAGGATTGTTAGTCATTTGCTAGTTAGCTTGTATGCCCATAGGAAATGACCAAAATGCCCTTTTGAAGCATAAATCCGTATTTTGATTATGTGAACATACTTTTAACATGTAAACTGATTTAGTAACATGTTTAGGGATTATTGGGCATGTAAGACTTAACATAGCACATAGTTAACCATCCGAATATAGTTTTACGCTAACGACGCCTTATAGTAGCTTATGTTACCATAATGTGTCGAAACGGGTCAAAAGCACATAGGTAAACTTTCCAATCAGAATGTAGGGCCTATTAAATCATACCATATAAGTTCAGTTACTCATTTGATTTATAGAACCTCATTCTATCCTATCTCCCGATTTAGGATCCGTTTATTAACATAGTTACCTATACTAGGTGCCGTTTGATTCTGTGATACTTGGAGCTTAAATTGGTCTTATTCTCAAGACTAATTAGCAATCCCAAGTGAGTACATAGTTCCCCTCTTTTACCGTTTTCAAATATTTTGGGGTGATACACATGTACATACGTGTTACTTTCGTGTATTTCATGCTTTTATGACATAAACATGCTAGTTTCATCTAGTACATATTTAGTACATCATTTCAATTATGTTTTGCTATGTATGTTAAGCATGCTAGCACATTGATTTATTCACACATTTGCTGCATATGTTTACTTAGCATATGTACACATTGTTTTACATGACATTTCTGCTATGTATGTTTATTGAGCATGCTAGCACATTGTTTTACATGAACATTTCTACTAGGCATGTTTACTTAGCATTCCTAGTACATGGTTTTTACATGCTACATTGGTTATGACATTTGGTATGTTAAATCCCGACAGTAATACATTCATTAACATTAGCTACGCCGCTCGGACTTATGTAATGGTACCATAGGATTTGACAACTCCCGTTTCTGACTTCCTAGGTTGTTTTGTACATTTTCTATGGGGTTGAGTAGCTTCTAGTTATTCACCATACATGACACTGTTTCACATTAGCATCATCACATAGTTTAAGTAGATGATTTCCTACTTACTATGCATTACATTGGTTATACATGATACATGATATACATGACATTTAACATGGTTTTCACATGAACATTTTGACATTGAACATTACATTTTGGTTGGTTATTGATTAGTGACTTATGTAACGGGGCTATGTGTTATATGATAAAAGCATGGTGGATACGCCAATGGTACTTCCTATATATAAGTGCTTTTATCATATCATACATTGTTGCGTTATCTAAATCACATGGGACAAGACATGAAACATTTTATACCAGAACATGACATTGTTTTACAAAGTACACGTTTTATACAAATTCACTTTCCCTTGGTTATTCATTTAACCATGCATTGTCCTTTCATTATCATTTGATTTTCATATCGATTTTTACATGGTTTTACAAAAGAAAACATTTTACAAGGTTCATGACTACATTTTATTAAACACTTCTTTCAAATACAAGTCATGAATCTGCATAAACAAAACCTATGTATCTCACAGGCATTTTTATGCTGACGTACCAATTTTTACATGTGTTTTCAGGTGCTAATGCATGATGGTGTTTGTGCTTCACTTAGGCGGACTCGGGCCTTAATGACTTAAAAGACAGTTAATTATGTTATTTTAGGTTGAACTTAAAGACAATGTAAACTCTTTATTCAATAATACATAACTTAAATTGCCATGGTTGTTGAAACAATAATTCTGTCGCATCACTCCCCGACGTTTCCACCGCGGTTTGTTGTTTTACGCGGTCGGGATGTGACAATTTTGTCTCATCCCTCAAAGATTTGGTGGAGCCCTCGAGATGAATAATCATCGGGTTACTCTCTCCTCAATCTTGCCCTGTGTCAAATGCGTGAACAGACGGTTGGGGTTTTCTTTACTTTACACATGGAGGGTGCTCAGGAACTAGAATTCAAATTTGATTGGACAGTCACTGTCCCTCTATTCCTTAAACTTCTCTGTATATATGTCCATCATCTTCATCTTTCTTTCTCTCTGTGAATTCCTGTAACAACTCTCAAAAAAGGACATAACGAATCATAACCGAAACCTCGAACTTCTACCACGAGAACCAACACAAGAAACGTGGTAATCTAGTTTTTGATCTCGTTGCACTACACGACGAAGTTAAAGGACCCTGTCGCATGACGCGACACCCATATATTTAATCGGGACACATGGCAGCCACCTGGAAAGTCTACAGTTGTAACTAAGGCTACCTAAGCCCTAGCTAGTACCTTCGCGCTACGCGAAGGGGATAGCATAACCCGGTCACGCGACGTGACTCGCTTGAATTCTAGCAATAATTTGGATGTGATTTTGTATTCAGAAAGTGCTCACAACTTTCAATTTCACTTTCTCTCTCGCTTTGTGCTACTCTGTTGCTTTTATACCCAATACCCTAAAACCCTAAATTATGCTCCGTAGTAAGTGTTTTAACCCTGATCACTGGTACAGTACCATGTCCGATCGATCTAAAAACCCAGCAATGGATGTCAAATTTATGCCTGTTTCAAGCTATACTTTGTTAACTACGTTGGGGTTTTGATCTCATGATATATCATTAAAGTTTGAATTGGGTTAATGCACGAATACGTGTTGAATTGTTAGGAACTAAGGCTTAACACTAGGAAGCTATAATATAAACCCTAAATCTACAATGTGAGTCATTCTTTCTTTTTTATTAAATGCTTTGCAAAACCTTAAATGTTTTTCAGTTATACTTACAGTGATAAGTCTTTGTATTCTGAAATTACTACCGGTATGTGGGGTTTTATATATACTACTTGATAATCTTCACTATTGGACAAAAGTTAGCCAATGAGTGATACGACCACTATCACATCGGAACTGCCATCGAGTGACAAATACTGATTTGAGTAATTGAAAGATCTAAACAGATGTAGAAACTCTTAATGCTGTAAATTATAACAATGTGTCTTTTTATATAAATGAATGAACTTACCAATATTTTTCGCTGATAAAATGTTTTTAAAAGCGTTGCAGTTAACTTACTACGAAAGTAATAAAAGCTTGCTATGAGGCACTGAATGCTTAAATAAAGTGGCTATGTTACCAAAATAACAAAAAGAAATTGCGTTTTATCACTTAGGGTTTATCCCTAGAAAAACCATTGTTTGTAATATGGGTGTTATCCCAATTGATTAATATTAAACTTTGGTGTTTTACAAACTCTGAATTTTTTCTAACTACTATCCTGATAATATTTTCCGTAGCGAATTTAATAAACAACGGTACCATCTGAATGTTCACGACTCACATCCAAGGTGTGGTCCGGGGCTGCGACAGAAGTTGGTATGAGAGCCACTGGTTTAAGCCATTTAGGTGTTATTATAATACTTAAGCTTAAATATTAGTGTTAGGAAATTAATATAAAATAATCTATGTGTTATTTCTGTGAAAATAAATTTAACTATATAACTGATTTTATATTATTTTTAACGATTTTTGAGTCCATAGAATGATGTGACGAAAACGTATCTGAAGCATTCCAAAACATTTCTGATTTGAAAATGGATGAAGGAGGAACGAAATCAGGATACAAGGCGGATAAAGCTGAACCTTTCATTTTCCAAGCCCATCCAACTGAAACCTAACCTCCAAAGAAACGAGGTTGGTTTAATAATGAAAAAATAGAAAAGACAAGAAAGAAGAAAAACCAAGTTGCCACTATAACCCTGATGGAAGGTTCAGCCCAAATACCTGTTACCAAACCCTTGTGAGAGGAACTAGACCAAAGGTTAACCAATTGTGATCTATTCCAACATATAAACAATGAGATAAACTTAACCCTACCAGCAAACCCTGAACCAATACTATCTTTTAACCCTGATCAACTGTTAGATCCGATACCTCTCTATCCAGAACCTATCCCAATGAATCCTCAACCAGTACCCATTTTTATCCTAGAGGAAATCCGAAGCATACCTGCACTTGCACTGGATTCTATGGAACAGTGGTGGACGAATGACTGGCAATTACAAAACCTCATGCAAGACTCTTATCTCTAGCCACCACAATTCTCACCATACATATAAAATGCCTATCCATCCATGAGCCCGGAGAACGTCGCTGTGTTAAGTCAATATGGAGAGGAGCTGATGACGACAGGAAACGATCCGTATAATTGGAGAAAATCTCGTCTGGAAGTACGACGAGAGAGAATTTTAATTCTGAAATCAAGACCAACCTAATATAGTGTATATATATATTCCCTGTATTGAATATATATATATATATATATATATCGACGCATACTAAAACTAAAATACTGATGTGTATAATTATGGTTTGTATTTATGATGCAATATAAAAAAAGAGTAAAACATCGCAATGTTTGGCGATTTTGATATAATGTGTTTTGATTATTTGTTTTGTTTTAATTATTCTGTGATATTAATACCTGATTGTTTGCAATTCAGATATCGATTGAAGTAAATCAAGAAATTCACGCTAGTAACGATAACGAAAATCATATGGATAAAAGTGCCATAGTAAACAGACCAAGGGATAGCCAACGCCATACCTCTATTTATAAAGGCTATTAAACATCTTATGCCTGTAAACGATAATACTATTATAGGCAGTAAGCGTACTCACACTGAACCTAATCACAACATCAATGGAGACAATGGCATTCTTGTCAAAGCTCCATTTCCCAAACGAAAGAAGACCGTCGCCTATGGTTGTTATTATAAAGAATTCTTGTCCTGTAATCCAATTAAATTTTCTGGTAATGAAGGAGCCATTGCAGCTTTGCGCTGGTTAGAAAAGACAGAAGCAGTTTTGAAAATTAGTAAATGTGCTGAAGAAGATAAAATAATGTAAGCTTCTAATCTTTTCAAGGATGATGCATTAGAATGGTGGAATACCATTCTTCAGCCAAAAGGGAGCGACATGGTTTATGCCATGGAGTGGAATGAATTTAAGGAAATGATCAAAAGAAAATTTTATCCTCCTCGTGAAAAGGAGCAGATAGCCAATAAGTTCAAGTTCCTAAACCATAAGATGATAGGTGTAAATTGTCACGAATTTACTACCAAATTCTTTAAATATGCAAGGATAGTACCAGCACTGGCTTTGCCAAAACCGATACTAATTTCCCATTATATCTGGGGTTTACTTACTTAAATCATAGACTTTGTCAAGGCAGCTAGACCACAAACTATTGAAGAGGCAGTTGAACTAGCAAACACTTTGACGGATGGACTGATTCGCACACGTGACGAGAACCGGAAAAAGGATTTTGCCCAATAGATTACCCAAGAACTACATTCTGGTAATTCCTACCGTAGAAGAGGAGCAGGTCCGTCTTCCTCACCACCTTTCTATAGATTCTGTAAAAGGAAACATTCAGGAAAATGTACGATATACTGCAACTTTTGCAAGACACCTCGACATAAAGAAGAAGAATGTAAAAGAAAAATTAACACCAAAAAAGAAAAAGTGGATTATGAAGGTTCTGATAATGATGATGATAATGATGCTTGTGATGATAACAATGATCAGGGTGGAGCTAGTTTTACAACAACTGAAGCAACAACTACTGAACCTTTCACACCGGAAACTCATGTGGAAGATTTACATACTAAAGATGTCGTGAATGAATTTGTTTCTGGAGTTGAGGGGGAGTTAGTAAATGATGTGTACTTTGGTGAGGATACTACAGGAATTATCACAGATGCAGTACCAATCACCTTTGTTCCTGCTAGTCCAATAACCATTCGTTTGTGCAATGATGATATTGAAGAGGGGTAAAGATTTGCTTAACTCATGAGGGTAAAGCCTTGTCCATCTGTCCACTTGAAATCTTTCTTTTTTGCTTATTTCATTAGTGTTTTGAAGAAAGGTAAAGATTTCTCAACTAGATTGGGAAGGAAATGCTTGAGAACAACTATTTTGACATTTATGCTTTAAACTTCCTTCTATATTCTTGGGGATTTCATATCTAGAACCACTTGTATCTTGTTGGGGTTGGCCTTGATACTCTACTTCCCTATAATATGCACTAGAAACATATATTCTTGGAAACCAAATAAACACTTGACAAAGTTAAGCGTCAAATTGATTTTCTTCAAATTCTTAAATGTTTCTCCTATATTGCTTAACATAGCTTCTTCACTCTTGTTTTTAATGGCAATGTTGTCTACATAAGTTTCCATATTCCTGCCATTTTTCTCTGAGAAGGCCTTGTCGATCAAGTGCTTGGGGCACATTTTTAGCTAAATGGCATCTTATACTATAAAAGATTAGTTTTCGGTGAGGAAAGTTGTTTTCCCCCCATCTTCTTCCATCATTTGAATTAGTGATATCCCGTTTAGGAATCCAGGAAGCATTTGAATAGGAAGCCTATAAGATAATCTACATTTAATCAATTTTTTTGTGAATGAGTAGCAGTCTTTAGGACATGATTTGGTAAGGTCATTGAAAATCACACACATGCACCAAGGGTCATTAGGTTTCTTGACCATAACTGGGTTAGTTACCCGAGTATGGAATTTTACTAATGGAGAATATCTGAATTTACATGTTTTTTAACTTCCTTGCAAGCTACTAGGCTTCTCTTTGGGGCAAGACTTGTTTTCTTAAAGTATGACTGACATCTATGTGGGTGAAAATGTCTAGTGCATGTTCAGCGATCTACCTTGGAACTTTTACCATATCATTAGAACACTATGAAAAACATCCTTACTATCCAGTAAGAGATATTTAACTTGTTGGTTCTATTTGAGAGAGAGGTTACCATTAACCTTGATACTTTGATCCAGATAAGCATCGTTGATGCTTATTTCTTAGACTTGACCTCTTGTTGGCTTCTCAACTTGCTGAAGCAATAAGTAAAGGTGGTTATTCCTAGTCTTCCATTTGGTTCTCATCTTCTCAGCTTAATCTTTGCATACCTCTCTCCGCTATCAACTTCATCATTCCATGAGTCATTGTTACTATTGCATTAAAGGTGGTTATTCCTGGTCTTCCAATAAAGATGGTATAGCTCTAAATGGTACCTAATTACTGCAAAAGTGAGCTCCTTAGTTCCTTATACAGACGTTCATGGTAATCTGCTCGCAGGGGTGAACACACTCTCCGACAACAGTGTTGAGAGGAGTATCCGAAACTTGTAATCATGACCTTATCTCTTCATTAAGCTATAGGAATCCGTTTTTGTACATGATTTCAGATTCCCCAATTACCGGAGTGATGATTCGATTCATGGGGTCCATTTGGGAAGGGTATGAATTGTTGGTTCTAATATTTAATAAGAGCCTTCTTAGCAACTTGCTTCTCTTCTATGTAGACCATGTTGAACCCTACGCCTTTCTTTCCTTCACCCTTACTATCTCCTGTGGTGTCCTCGTAACCATGGTAAACACCTTTTTTTCTTTCTCATGATACTTGTTGGAGTGAGGTGGCCTTCTTCTATTATCATACCTTCTATGCTCCTCAGTCTAATTTGAACGTTTCTTAAGGAAAAGTTGGAAATGGGGATTCTTTCTTGGTGATGATCTATTTTTCGGCTTTCAATATTTCGTTTCCGGACACCCGTGCTGTCATGGATTCTTCACCTCTAAGGCAGGCTTTGAACCTTTCAAAAGTTTTCGTTATAGTCCAAGAGATGTTTACATGAAGGCTTCTTAGTAGATACTTTGGTCGAATGACATTCAGGAATCCTCAAGCCCTCATTTATATCGCTCCATTAGGGTTCTTAGGTCTTCATTGTATTTTTGTTAGATTTGATAAGGGATGGTTCCATGTCTTGGTTGCCTTCTTTTCCTTTTTTGGGAGAAGTTACCTATGAAGCTTTTTTTATAGAGTTCATCAAAAGAGCATGATCTTATTCTTAGACTCGAACTTGAAGTTAGCAATCTAGTCTGAAAAGCACAACAACGAGCTGAGCTTGTAAAGTCGATATGGTTTGCTAAGATCTACTTTCTGGATTGTTTAACTTGGTTGGTTTTACCGATGATGTTGTTGGGTTGTTGGTGGGAAGCTTTAAGATGTTTTCTATGGGTAGCTTCCCCACCACGGGGGATTATATTGAGACATCATATAAGTCAACTGGACAACATCTATACGATGGTCACTATAGTTTGGATATGTGACTATGGGGTGCATATAGGTAGGTTGTATTGAGCAGTTAGCCTCTATAAGGAAAAAGGCTATTGCACTTCTAGCAAGAGGTAGAGACTTCAAAGCTTCTTTAAAAGAGGTTAGAAGAGTTGTTGCAGGCTAGGAGAGTTAGAGCACATGTTCAAAAGTGTACTGGTTCCTTGGTTGGGTGAGAAGAGGAACGGTTAGGTTTGCATTTCTGTAACACCCCAAAAATATTAAAATACATATGTGTGTGAACATGTATGATTAATAATATTGATTATAAATAGTGAAAATAAAACTAGGAATAATTAACCTAGTTAAATTTACGTTATAAAAAGATAGGAATTAAGGGTTTTAACTACTTTACACATCTTGGAAACTAGAGGGACTAAAATTGACATTCTTGAAAGATCTTTTATTAAAACAAGATAAGGTTAAAACACACACTTGGTGTGTGTAACCTTCTGGTTGACCAAAACATAGCAAAATAAGTGCTCTTGTTCTTCAAAAACCTAATATCAAATTCCTTCAAGAATCAGAGAACAAATCAAGTTAGGAATCGAATTCAAGTGATATTTGTGATCACTATACTTAGGAGATCACAAGGTATGTTTAAAATATATCTTTGGTGATGTTTGATTCTTCATAAATGAAGGAATGATTGATGTTATGACAAAATTAGGATGATTTCAAGTCTAGGAATAAGCCCTAGATAAGAATTTGATGAATATTTTGTCATAACCTAGTGATTTCAAGATTTATCATATATGTAGTATATGGGTTTTTGAGTAAAAGGATGAACACTTAGATGATAGTTATAAATTGGTGTTATTTGATGGTTAGGACACAATTCTAGATGTTCTATTGTATATGAAACATCTAATTTGGAATATGATGATTTATCATGGTAAAAATATTAATCATGAACATGTTAGTACTAGTATACTAATTTCGCCCACAAGGTGTTCGACAAAATGCTTAAATGAATTTGAAATAAGTAAGAAATATGAAAGAATCACTTAATTGATTAGCTAGAAGCATTATGTGTCGAATCTTGAAATATGAATTCTAAGCAATATGCTCGAATTAAATTCAATAGGCAAGTTGGGTGGATCGTCAAGTAGTCAAGGCAGAACGGATAGTCGTTTCAAAGAAAAGCTTTAAAGGTACGTGGCTATGCGCTTCGTAGAATTCGTTATTAAATTAGGTCAATTGTTATTGAATGATAAATGTGTCGTTATGAAGTTTGAAGAGTGTCAAAACGGTGGATTCCGTATAGACAAACCCAAAAAAAAATTATAAGAGTTTGAAGTTAAGATAATAAAAGTGATGGATTTCACTATAATAGTCAAACGGGTCAGGTTGACTCAAATGGTGATTGTTTGGTAATATAAAGCGACGGATGTCGTTAAGCAAACAAAACTGGTAAAAAAAACCAAAGAAATGAACTTTGGTAAAATAAAACCATGGATGTCGTTAGGAATGTGAAACGGGTCAAATTGTTGTCTTGATGTGAACCGGGAAGGTCGCACAATAAAAAGACATCAAATTCTTGCCCGGATTCTTGAATAATTATGTGCTATAGCCGTTAGCCGAAAAATGGTTATTGATGAGTATAAGTTATAAACTCAGGTTTGAGTATGACTAACAAAATAGCGAATTCAATTTAAAGGATTTATGATACATGCGTTTAACTAGTTAAAATTGAATGGGTTGAATAAAGTACATATACATAGATAACGGCCTATACATTTCCTTTATAATGGTCCGTAATTATGTACATGTCATATATGTAATTCTCATAAAAGATTGAAGGTCATAAACCAAAATTAATGTTCCTAAATTGGAGCGGGTCGAATAATTTGGAATTTATTATAATGCCGAGAACATAATTTTAAGGAAATTGTAAATTCAGATGTCGGGTTTTGAGTTCATGTTAAAAAGGGTTGAATTACGGTCACGTAGGAAGAAACGTGACCCGATTCGGACTAAAAACCAAGAAGTTATGTTGTTTTTCGTATAAGTTAGTTTGGCTGGGAAATATGCAGCTTTTGATACAAACTCGCTGGAAAAACATAGGCGTCGCGCCACGCGACAGAGACTAGCCAAACTGTCGCGTCACGCGAGCGTTCTCGCGGCCCGCGGCGGCTTCGACCGTCCTGGTCGCGCCACGCGAGGAAGCAAAACAGCGAATGTTGTTGTTGTTATGTGTTTTAACATCACGAACTAATTTAATCAAGTTTTAACTATCATAAACTAACCGTTTTGGTGTTTTTGATTGTAGGTAATTTTATGAAATAGATGGATGGCGAGCAAGTTTATAAACGAACCGAATACACACAGAGTTAAAGCTTCCGCAACTAAATCAACTTTTTTTTACTAAACTCCTTGGAGTTGTTTTGTCCAACTACTTAAATCTAGAACTTATATTTTGCAAGTAAGTATGAATTAGTGACATAGAATGTTCTTAAAAAAAAACTTTGTAAACTCGGTTTTAAGGTTATGGAACCCATTAAAATTTTGTAGTATAAATGTTGATTTAAAAATTGGCATTTTGAATGTGATATATAAGTTATATGAATTTATTAAATGAGGAAAAAGAGTCTTACAAGTTGGTAATCAGAGCCCCGTTAAGACAAAGTGTGTTCGGTTCAAAGCTTGATCAAGACATCCGGTAAGAGTTACTTATAAATGAGTCTAGATTTAAAGATTTAAATGATGTAAAATATGTGAAAAGTGTATGGGAGGAGTGTATGAATACGCTCGAACCCGGGAAATACACTAAGTAAGAAAGGTGCGGCAAGTTATATACTTGACCAAACCGAAAAAGGAATAACACATCACTTGTGTGTAATATAAATTTCCATATAACGAAATTGAAATAACTTGAACAGTTATTGATTAACTATTATGGACATTTCAGTTAAAGAAATGTCTATGGACATTTCAGTTAAAGAAATGTCTATGGACATTTCAGTTAAAGAAATGTCTATGGACATTTCAGTTAAAGAAATGTCTATGGACATTTCAGTTAAAGAAATGTCTGGAGTAACTAGAGATGATTCGACATCTCACTTGACTAAACAAATGAAAGCTAAGATTTCCGAGGAAGTCGGAAAGGCTTTAGAAAATAGTATGTCGCAATTTATCGATAAAGAAGTATGAATGTCTAGAGCTGGTTGAAAACAAAGAAACAACTGACACAAAGTCTAATGCCTAGAAATCGAAGGCAAGTCCGTTCCACATGACAGCCGTAGAGGCTAAAGCTAAACCTGGTGTTGTTTGAGGTATAATTCTTATAAATTCAATTCGAGCATGAATTTTATTTGGCGGGTGCGAATAGATCTTTTGTTTCATATCGATTTATTCAACACCCAACATTCGCATTAACTAAATTACCTATGCTTATAAAAGAAGAAATAGGTAATAATAAAAAGTTTTATTGTTTATGATATTATTGAAACTACAAATTGAGTATTGACGATGAAAAATATTTCGTCGATCTAATTCCCATGTCCATGGGAGAATTCCAAGTGGTAATTGGGATGGATTGGCTAGCTCGATATCACGCGAAAGTAATATGTAACCGTAAGGAGATACAACTAATGTCTCCAAGCGGAAAACATGTTACTATTTATGGGGAGAAAAATAGTAGCCCCATAATTTGTTTATTTCTTTAAGCTTATAAGCTTGTCTAACATAGATTTAAGGCATATATGGCTTAAATACATGAATTGACTAAAGAATTTCCAGGAGTTAAAGACGTACGAGTGTAAAGGATTTTGAAGATGTTTTCCCGGAAGATCTACCAGGGATACCACCTGACGCGAGGTGGAGTTTGACATCGAATTAGTTCTGGGCGCGAAATCGGTAGCCAAATCTCCGTATAGATTAGCGTGATCGGAACTACAAGAAATGTGGTAACAATGGTAAGATCTTATCAACAAGGGGTTTATTTGGCCGAGCGTTTCTTCGTGGGGAGCGCCAGTATTACTCTACTCGAAAAGAAGAAAGACGGAAGCATGCGAATGTGTATTGCTTACCAGGAGTTAAATAAACTCACAATAAAGAATCGATACCCGCTTCCGAGGATCGACGACTTGTTCAATCAGCTGCAATGCACGAGTTGGTTTTCAAAGATCGACTTAAGATCGGGTTATCACCAGTTGAAGGTAAAAGAAGACAACACATCGAAAACGGCGTTTAGAACATGTGATGGACATTACAAATTCTTAGTAATGTCTTTCAGATTAACCTATGCACCTGCGGCTTCCATGGACTTCATGAACCGCGTCTGCAAATCAATGCTAGATAAGTCAGTGATAATATTCATTGACAATATTCTCGTGTATTCGAAGAGTGAAACGGATCATGAGTGTTATGACATGAAGTACTTGAAACGCTTAGGTGTGAAAGACTTTACGCAAAATTTTCGAAATGTGCGTTTTGGCTATGAGAGGTACAGTTTCTAGGGCATGTTATTAGTGCCAATATAGTGTTGGTAGACCCGTTCAAAATAGAAGTTGTGTCTAAATGGAAACCTCTGAAGAATCCATCAGAGATTAGGAGTTTCCTAGGTCTTGCGGGTTATTACCGGAGATTTATATAAGATATCTCCAAAACCGCAACGCCATTAACCAAATTGACTTGTAAATATGAGAAAATTCTATGGGGAAGCGCACAAGAAAATGCCTTTTGAATACTTAAAGAAAAGAATGACTAGTGTTTCGGTATTGACGTTACCAGATGGGACTGAAGACATGGTCGTCTATTCTGACGCATTCCAGCTTAGTCTCGGGTGTGTACTTATGCAACAAGGAAAAGTGATCATGTATGCTTCCAGCTAATTAAAAAAAATGCATGAAAAGAATTATTCGACACATGATCTTGAATTGGCGGCAGTGGTTTTCGCCTTAAAGATATGGAGGCATTACCAGTATGGTGTGAAATATACAATTTTCACTGACGATAAAAGTCTCAAATACTTCTTTGATCAAAAAGAGTTGAATATGAGACAAAGATGTTGGTTAGAGACAATGAAAGAATTGTGGGTCAGCTCAAAGACATGAAAGATAGTACTGGATTAAAAACCCGTTTCGATAGAATATAGGTTCCAAACACGTGTAATGTCAAAACTCTTATTCTTAATTAAACCCACAAGTCTCGTTATTCTATTCACGAGATATATACTTCTGAAAGATACCGGAAGTATACATGAATGAAATTATATCTCGCCATGGAATGTTGGTATCTATCATATCGGATAGAGATACACGGTTCACTTCAAACTTTTGGTGCGATTTTCAAAAGCAGATGGGTACTAAGCTGTTCATTAGTATCGCATATCATTCGCATACCTACGGGCAAAGCAAAAGAACAATTCAAATGCTTGAAGACATGCTAGGAGCATGTATTATTGATTTTGGCGGTAACTAGGGTATCTATCTATCAATAGTTGAATTTTCATAAAACAATAGCTATCATTCCAGTATCGGAATGGCTCCTTATGAAATGCTTTAAGGTAGAAAATGCCAAACCCCGATTTATTGAAGGTAAAGTGAGTCTGTGAGAACTATTTTACAAAGATGTAGTCAGGATCACTAATGAAAAGATTGAAGTGATCTGGGCTCATCTGAAAGTTGCGCAAGATTAAGGAAAAAGGTCCTACACGGATAAAAGACGAAGACCAATCTAGTTTCAGGTTGGTAATATGGTTATGCTCAAAGTATCTCCGTGTAAAAAAGGGGTCATCCGATTCCGAAAAAGGGGAAAATTTAGTCCAAGATTTATTAGGCCATTTAAAATAAAGGAACAGGGGGTAAGGTAACTTACCCACTTAAAATGCCAGAAATTGAGCAGTATACACATCACTTTTCATAATTCATTTTATTGCGAAAATGATTAGCTAATGAAACAGCTTATATAAGCTACACAACATTGAAGTTGACAATGAACCGAACTATGTCATAAACCTATTGCCGTTTTGATTGAAAGGTTAAAAGCTTAAGAAACAAAGAAATCAACTAAGTTAAAATCATATGGGAACATCGGAAGGGATCGGACACCACTTGGGAGTCCGAAGAAGAGATGAAACGCTTATACCCTTCCTTATTTGGTATGTATTACGATTTCGAGGACGAAATCCTCTTTAAGGGGGTAGACCTGTAACACCTAAAAAATATTAAAATACATATGTGTGTGAACATGTATGATTAATAATATTGATAATAAATAGTGAAAGTAAAACTAGGAATAATTAACCTAGTTAAATTTACGTTATAAAAAGATGGGAATTAAGGGATTTTAACTATTACACATCTTGGAAACTAGAGGGACTAAAATTGACATTCTTGAAAGATCTTTTATTAAAACAAGATAAGGTTAAAACACACACTTGGTGTGTGTAAGAGCAAAATAAGAGCTTTTGTTCTTCAAAACCCTAATATCAAATTCCTTCAAGAATCAGAGAGGAAATCAATTAGGAATTGAATTCAAGTGACATTTGTGATCACTATACTTAGGAGATCACAAGGTATGTTTAAAATTTATCTTTGGTGATGTTTGATTTTTCATAAATTTTCATAAGTGAAGGAATGATTGATGTTATGGCAAAATTAGGATGATTTCAAGTCTAGGAATAAGCCATGGATAATAATTTGATGAATATTAAGTCATAACCTAGTGATTTCACGATTTATCATATATGTAGTATATGGGTATTTGATTAAAAGGATGAACACTTGTATGATAGTTATAAATTGGTGTTATTTGATGGTTAGGACACAATTCTAGATGTTCTTTGTGTATATGAAACATCTAATTTGGAATATGATGATTTATCATGGTTAAAAATATTAATCATGAACATGTTAGTACTGGTATACTAATTTCGCCCACAAGGTGTTCGACAAAATGCTTAAATGAATTTGAAATAAGTGAGAAATATGAATAATCACTTAATTGATTAGCTAGAAGCATTATGTGTCGAATATTGAAATATGAATTCTAAGCAATATGCTCGAATTAAATTCTATAGGCAAGTTGGGTGGATCGTCAAGTAGTCAAGGCGGAACGGATAGTCGTTTGAAAGAAAAGCTTTAAAGGTACGTGGCTATGCGCTTGGGAGATTTCGTTATTAAATTACGTCAATTGTTATTGAATGATAAATGTGTGGTTATGAAGTTTGAAGAGTGTCAAAACGGTGGATTTTGTATAGACAAACCGAACAAAAATTTATAAGAGTTTGAAGTTAAGATAATAAAAGTGATGGATTTCACTATAATAGTGAAACGGGTCAAGTTGACTCAAATGGTGATTGTTTGGTAATATAAAGCGACGGATGTGGTTAAGGAAACCAAACGGGACAAAACAACCAAAGAAATGAAGTTTGGTAAAATAAAGCCATCGATGTCATTAGGAAAGTGAAACGGGTCAAATTGTTGTCTTGATGTGAACCGGGAAGGTTGCACAATAAAATGACTTCAAATTCATGCTCGGATTCTTGAATAATTATGTGTTATAGCCGTTAGCCGAAAAAAGGTTATTGATGAGTATAAGTCATAAACTCAGGTTTGAGTATGACTAACAAAATAACAAATTCAATTTAAAGGATATATGATACATGCGTTTAACTAGTTAAAATTGAATGGGTTGAATAAAGTACATATACATAGATAACGGCGTATACATTTCCTGTATAACGGTCCGTAATTATGTACATGTCATATATGTAATTCTCATAAAAGATTGAAAGTCATAAACCAAAATTAATGTTCCTAAATTGGAACGGGTCGAATAATTTGGAATTTATTATAATGCCGAGAGCATAATTTTAAGGAAATTGAAAATTCAGATGTCGGATTTTGAGTTCATGTTAAAAAGGGTTGAATTACGGTCACGTAGGAAGAAACGTTACCCGATTTGGACTAAAAACGAAGAAGTTATGTTGTTTTTTGTATAAGTTAGTTTGGCTAGGAAATATGCAGCTTTTGATACAAACTCGTTGGAAAAACATAGGCGTCGCGTCACGCGACAGAGACTAGCCAAACCGTCGCGTCACGCGAGAGTTCTCGCGGTCCGCGACGGCTTCGACCGTCCTGGTCGCGCCACGCGAGGAAGCAAAACAGCTGGAATGTTGTTGTTGTTATGTGTTTTAACATCACGAACTCATTTAATCAAGTTTTAACTATCATAAACTAACCGTTTTGGTGTTTTTGATTGTAGGTAACTTTATGAAATAGACGGATGGCGATCAAGCTTATAAACGAACCGAATACACACAGCGTTAAAGCTTCCGCAACTAAATCAACTTTCGTTACTAAACTCCTTGGGGTTGTTTTGTCCAACTATATAAATCTAGAACTTATATTTTGTAAGTAAGTATGAATTAGTGACATAGAATGTTCTAAAAAAAAAAAACTTTGTAAACTCGGTTTTAAGGTTATGGAACCTATGTAAATGTTGTGGTATAAATGTTGATATAAAAATCGGCATTTTGAATTTGATATATAAGTTATATGAATTTATTAAATGAGAAAAAAGAGTCTTACAATTTCCTATGAAGATACCTCCTCTATTATTCAAGTATGGATGGTAATTTTGACTTGCAACACCTCAGGTGGTTGTTGGAGGTTTTCTTATACTAAATCAAGAAGGTATAAGTAAGAAGGTGACTTTAGACTCCACTTCATAAACGATCAAGAGCCTAACACCCTTTTAGCTTTCTTCTCTAATATATTTGTTAACAGTATCTATAACTATAGGAAACTTTGTCTGGCCCTTTTAGGAGTCATATCCATCCTTTCTACTAGGAGTAAGACTACATCTCCTAGGGAAGGATTAGCTCCCTTAAAAGGTGATGGTGTTTAGAAGTATTAGAGATAATGCGATGATGGTTTGACCAGTGGTCCGTCCGTTTCAGGAGAACTACTACTGCAGCGTGCTCCGCCTTTTGGTGTATAACTAAAAATAGGATGATCAGTGCGTCTAGGTAAGTTGGGAGGGACGTTGCCTCCAACCATTTCAAAAGAAACTTAGGAACAGAGATGGAACTACCAATTATTATTGTTCTAAGCAGCGCAACTCCATGGTGGTTGCCACTTGTTATTACAACAAGGATATGGCTGGTTATTGTTCTCTAAATTCCTCAACTAAAAGCTTTCAGGGATCTCCTGCGATCAACCTCGGGCGTGAGTATAAGAGATTCGTTTTTTAAGATGTGATAAATGCAAAGAGAGAATTTTAGAGTAAGAGAGTTCAAAGAGAATGGTGCTTACAACAACTGCATGTGACATGGTTTTAAAAGCGAGGCTGCCCCTTGATAGCTCATCATCTACTTCTGGCTAAAACGAGGGTGTCCCTTGATAGCTCATCATCTACTTCGGGTAAAACTTATCTTTTTAGATTTTACTTGTGCATGTGGCCTTGGTCTTTTGATGAAAGTAGTAGGTTTGCCTCTTCGAGGGGGTGTGTGAGTTCCCAAATGGCATTTATATATTTTAGCATCTAAGATACAGTGTTTGACTTTTTGACTTTAGTCACTTAACGTTACTATAGCTAGATGTTATAAAGCAACTAAGCTAAAAAGTTGGTGCATATATGTAGGTCTTCAACAAATGGATCTTGAAAAGATTGATATGCTAATCAAGAGTGCAGAATCCTCATGATTAGATGGACATCGGAACTAATAGAATGATGAAACACAAATCAGAAACAAACTCCGTATTCTATTGATTATCCGGCTAGAAGTTACAATCAATTCAACACCAATACCCCTCTATCTCGCCTCCCTCTCTGTCTCTCTATGATTTCTCTCTTTTTGTGTAGGTTCTTGGAATCTCGAACCTAATTCCATATGCAACATGGATTTATATCCCCCATATGCTAGCGTCTTGGGCTAGACCCATCTCCAAGCATAATACGGATCCAAACTCGCTAACCACACTAAGCCTATTAACTCAATAAATATGCTAATAGCGTTACAAGATATCTAAAATGTTGATGCATTTTTTGTGTGTCTGTTACTTGTTTTGTAATTATGTGTATTTTGTACGGTCTTTATCAGTCATCGAGTCTGTATTCGCAGTCGGCCAAGTCAGATATCCTCCTATCCGCTTGTGTCTGACTTGTTTGTCTCCTAGTTTATGTATTGGTCGTAAAACTATGCATGTTGCATGTTAAGGGTATATCTGTCTTTATGCTTGTGTGTGTTTGTGCCTTCTGTTTCTGCAATCTGTTATGCAGAAACAGTCATCTGTTTGCAGCCCTTGACGAAACACACTGTTTCGTCAAATACTTGTCGACGAAACAGGCTTGGTGTTAATTGTTTCTGTTTCGTCAATGTGGTCAACGAATCACATGTGATTCGTTGACTATTGGGCTTGGTTGTTGGGCCTTATTGTGTTTCGTCAAGCTTTTCAGCCCATCTGCTATAAAAGGCTCAGATAGTTCACATTTTAGTGCAGAGATGAGAGAATACACTGAAGGTTACTTTGTGTAAACTGTGTTTGTATCAGTTGTGCATTCTCATCCCGTTAATCAAACGATTGTGTTTCTTTGGTTAACCACTGTCTTCTCTTTGTTCTATGTATGATTTGGCTTAGTTAAGTGGATTCCGCACACTTAACTTTGTTTGTTATAAACAAGGATTTTGTGGTGAAAATCGATCCTCCGATTTAGGGACCTACAAGTGGTATCAGAGCCATGGCTCTTATCCTTGTTTAAAATCAAACATAGTTCGGGTTGTTTAACAAGTATTGGTGTTTTTCTCAGAATTTGGTTCTTAAAAAAACTTAATATCTTTCTGAAAAAGGCTTCTTAAACTCTTGACTGTTTTGAGTATTTGCTAAAAATTTTAGTGAAAACCTTGCTTGTTTGTATGTTTAAATATTAACAAGTTGGTTTTTGTTGAAAATTTTAGACAAAGTTAGTTTCGGAAAGTATCAGTTCATCAGTTTGTTCTTGTGTTCTTCATATCTTCATAATATATTCAAACTGTTCTTGTTAAAGTACCTTTTAATCTAAAAGATAAGGTTGCTTGTTTTTGGAAAGTGTTTGACCATCCCCTATTACCCTCCATACTTCTAAGTTGGTAAGAAAAGTAGGTTGAAAATCGTGTGACTTAACAGACTGTGTATAAACAATTCACCAACCCTTACCAACCTCTGACAACCTTTTTGACGAATCAGATTTCAACGAAACACAAAGTCAACGAAACAGAATAGCATCTCGCCAAAGGTCTCTTTGACGAAACTGAAAAGTGTTTCGCCAAAGATCCCTTCGACGAATCAAAAGCAATTCGCCAAAGGTCCCTTCGACGAATCAAAGGCTGTTTCGCCAAAGGTCCCTTTGACGAATCAGACATCTGTTTCTTCAAACTTCTTTGACGAAACAAGATCTGTTCGTCACCTGTTGTTTCGTCAAAACATATTTTTGTTTCGTCGTGAAAGTTGTAATTTTTCAACAGAAGGTTTGCAAGTTCACCATAACATTGTGTTTTCAAGTGTTTGTTCAGGTTTTCCACTAGTAGTCATCAAAAATGAGTTGTACAAGTCCTTGGGACTAGAGTACGGTCCCACAGCCCGGTCAAGATCAAACTTCGGCAGCAGCATGGGCGAGAAGTATGTTTCCACAACCAGCGATCAGTGCAAGTCAATGGGCGTTGGTATCCAATCAAAGTCAAAGTATTCAAAATCTTCTGCTTAGCGAAAGTGAAACGGGCAGCAACAATCGTCCACCAAAGTTGAACCATATGAACGATTTTCCATCATGGAAAAGCCGCTTTCACACATATGTTCAAGGGCAAAGCACCGAACTTTGGACGTGTTTCATCAATGCATTCAATTCTGATCTGGAAGTTGCAGCATCCACTTCGGGGGTTATGCAAATATGCTTGAAGATCAAAAGAAAGCCTATGACTTGGAGAAAAAGGCTTTTGCAATTCTTACACAAGCGCTCACCAAAGAAATTTATCATCAGTTCTCTTACTGCAAAGACACGAAAACTTTATGGGAGGCTTTAGTAGCAAGAGGAGAAGGCAATGCAGCTGCTCGGAAATCTCGCCATGATCTGTTAAAGAAAGAATTTGAATCATTTCAGTTTTTGGAAAATGAGACTCTAAATGATATGACTACACGTTTTTATCACTTGATTAGTGAAATGTTTGCTTATGAGGTTATAGCTTCTCAACAGGAAATGGTGACTAGGTTTGCTGATGCTCTGCCTCCAAAGTGGAGTTCATTTATCGAACTGCTGAAGCATACGGGTACTCTGAATACAGTCAACATTTATGAATTCATTCAGAAACTGGAACACAAGAATGATGAAGAAATCCGGAAAGCTAAACGAGTTCCTGCTCCTCAAAATACAGAAATGTATCTTCCTGGTTTCAATGCCTTGGCCAGAGCCGCTGCTACTCAACAACCAAAATTGCAAACGGCATTTGTGTCCAATACAAGTTCCTTTCCGTTTCCTCAGTCAGCCCCTACACCGGTTTTTGATCCAAGGGCTTATATTCCAACACCACAACCTGTACCTCAAGCTAATCCTGCACAACCTCAATTCGATCCGAGGGCTTATATTCCAACATCACAACCTTCACCTCAAGTTAATCCAGCACAACCTCAATTTGATCCGAGAGCTTACATTCCTGTCCCATCACAACCACAACAACAAGCTCATTATTCCAACAATCCTCAACCTCAAAACCCAAACACTATCCGAGTCGACACTTCAAAACTTTCTCAAGTTAGCATTGAAGTAGCAAAGGAGCATATGGAACTTATCAATACAATGGTCAGTGCTTATTGTGGTTTGGTAGCAGGTCAGATTGGAAATATCAACATGACCCACGAAGATTATCAGCAGATCGACAAGGATGAAATGGAGTTGATGGATATCAAATGGGCTTTTGCTAGTGCAATTAGAAGGGCAAAAGACTTCATGGCTCGAACTGGAAGAACTTCGTTGGAAGGCAAGAAGGATACGAAGTACGGGTTTGATATAAATGTTGTCACATGCTTCAATTATGACGAGAAAGGGCACTTCAAACGTGAGTGCACCCGACCGACTAAACAAGGCAATCATAACCCATTCAGAAACCAGACGAGTACCTCAAATGTGAATGCCCAGCAAGAGAATCGTGACAGGAGGATTGTGGCAGTCAACAACAATCAGAGTCAGTCCGGACAATCAAATCCCAATCGGGCTTTGACTGTTCAAGCTGATGAAGGATGTGACTGGTCAGTACAGTTTGGGGAAGGTGATCAAGGAGGTGGAACAGTATGTTATGCAAAGATTATCAATCACATCAAGCATGTTCATAAGGAAGAGTTTTCTGAAAGTGACGACAGTTCTGGTTATTCTGGGAGTTCTGATGAAGAAGGTTCTATTTCTAGGGATACTCAATCTGAGCCTGATGTGAAGGAGGAAGCAGGGTCTGATGTTCAAGGTTTATTAAATGAAGCTGAGGAGTTAAAATGTCAGAAATCAGTTCTGATCAAGAAGGCTGCTACTGTATCTAAGGAAATGGAGAAATTCTTTTCTGAAGATGGATCTTTTTCTTTTCAAACAGCCATTATGGCAAATGTCTCAGCCTCTTCGAGTCAGGTAAATACTGAAACTCCTGCTCCTATTGTTTGTAAATCATGTGCAGATATGAAGCTTGAGTCAGAAAAGCTTCATAGTCATAATCAAAATTTGGTTGTTGAAATATCTAAATGCAAAGAGGCAAATATGGCTTTAACTCGGAACGAAAAAGAATTTAAATCTGTAATCGAAACATTAAAGAAAAGCGTGTCCGAAGTGAACAAAGTGGTTTACCATAAACAAGTGAGTATAAATGAGTACATAAATATTGTTGAGGAAACCAAAAAGCATCTAGCCATTGCCAAGTGCGAACATGATGCAATCAAACAGAAATTGGAAAGTTATTCTAACTCCCGATTTGTGCTTGATCACATCATCGATGTTCAACAACTGAAAGGAAACAAGAAAGGCGTAGGGTATGAGAAGTGTCCGCCCCCTTTGAGGCATAAGTATACCAAAATGCCTGATGAAGAGGATATGCCACGGTATGAACCCAGTGTGCCTCTTAATTTTGAGGAATTTTCTACTGGACTAGGGTTCAAACCGGACAGTTCTTCAAACACATCCTCTAAGCAACAAGAAACCTCAGCTTCCATGAAACTAGGTCCTCCAATTATCGAGGACTATGAGTCATCGGATGATGATTCAGATTTGGATGTAAGTGATCAGGATAAATCACTTGGCAAGATGAAAGGAGTAATAGTTCCACTTGTGAATCACATCCTTTGTGATCCCGATACTCCTGCTGTTCCATCTGTTGTCAAACAAGTGATGGATCCTATCAAAGTTGACAAGACGTCTGTGTCTGCTATTAAAAGCAGTACTGTGTTGTATACGTTGGTTGGTGGTGATAAAATCTACTCAGATCGCGATTTTCCAATTGAAAATGTCAATCAATCTTTGATTGATAAAGTCTTTGAAGATAACACAAACAAATTTTTAGGAAAAACACTTCCGGGAATTGTTGTAACCCAATGTGATCCAATTCCTAAGGCTGAGATTAGAAAACAGTTTGGAAATCAAAAATCACCAACCACTCAACAATCTAGTGCTTCTAATGGTAAACAACCTGTCAAGCGAGCTCAAAAGCCTAATGTCTCTCAAATGAAATCTGAAACGAAAGGAGCTCGGTTTCAAAAGAAAGTGAAAGATGTCAAATTCGTGTCATCCAAGGGTACTGATAAGATTGAGACTTTTGAGAACAAATCAAACACCGATTTTGTACAACAAGTCACGATCTTAAAATGTAACAGTGATAACAATTACACTCAACATACAAACGGGTGTGATGAAAAGGTTAGTACCTCAGGTTCCACGGGTTCGACATCTTGTGGTCAATCAAATTCTCCTAAATTTGTGGAAAGGAGAACATGCTTTAAATGTGGAGAGTTTGGGCATATCATTAAAAATTACCCAAACACTCTAAAGGATAAATTTGTTGAGAAAGCACCACCTGAAAGAGTTCACCCTCAACGCCATTCAGTTTCACCAAAACATGAAAAAGAACAGTTAAAGAACAAGAAACTAAACAACGACGTAAAAACATAAAAACTGTTGAAAAAGCTTTGAAATCTGAAGTTAAAACAGTTAAAAGGGAACCAAGTATTTCACCACCAGTAAAACCAGAAGCTTCAAAAACTGTTTACAACACTCAATCTGGTAGGCAAAAACAAACTTTGAAACCTAAGGCGGGTGATAATTCAGGGGGAGCAGTTGTGCTTGAGAATCATCAAGAAATTGAGATCACGTTTCGTGATGCTCAGGGACGACCCAAGACCGCTAAGGCTTGGGTCCCCATCCTCAACTGATCTTTAAACGACATGTGCAGGGTGTTCCAGGAGGAATTATTAATAGTCTTTGGATTGTTGATAGTGGAGCATCTGGGCACATGACTGGCGACTTACGGCTTGTGTACGACGTGAGAAATATTAGAGGAGGCTATGTCGCATTTGCGGGAGACAAAGGCGGATACATCACTGGAGAGGGAAGTATCTCCAATGGTATTGTGTGCTTCGATAAGATCAATTATGTTCGTCAAATTGATCATAATCTTCTCAGTGTGTCGCAAATCTGCGATAAAAAGTTCACCGTGCATTTTGATGATGCCCGTTGTTATGTGCTTAAACCTGGTTCAAAATTCCACAAGAATGGATTCTCTTATCGGCTCCGAGAGTTAATGATCTGTATATTCTCGATATGAGCCAAGCGATTACAACATCTGCACAAGTCACTTGCTTTGTCTCGAAAGCCACAGAAAAGGAGTCTATATCTTGGCACAGAAGAATGGGGCACATTCACTTGAGGAAAATGAACCATTTGGTGAAAAACAATCTTGTGAATGGTGTGCCTGTAAGAAGTTTTCATTTACAAGATATCTGTGTCTCGTGCCAAAAAGGGAAGCAAACAAAGAAGTCTCACCCTTTGAAGAAAATCAACACTGTCAGCATGCCTCTCGAACGTCTTCATATGGACCTTTTTGGACCTATGAAGCACAAGACAACCTTCGGAGATACTTATTGTCTAGTGGTTACAGATGACTATTCTAGATTTTCTTGGGTATCCTTCATGGCACACAAGAGTGAAACTCCTGGCATCCTCAAGGATCTTCTTACTATGTTGGAGAATCTCTATTCGTTGAAAGTGAAGAGGATCCGAAGCGACAATGGAACCGAATTCAAGAATCAAGTTATGGATGAGTTCTGTACTTCTAAAGGCATCCTTCATGAATACAGTTATCGTTACACTCCACAACAAAATGGTGTCGCAGAGAGGAAGAATCGGATGATAATCGAAACTGCAAGAACAATGTTAGTAGAGTCGGAACTCCCTGTTCAGTTCTGGGGGGAGGCTGTGTCGACTGCATGCTACACGCTAAACCGAGTTCTTACAGTTAAGAGACATGGCAAAACTTGTTTCGAACTCCTTCAGAAAAGGAAACCGGATCTTTCTTACCTAGAACCGTTTGGCGCTCCATGTACTATGATTGAGCCGGATGGAAAGTTTGGAGCGAAGGCTATCGAGGTTTCTTCCTTGGATATGCTACTCCGAATTTTCGTGTTTGGAATCTGGCTACCAAAAAGATTGAGCTATGGAGTGAAGTAAGGGTTCAAAGGTACACGAGTCCTGTTAGGGCTCCGGGTGATCCGTGGATGTTCGATTATGATGGACTGTTTGACTCCTTCAATCTGCCAACCTTTGACGAAGAATCGGCAGCTGCTAGAATGTTATTTGAAAGTGACAATGCTGCTGTCTCGCTATAGGTTAGACCTGTTCTTGTTGACCCACAAGGTTCTTCATCGGTTAACAATACGGTTCAAAATGAGGTATTTGAAGATGCTGCAGATTACAATGAGTCTTCGGAAGATGATGAATATCATGATGCAGCAGAAGGATCTTCAGCTCCAGTTGCTCCTGTTCAAGGTGCCACTGTAGATACACCTCATGTGCAGAATGTAGACACTGCTGAAGGGAATGCATCTACCTTTACACACATTCCTGGTGTGGAGTTGGTTGTTGATCTTAATCTTAACAATTTGGGTATCAATGCACGTGTGTCAGAAAATCCTGAAATGAGGATTCATGATACCCATTGATCGGTGCATTTTAGATACACTCTATTCTATATTATTTTGAATAAAAATGCATCGATACAAGAATAAAACAAATTGCTTTGATAGAGTTTATTATTTTGCGAGTTACGAAAGAAAACATATTAAAATCATAATCTATTTACTCAAATCTTTGATGTTCATTATTAAATGGTGAAGGTGTTAAGATATTTAAAGTGATGAGTTGATAATATGATCGTGAATTAGATGGGTTAAAGTAAATATTATTTTTTCAACACATTTAAATAAAACGTGTTCATGATTTTGTACAGGAAAGGAAATTTGCATTGATTTTGTGGACTAAGATTAAATGGTGAGCATGGGCTTCAAATTTGATTATAATTGGGCTGACCACATAAATAATTCGAAGGGCTGAAGAGTGCATGATGGGCCAAAGCTAAATCTTGGACGGCAAGTTGACTAAAAAAGGAAGTTGGTGACTTTTGAGGGAGGATGGATTGATGCGCAGCCGTCAAGATCGAACTCAGGGACGAATTAGATTATTCTCTCTCATTCATTCAAGCTAGTCAGCGGAATCTAACCAATCCGGGATGACAACCGAAGCGGCAAAGATCACCATGAGCGGCTAAATCTTTTTATAACTTCTACTCGGATGAACTTTTACGTTGTTTTATATTAATTCTTGTTTGCGGATTCGTATAACTGGTACAGCTTGACCACTCGTGTTGGATTCTTGGTAAACGTTTATTGTGTTTGAATTATTTGTCGTTTATTAAGCGTATTGGCAACTTTCTTGTGTTGTTAGCGGGTTGGTAAATTGGCGGGTAGTTGATACAATTGAACGGGTTATTAGGTGGCATAGTGAATCTTAAAAACTATCCTTGATAACTAATCAGATTCATTAATTCCGAGGCCATGTCTATGTGGTGTTTTGAATCGGTAAACAGGTTTTGATGTTAAACGGGTAATTGGGATTCCGGGTAGAGGTTATTCTTTCTCGTATTACACTTTATTAATTAGCTTTCTAGTTTTTATAATCAAATTCACAAAACCCCCCAATCTAGTTAATTTAGCTCTTAGTTAAAAACGCGACACTGACCACAAATTCCCCGTGGATACGATACCCTACTTACGCTATCTACGTAGCTTATTTAGGTTTTTGATTAACCCTTACGACCCGTCATCAAAATGGCGCCGTTGCCGGGGAATTCGTGCGCTTAGTGTTAGTTTAGTAGTAGTTGTTTCTTTCATTGTTAAAAAAAAATCATAAAAACCCAAAAATATTTCTTTTTGTTTATTTTTGTCTTGTTCGGTATTACGCTTCGTTTTCTTATTCCCTTGTTTGCAGGTGATCTTTTTGCATGCATACTAGGTTTTCAGGAAAGTCTTCCCCGCTCTTGTTTGATCCCGAAATTGAAAAGACCGCGTGCCAAAATCTGCTTCTTCGTTCAGCCTTGAAAGGAAAAGCAATTCAACCCACCAGAAAACCAATCCACCCCACAACAGCAAACACCACAACAAACATCGACTACTGAATTGCCACCAATGCCGCCACCTCCATTTACATCGGAACCACAACAAACCCAACCCCAACAAACCCCACCCATTACCACCCAACCAACTTCTGCTCCAACTGGAGAATTTCATGTTATTGGTGAACCACTTTACCCTCTAGAAAGACGACTACCACCACAGCCCAATCCTTTACGGGCCGTGAATCAACCGAATCTAGTGCCACACCCGAATCGGTCGGGTGTTATGTTTGAGCAAGTGGATAATAGGGCGAGAACAAAGACATGGGATGATGGTTATGGAGACGAGGAGTGGGGGATAAATGAGGGGTATATGGGTTATCCAGGTGGATTTCAAAATCAGGCATTTAATCGTAATCAGCCGTTGCATCAGCAACAGAGACAGCCACGGGGAGTAGATGCTTATCAGACCCCGCCACAGGTTCATAGGGCACCGATTGCACCTCGCCAAAGACAAAGAGATCCTCGCTTCCCGGATCCGAATATTCGAGGGGTTGAGAGCCACTTTAGACCACACATTGCTGAGCATGCATCACCGATAGTGATGCCAGTAGCACCGGGTAATGTGGAACGTTCGTTTGAAGCAAAACCACATATTTTGAACATGCTACCTACCTTTCACGGGAAAGGTACTGAGGAGCCATATGCATACATAGCAGATTTTGAGGCAGTTTGTGGTATGATTGCTGGATACGGGTTCACGCCAGATCAGGTTAAGTTGGTATTATTTCAGTTTTCATTAAAGGATGCTGCAAGGGATTGGTTTACATCGTTGCCATATGCTAGTATTTATACATGGCAAGAGCTGCAGCAACAATTTTTCGATGAATATTATACCCCGCAAAGAACCAAAACGGGGAGATTAGCAATTAGAGAGCTCCAACAATTACCGGGTGAGCTTCTTTACAAGTCTTGGAAACGGTTCAATCAATTGATCCGTAATTGTCCTCACCACGGTATTCAAAGATGGGAGTTGATTACCGAATTCCACGATGGGATTTCAAATGAGGATAGACGGGATATTAAGGCTATCACTGGGGGTACCTTTTTGAAAAATCATGTGGATGTAGATTGGGATTACTTGGATATTGTTGCAGCAGATTCAAAGAGGCAAGCACAGTCGGATAGGAATAAAAAGTATCCAATTGTGGCACCATCAAGTGCAGGAGCCTCTAATGCAAGGGTTGCTCAGCTAGAGAGAGAAAAGGAGGCGTTGGAGCGCCAGTTAGCGAAGTTTAAAGGTCTTGGCGCACGGGATGCATTGCATGCGGCACAAACCTTTCCGGTTTGTGATTCATGTGGGGAGTTGGGACACACTTTGGATGCATGCCCGGGTCAGTTTGTAGCAGCTGAGGAGGACGTGAACATGGTGTATGGAGAGCAAAAGAATTATGATATGAACTCAAACACATATCATCCAGGTTTGCGTAATCATCCAAATTTTCGGTACAGTAATACTAATCAATTGAATCCTAATTTTCAGGTACCAAATCAAGGAAGCCAGTCGTATCAGAACCGACAATCGAATTATAATCAGAATTATAGTCAAGGAAATTACAACAAGGGCAATCAAAGAAGCTATCAGCAACAACAAGAGCAGGGTAAGTCAAATACTTCAAACGAGGAGATTTCCAATCGTGAGATTATGGAAGTGTTGAAGCAAATCAAAAAGGACCAAGAAGTGCAAGCTAAGGCATATCAAGCCTTGGAAAAGCAAGTTGCTCAGTTGGCGGTTGATGTGAATGAGGTGAGAAGAGATCCAGGGAAATTACCGAGTGACACTACAAAGAATCCGCAACATCACGCGAGAGTTAATTCGGTAAGTACTATTCCTAATTTTGACGTTGTTAATACAGATCTTACTTCTTCTTCCCAAGTAGTTGCAGGTATAAGTGATGGAGGTGAAGAAAGTGAACTAGGAGCGCCCCATGTGCCTATTAAAGTAGGGAAGCTGAAAATCCACAAGGCGTTGTTAGATTATGGGGCAAGCACGAATATTCTGCCTGGCAGTTTGTTTGATCAGTATGAGTTTGGTCTATTACATGATTTTGATAGAAAGGTGATATTGGCGGACGATACTTGGAAGCAACCGCGTGGGGTTGTTAAGGATGTGAAAATCCAGCTGGGTGAGTTCTATTATTCGGTCAACTTTCTAGTGTTAGATTACACACCGACAAGGACGAACGAACAACAAAAGGTAATATTGGGACGTCCGTTCTTGAATACTGCCAATGCTCAAATCAACTGCAGAGAGGGATTGATTACGATGAGTTATGAAAACCGTAAGTTAATTTTTAATGTTTATTCCAAATCTATTACTTACGAAATTATTAATGATTCATATGAAGCAGTTGCTGCTAATGAGATTGGTATTAAGTGTGACAGGTTTAAACAAGAGATGAACGAAGAATCGGTGAAAAAAGTGAATGTGAAGAAAAGAGGAAAAACAGGTAAACCACCTGATCGTGGAAATGCTCGGGGCGATGAGGCCGAGTTCGATCATAACTGTTATGAAGCTGCGAACTTTCCAGACTATGCGAAGCGAATTGATTTAGAGAAGTCTGGAGGTGAGCCGATCTTTGAACCACCTTGAAGATTGCAGGTATGATCTGGCTGAAGATCTAAAACTTAGCGCTCTTAGGAGGCAGCCTAAGGTTTGTCGTTTATTTATTTATTTTTGTGTTAGTGTAGTTTATTATTTTTTTTTGTTTCAAAACCGTGCTATCGTTCAAGTGTGGGGAAGTCCAGGAGGTTTGGTTAAGCTCTAGTGCAGTTGAGGGCAACGCACAGTTGTTTGGGGGTAGGGCAAATTGATTATAAGTTTACAAAAAAATTTAAAATTTAGCCCGAAAAAAATGATTTTTGAAGCGTTTTTGGACATTGTTTCGGTTGTTTTCGGGATATTTGCGGAGTGTTTCAGGAAAACGATATGATTTGGAGAAGGAAAACTATTAAAAAAGGAGTTCCAGGTACGTTTCTATTGATAATTTATCAGAAAAATTCATTCCAGAGGTTTTGGAGGTGAAAACACGAAGAAAATGAAAATTTTTCTAAGGCATTAGAGCCAAAAATTGGTTGAGACTCCTGGAAAACACACTCCCAAGCGTGTCGCGGGAATATTCACTCCTTTTTCCGCGTGTCGCTTAGATGTGTAGTCAAAAAGTCAAAAATTTTTATTAAAACCCTTCCTTCACAGAACAACTCAGAATTTTTAGAAAATGAAAAATCTTTCTCCTATGTCTCTTGCTTCTCCGGCGAACAATATCCGTCGATCGCTAATCAACATCACACTTCCTTCCCCATCCTCACTATACCTAATCACCGTCGACCTTCACCCTTTCACCACCACCGTCGCCGCTGGCGACCACCTCTCCGGCGAACGCCCACCATCTCCGGTTACTCATCGGAAAACACCATTCATAACCACCACCATTAAAACCGACGGCCGGCGGCAGACCGTTAGACAATTCCGATTCCGGTTAATAAACAAAGCTTGCATAGTTCTTCTAATTCCAAACTAAATCTCGATCCAGGTATGAAGCTTGCATTTTTACTGGTTATTAAGGTTGTTTCTTTATTATTGTTGCAAATTTGAATGTTATTTGGTGGTGTTAAAGGGGGGGTATTGAAGGTAATTAATGGTAATTTGTGTGTGAATATAGAGAAAGTGCAGTAGACACATCGAGATAGGTTGGATTTAGGTTCAAACTATGATAAAATTGGAGTTTTTGATAAAATTGGAGTTGATGTGAGTTTGTTGAGCAGGGGTAGTGAATGTAAATTGTGTGGAAATTGGTTTTGAATTGAGACATATTGCAAAACAGGGATTTAGGTGCGAGTTGGGTAATTAGCACAGTGGATTGGTAGAACGCGTGATAAAGTCGAAGTACATGTCTAGACGATTATGGCGAGTCATGAGGTTTTGATTTTTGGTTAATTGACACGTGTGGTATCTTTGTCATGAAGGTTGCTTAATGTGGGTAGTTATTGAGGTATAATCATTTAGTTGCGTTATGTCGGATATAGGCGCGAGGTGTATTGTGGTTAAGGAAGCAAGTTGAGAATGTGATGCGGATAGTAAGTGTTTGATGAGTGTTTAAAGAATATGAAATGATAGTGGGCATATAGGCATTGATTTGGGAAGTAAAGTGTGGAAAAGGGTCGATGACATCGATGCTCTATTCGGTGCATGTTTATTAGGCGGTAATGTCGATGAGCGGATGATTAGTGTCGAGGCGAGTAAGTTGAGCGAAAAGTTAGGCCGGTTGGTAGTCGTGGCTCGGGTATATGAAAAAAAAACCCCGATTTTCACTCGTTTCTCTTTGTTTATTAACCGTTTAACCTGTTTTTGGGAACTTGTGAGATTTATTTTGCAGGTGTCGATTGCTTTCGTCCATACTCAATCTCCATTTGGACGAAAGTAATTTGAACAATCATACAAAGACAAGTGTCCCGTGTTGAAGCAACCGCGAATGAAATGCTATACGGTTGCGGTGGAACAAGGCTCAGAAGACTCAACCGCGTCAAATCAGGGGAGTCTGTTCCATTTTTGTTGTTTTTTTTTAGTTCATTAGTTTCTCGCTCCATTGAGGACAATGTCGGAATTAAGTGTGGGGAGGGGAAACTAGCGTTTAGTGTGTCTTAGTTCGTGTCAGTCGTGTCGTAAATATAAAAAAAAATTTGAAAAAATGCAAAAATAAAAAAAAAATTTGAAAAAATTAGAAAATGTCCCGTTAAAGTTTTTGCACAAAATGGAAAATGATAGGTATAATCGGATCAGTGGCTTTTCGATTACTATATATATGAGATAATAAATAATCGGTCACGCGTCTAACTTAGGATATGTGGGTAGGCCCAGCCGGTTGAAAGGTTCCTTAGGCTTGATATAAAATAACTTAAAATAGGAGTCTTGTGGGTTCCCGCCTTAGGAGCTATGGTAAAACTGAAACTGTAGAGAGTATAAGGGGTACGTCATAAGTAAAAAACTTATAAGTTTTTCCGATTAAATTGGCACACCTGTTTCTTTTTGTGAAAACAAATCCGAAACAGTGTGGCACCCGAAAAAATTCCATCCGTTCATCTGAGCACATGTAAAAGAAAAAAAAGCGTGAAGTTTATGGCATTAACCATGGGGATGGTGACTCGTATGGCGTATGTCCGCTGAACTGATCGTATACAAAAGCATGTTAGCTCACAATATCATCCATTCATCCATCATAAAGTTTAATCGGAATAATATAAGAGTTTTTTATATAAGGCGGTAGATTATAAATCTTTTAGTCTCATAAGCTTGAAACGGGAATAGGTGGAGTCGTAGTCTTTTGAGTGTGGGATCCATAGATTATATATTACTTGAACTTAATGGATCGAAAATAAGGGCTTCGAAACCGGCGGTTGGGTTTAAGTGGACCGTATATTCACAATCTTGGTTAACGTGTGATGTGATTTGTTTTAATAAAATAATTGAAGATATTGAAAGCCAGTGATTTGATTGTGATTCCATTGCATATAATTTTTTCGGGACGAAAAAAGATAAGTGTGGGGATTTGATCGGTGCATTTTAGATACACTCTATTGTATATTATTTTGAATAAAAATGCATCGATACAAGAATAAAACAAATTGCTTTGATAGAGTTTATTATTTTGCGAGTTACGAAAGAAAACATATTAAAATCATAATCTATTTACTCAAATCTTTGATGTTCATTATTAAATGGTGAAGGTGTTAAGATATTTAAAGTGATGAGTTGATAATATGATCGTGAATTAGATGGGTTAAAGTAATTATTATTTTTTTCAGCATATTTAAATAAAACGTGTTCATGATTTTGTACAGGAAAGGAAATTTGCATTGATTTTGTGGACTAAGATTAAATGGTGAGCATGGGCTTCAAATTTGATTATAATTGGGCTGACCACATAAATAATTCGAAGGGCTAAAGAGTGCATGATGGGCCAAAGCTAAATCTTGGACGGCAAGTTGACTAAAAAAGGAAGTTGGTGACTTTTGAGGGAGGATGGATTGATGCGCAGCCGTCAAGATCGAACTCAGGGACGAATTAGATTATTCTCTCTCATTCATTCAAGCTAGTCAACGGAATCTAACCAATCCGGGATGACAACCGAAGCGGCAAAGATCACCATGAGCGGCTAAATCTTTTTATAACTTCTACTCGGATGAACTTTTACGTTGTTTTATATTAATTCTTGTTTGCGGATTCGTATAACTGGTACAGCTTGACCACTCGTGTTGGATTCTTGGTAAACGTTTATTGTGTTTGAATTATTTGTCGTTTATTAAGCGTATTGGCAACTTTCTTGCGTTGTTAGCGGGTTGGTAAATTGGCGGGTAGTTGATACAATTGAACGGGTTATTAGGTGGCATAGTGAATCTTAAAAACTATCCTTGATAACTAATCAGATTCATTAATTCCGAGGCCATGTCTATGTGGTGTTTTGAATCGGTAAACAGGTTTTGATGTTAAACGGGTAATTGGGATTCCGGGTAGAGGTTATTCTTTCTCGTATTGATTACACTTTATTAATTAGCTTTCTAGTTTTTATAATCAAATTCACAAAACCCCCCAATCTAGTATATTTAGCTCTTAGTTAAAAACGCGACACTGACCACAAATTCCCCGTGGATACGATACCCTACTTACGCTATCTACGTAGCTTATTTAGGTTTTTGATTGACCCTTACGACAGTCATCAAACCCATCCCCAGCAGAATATTATAGGAGATGTCCATCGCGGTGTGCAGACGCGTAATCAGCTGAGAAACAACCAGAATGTTGGTTTGTATTCAGCCATTAGAGAATCAGGTCTTCAGAATGATTTGTCCTTCGCGTGTTACGTGTCACAAGAAGAACCTAAATCGTGGAAAGAAGCCTTAAAGGATAATGCTTGGGTTGAAGCCATGCAGGAGGAACTGCAGCAATTTCAAAAGCTTGGTGTTTGGAAGCTTGTTGAAAGACCAGAAAACTACAAGAAAATTGGCACTCGATGGGTTTTCAAATGCAAGAAGGACGATCGTGGAGTGGTTATTCGTAACAAGGCAAGATTGGTCGTTCAGGGCTTTCGTCAGATCGAGGGGATTGACTACAATGAAGTTTATGCACCAGTTGCACGTCTGGAAGCTATTCGGATCTTTCTTGCTTACGCTTCATTTAAAGGATTCAAAGTCTATCAGATGGATGTCAAAAGTGCTTTTCTTCATGGGATAGTTCAAGAAGAGGTGTATGTCGAACAGCCTCCAGGTTTCGAAGATCCTGTCCATCCTGATCGGGTTTGGTTGCTCAACAAAGCTCTTTATGGTTTACATCAAGCACCTAGAGCTTGGTACGCAACCCTATCCAACTATCTTCTGGAGAATGGATTTCGACGAGGTCTTATTGATTGCACCCTCTTTATCAAAGAACAAAATGGAGATCTTCTGCTGGTGCAGGTATACGTTGATGATATCATATTTGGTTCTACTAACGAATCTTTGTGCAGGCAATTCGAGCGTATTATGCAGGAAAAGTTCGAGATGACCGCTATGGGGGAGATGA
This sequence comes from Helianthus annuus, assembly GCF_002127325.2. Taxonomy (NCBI): domain Eukaryota; kingdom Viridiplantae; phylum Streptophyta; class Magnoliopsida; order Asterales; family Asteraceae; genus Helianthus; species Helianthus annuus. The sequence goes on along the minus strand of NC_035435.2, from coordinate 94,282,084 downwards.
ATTTCTTTTTAGGCCTACAAGTTCAGCAAACCGAGTCTGGGATATTCATCCATCAGACTAAATATGTTGGTGACATCTTGAGCCGGTTCCAGATGTCAGATGTAACGCCCATTGGTACCCCACTTCCGCAGAATCACGGGATTACTCCAGATTTGAAGGGTGAAAGCGTCAACTCATCCTATTATCGTGCCATGATCGGATCTCTCATGTATCTTACTGCTTTGAGGCCTGACATCATGTATCCAACGTGCCTGCTCGCAAGATATCAAGCTAATCCGAAGGCCTCCCATTCGTCAGCTGTAAAAAGGATTTTTCGCTATTTGAAGGGTTGCCCATACACCGGTCTTTGGTACCCTAGGGACGATAGCTTTGATTTGACTTCATACAGTGATTCTGATTTCGGCGGTTGCAAAATTGACGGCAAATCAACAACAGCAGGATGTCAGTTCCTAGGAAGTCGCCTGGTTACGTGGCAGTGCAAGAAGCAAACATGTGTTGCTACATCAACTGTGAAGCAGAATACATTGCTGCCTCCAGTTGTTGCTCCCAAGTCTTGTGGATACAACAACAAATGCGTGACTACGGTTTTGAATTCCTATCTACTCCTATTTTTGTTGATAACAATGCTGCCTTACAGATCACTAGAAATCCTGTGCAGCATTCCAAGACCAAACAAATCGAAATTAAATATCACTTCATATGTGATTGTTTTGACAAAAGATTAATCGATGTTGTTCATATCCCCACCGATCACCAACGTGCCGACCTGTTTACAAAAGCATTTGATAAATCATGGTTTGATTATCTACTTTTGGTCAACGGCATTAAGGTGATACCCGAGTAAACCACTTTGGCTAATCGTTTTTGTAAATATTTTCTTTCAAAATCCGAAAAATACAAAAAGATTTTCACTTTCGTAATCTTTTAGCATTTTAGGGGGAGAAAATTTCAAGAAAATACAAAAACATTAGAAAAACTCAAAAATCCAAAAAGATGTCTTTATGATTCTGCCTTTTCATTTGAAAAATTCAAAAATAAAAAAAATAGAAAAACCAAAAATGAGTTTCTAGGAAAAAGGAAGGTGATGATATTCACTGGTGTGGTCGGTCAACATGTTTAAAAATCGTTAAACAAATGATAAGTATCTCTTCTAACGATGTATCAGTAGGCTCACAATCAAACTAAAATGTGCAGGATGATACAAACCTAACAGACTTCAAGTCAGATGGGAACCATTCATTGGCATATGGTCTTGGTACCGAAATTTCGTTTGATAGATTGCCGAGGTTCTGAGATATTCGGTCTTTATGCTGCTTATCATCTGGGTATCATGGTTGTATCTTTTACCGAAAAATAACGGGGACGCAAGTCTAGATCTTCCATGATACTATACATACGTGTACATATTACATCCGACCTCAATAAGTGATAAACAATCACATGTCCAAACAAATAAGTGATAAAATATCACATTTATCCAGGAGTCAAATTCGTCTCTCTGCTGTACGAAAGTACTGACCTGTTCACGGACTTGCTCCTGTGCCCTCATGCATCGAAAATCAAGTTCCTCATCAATAAGTGATTCTATCACATAGGGCTTGGTTTTCAAATCAAAATAAGTGAGTATCTCACATCTTATATGGTCAAAGAGATGATAATCGGTATACTCACCGGTAAGATGAAGTCTCGTGCATACCTTGATATGGGAATGTGTCATGAAGTGGATTCACATCGACTTGTAAGTATGATTCTTACCATAAAGCGTATCTCCTAAGTGTGATTACGTTTGATAAGCATGAGTTTATGTGGACAACAATATCGATAATCGAGGTAGTATACTAATAAAGAACTTTAAACAGAAATCAAATCATGTTGACTAAGACCGTAAGCTGGTATGATTCCTTATCCTTGAAACTCGCAAAAGTTGCATCTGTACAATTGTTTATCTTGTCAATTTCAATTGCATTTAGTTTAGTTTTCAGCATTTTAAGAATTATTTGCCGTGTAGTGTTTAAGTTTGTTTTTGATTATGCCAAAAATGTTGCTTGGTGTTTATGACCGAAAGCCTGAAACCTACTTCATAAATCGTTCTTGTTTTTGAAAACTCAAAACTAGTGTTTAACTGGTAAATTGCTAAATCCTGTGTGAAGTGTGCAAAACATTTCATCCCTTGGTGATTGTGAAACAGAAGTCGACGAATCAAAATATAGTCGACGTAACAAAGTGTTTTTGACGAAACTGAAACTGGTCAAAGTCAAAATGTGAGACTTGGTTAGTATTTAGTCAACCTGTTTGGTGGTTGACGAAACAAACAGTCTCGTCGAGGTGTTGACGAAACAGAGAGCCCAAAATCTGTTTCGTCATGGGCTAAACATACAAGCCCATATCCAAGCCCAAGATTCTGTTTCGTCAAAGCCCATGATTCCGATTCGTCAACTTCTGTTTCGCCAAAAAGGGGAGTCGGTGTATAAAAGTCTTGTATGTCAGAATAGTTGGTTATCTTTTTCAAAACACTCAAGTTACAACTGTTCATCTTCTCTCCAAACACACAAAACCCATACTTTCGGTTACCCCATTTTTCTCACAAATCATCCGATTTTCATCAGAATCTCACATATTTCAAAGGTGCAAACATGTTTATGATTATTATTTCCGTATTGTGCACCGTCGGTTTTCACCGGAAATCGTCGGAGACCCCCTTACAGACCTGTTTTCCTTTGATATTATATGCTTTGATATTTAACTTGTTGCGATTTCTTCCTGTAACTGTTAATCTAAGTGCATGTGTGTTTGTTATGCATCTGATTCGGGTTTGGGTTTGTATAGCAAAACAGGGGATTAAGGTTTGCAGTGGGTTTATCATATTGAATGGGTTTTTAACCGAAAATCAAACCCCTATCTGTTTTTGGGCATGATTTGTACTCGGTTTGGGATAAATAGTTACCACTTAGTAAGTTTTTGTGAACTGCACTTCGTTTAAACCCCATTCAGCGAAACGCCCAATTTCAAACCCTAACTCCGGCGAATCAGACGTTCGGCGAATCAAATGTTTGACGAATCAAAAAGTCAACGAAACAGAGACGGTCAAACATTTCTCTGTTTCGTCAAAGACATTATTGACGAATCGGAAGAGTCAACGAATCAGAACTGGTCAATCACCAGACTCTGTTTCGTCAAACCTGTCTCTGTTTCATCAAAGGATCATTTGAGGAATCATAGTGGTCAACAAAACAGACTTGGTCAACTAACTGATTCTGTTTCGTCAAACCAACTTCTGTTTCGTCAAATGATTCCTGTTTCGCTGACCATGCCTTAGAAAATTTCACAGTTTGCAATTTGTTCACAGTGGACATGGTTTGACAGTCTGTCTGTCAAGTGGATACATGAATTTGTATCCATACATGTCTAAATGCATATGTAAGTGATTGTTGCTTATTGTGGACGCTTTCAACCTGTAGATGGCACCGAAAGAAGGTAAAAGGAAGCCGGCAACCAAGAAGGAAAATAAGACGGAGGAGGAAATTATGTCCGAAAAACGCCTTAACCAGATTGCTTACTTGGATCCGGAGGAGAAACTTACTGAATTAAAAGCCATTACCAAGTGGATCCGGGAATCTCGTATCAACTATGCGGTTACGTTCTCAACGCCAGTATACAAGTCTCTCGTCAAGGCGTTCTGGGATTCGGCAAATACTGGTCAGGTTGATGGTAAAGAAGTCATCAGTGGACGTGTTGAAAATGTGGATGTGATTGTGTCCCCGGATATTCTCAATGAAGTTCTTCAGTTACAAGATAGTCCGGACGCTCCAGATTCTGTCCTGATTGTGTACACTCGAGGCTGTTTATTACGGATGAAATGGACCGGAGATATGTTTAGTATGCAAATTAACAAGGGTGATCTGCCGCTAAGATACAAGTTTCTGTTACACGTTCTGATCCAGTGTTTGAGCAACAAACGGGCCGGTTACGACATGGCTAGTAACGAACTCGTGGGTCTTATGGTGGCCTTAGTGCTAAACAAACCGTTTAGCATATCAAGGTTCATCTTTGAGAACATGAAGGAGAATTTAACAAGGACTGGAAAGAACAGGACCATTGGAAGCAAGTATTGGATGTATCCACATTTTCTGCAGATGATAATGAATGTTCAACATCCAAGTCTTCCAAAAGCAGACAACGATGTGCTGAAGATAGAAGCTATGAACTTCAACTCATTACGAATTATCAAGAACTTAGCTCATAAAAGATACAAGGAGAGCGATCCTCCAAGAAAGTTATTTGGTGCTCTTCATAACACAGCGTACGTTGCTCCTGCAGACAACAAGTAGCGTCATGAAGATAGCCAATTTGATGATGAAGAGCCTGAGTTAAAGAGAATGATGAGTGAGAAATTTGGTCCTGAACCAGTTGTGTCTGATGAATCGGACAGTGATGATGACGGTGGTGAAGGTGGTGATGCTGGTGATGCTGGTGCCGTTGGTGCATCAAGTGTAGGAACCACTGGTGGCACTTCAGCTAGTGGTACCTCAGCAGGGGGAGTGTCAGCTTGTGACACATCAGCCGGTGGTGATGATGAGGCTGATTCTGACTCTGATGATGATCTCTTACTTGAACTTGGATACGAGATGTATCTGGATGAACGTGGGGTAAGAAGGTACAGGAAGATCAGGCAGGAAGATGATCCGGAATATGTTCCTTCTGATCCTGAAACAGAACGTGCAAGGAAAGGAAAAGCCGAAAAATCAGCAGAGCGTTAGAAGAAAAAGAAAGCTCGGAGATACTTGAGTACCTCCTCCCGAGGTTCTGTACCACAAGCTCCTATTCCAGAACCACCTGTAGTATCTTCACCCCCTGCAGCTCAAACCGTATCTCCGCAGCTTATTCCACAACGATCCATGGCTGCTGTAATCAGAGCAACCACTTCTCAACAACCTAGTAGTGAACGTCAAAGGATCTACACGGAGATGACTCAAGAAGAAAAGAATGATTTTCTATTCCGTCAATATGAGGCTGCAGCAGACCGCATTCAAAGACAGACTGATTTTATTCGTATCACGAAGAATAATCAAATCCAGCATCAGGTAGAGATTGATAGGTTGAAAGCTACTGTTGGTGAACAGCAAGCTACTATCCAACGCCAACAAGCAGAGATCGATCTTCTTAAAGCTGAAAATGAAAGGATGAAAGCTTACGAAGCTGAAAGGGATAGAAGGAGTTCGGTTCTCCAAAAATTGGCTGAAGACCTGAGAAATAGATGCGATCTGATGAAAGAGTTGTATGACTCGCGAAATACCACAAGACTTGAAGGAGCTAGGAAGATGAGTGCTAACTTCGATTTTCTCCGCAAACGAGTTGCTACTTTGTGGGAGGATAGGTGTACGCAGCAAGAAATTCTGCAGAAAAGGGATGAAGATCTTGAGGATCAAGGGAATCCTGATTCAGCTGCTACACCACAACAGCCCCCAGCTGGTACATCATCTGCTGTAGTCGTTTATCAGCCGTCAGTGATAGGGTCATCTGAAGGGGCATCCAGTGGTACAGTCGGTGAAGAACAATTACTTGAAGCTTTAGCTGGTACACCCCCTGTCCCTAGTTCAGCTGATTTAGCATTGCAGGTTGTGCATCCGGTTACCGGAGAATCTCTTGAAGAGGGTGAGATTTTTGATGATCTCATGCCTCAACAATTGATCACCTTGAAAGCAATGCGAGACGTTGATGATGAAGAAATTGAAAAGATGCCGAGTTAGCCGGAATCTGCAAATGTGGAGAACGTTGATGAGATTGTCTTCGAGGGTGATGTGAAGAAATCATCGTATGTTAGACAGGATGGTACCGAATTTGCTCCGTTTGATGAAGACTGGTTGAAAGACAACGTTGAAGATATTGATGAACATCTGAAGAACCGTGATACTTCAGAGAATGCCACGGATGCGTTCGCTGCTTGGCGTCAACGGTTTCTGTCTAAGGTCTCAAAGCCTGTTCCAGAGGCTACACAAGTTGACTTCTTACAGCTGGAAAAGGCTAAGCCTAGTGGGCGGATTCTATGTTGGATGTTTGTTCAAGAAATCCATTGTGTTGCAATCAAGCGGGAGTTCGGGATCGAGTATTTTAGGTCGTTGCTGAGCATCTTATCTTTGCCATTTTATGATGTGGCTGCCTTGACAAAGATAGATCTCATTAATCGCTCAAAATTTGATGGTGCGACGCTATTTGAACGATTGATTCGAATGAACAAGAAATCGAGGTGGAAAGACAAGTCTTACAAGCCTCAGTTCCCCAGGCATCAACAGATAAAGTTCACGCTTGATCCGGAAACCAACACCGGGAGATACAAGCTTGTGTACGAGCCGGTGAGAGTGGTTGAGAAGATTCCGTTAATGCCGATGCAGCAGGATTTTCTTGGTGATATGCGCTTATGGTGCTATGATTCAGACACGCATGAGGCAGTTATTGTTTTCAATGATGATAAGAACTTCAAGATATTGGATCCAATGTGGCTGGTGAATATGTCTGCATCCGACATCGCCAAGTTGTACCGGCACGACATCTTTTATGAAGACAAGGACGCACACCAGGCACTGAAGTTTCAGCGCGTTGCTTGCTACTGCTATTACCGGGGAATCCATTCGGGCAGTTCCTGGTCCGAACGTCACAGAAGAAGAAAGATATGAAGACCGAAGACAAGCAACAGACAAGGGGGAGTTTGTTGATGCATTTTTTACGTGTCTGTTACTAGTCTTGTAATTATATGTATTTTGTACGGTCTTTATCAGTCATCGAGTCTGTATTCGCAGTCGGCCAAGTCGGATATCCTCCTATCCGCTTGTGTCTGACTTGTTTGTCTCCTAGTTTATGTATTGGTCGTAAAACTACGCATGTTGCATGTTAAGGGTATATCTGTCTTTATGCTTGTGTGTGTTTGTTGTTGATGCATTTTTTGTGTCTGTCACTAGTCTTGTATGTAATTTCGTATTTTGTACGGTCTTTATTAATTATCGAGTCTGTATTCGCAGTCGACCAAGTTGGATATCCTCCTATCCGCTTGTGTCTGACTTGTTTGTCTCTCTTTATATGTATTTGTCGTAAAACAATGCATGTCGCATCTAAGGGTATTTCTGTCATTTATATTTGTGATGTTTGTGCCATTTCTGTTTGCTGTCTGTTTACAGCAAACAGTTAACCATTTGCAGGCCTTGGCGAAACAGGTCTGTTTCGTCAAATGGATGTCGACGAAACAGACTTGTTGACTTTGTTTGTGTTTCGTCAAGGTAGTCAACGAATCAAATGTGATTCGTTGACTGTTGGGCTTGTTACTGGGCTAACTTCTGTTTCGTCGGCCCATGTTCTGTTTCGGCAAGCTTAACAGCCCAGCTGCTATAAATAGGCACATTATGTTCACAGTTTACTCAGAGATGAGAGTATACCCTTCAAGCTTGTAAGAACTGTGTTTGTATCAGCTACCATATCTCATCCGTTAATCAAACGATTGTGTTTCTTTGGTTAACCTTTGTGTTCTTTATATTCTATGTTTGATTGGCTAAGTTAAGTGGATTCCGCACACTTAACTTTGTTTGTTATAAACAAGGGTTCGGTAGTGAAAATCGATCCTCCGATTTAGGGACCTACAAGTGGTATCAGAGCAGTGGCTCTTATCCTTGTTTAAAATCAAACATAGTTCGGGTTGTTGAACAAGTTGTAGTGTTTTTCACAGATTTTGGTTCTTAAAACTTCATATTTTTCTGGAAATTTGGTTCTTAAACTCTTGACTGTTTGGTGTTTTTGCTAAAATTTTAGTGAAAACCTTGCTTGTTAGTGTGTTTACATATTTACAAGTTGGTTTTTGTTGGAAATTTTAGCCAAGTTTAGTTTTGAAAATTATCAGTTCATTCGTGTGTTCAAGAGTTCTTCATATCTTCATCCTATATTCAAAGTGTTCTTGTTAAAAGCATCTTTTTAATCTAAAAGATAAGGTTGTATGTTTTGAAAAGTGTTTGACCATCCCTTTTATCCACCATACTTCTAAGTTGGTAGGAATAGCAGGTTTGGAAAACGTGTGACTTGACAGGCTGGGTATAGACAATTCACCAACTTTTACCAACCTCTGACAACCTTTTTGACGAATCAGGCTTCAATGAAACACAAAGTCAACGAAACAGAATCATCTCGCCAAAGGTCTCTTTGACGAAACTGAAAAGTGTTTCGCCAAAGATCCCTTCGACGAATCAAAGGAAATTCGCCAAAGGTCCCTTCGACGAATCAAAGTCTGTTTCGCCAAAGGTCCCTTTGATGAATCACATATCTGTTTCGTCAAACTTCTTTGACGAAACAAAATCTGTTTCGTCGTCTGTTGTTTCGTCAAAAGCCATTTCAGTTTCGTCAAGAAAGTTGTAAGTTTTCAACAGAAGGTTTGCAAGTTCATCTTAACAGTGTGTTCTCAAGTGTTTGTTCAGTTTTTCAGATAGTAGTCATTGAAAATGAGTTGTACAAGTCCTTGGGACTGGAGTACGGACCCACGACCAGGTCAAAGTTCAAATCAGACATCTATGGCCTCTTACTTAGCAAACTCCATACCTCAACAACAACCGTCCATAAGTGCGAGTCAATGGGCTTTGGTATCAAATCAAAACCAAAGTATTCAAAATCTACTGTTGAGCGAGAGTGAGACGGGTAGCAACAATCGCCCGCCAAAGCTAAATCACATGAATGATTATCCATCATGGAAGGGACGTTTCCACACGTATGTTCAAGGGCAAAGCACTGAACTTTGGACGTGTTTCATTAATGCGGTCAACCCTGCCCTCGAAACAGCAGCATCAACTTCAGCGGGTTATGCTAATATGCTTGAGGATGATAAGAAAGCTTATGACTTGGAGAAAAAGGCGTTTGCCATACTTACACAAGCACTTTACAAAGAAATCTATCATCAATTTGGGTATTGTAAGACCACGAAAAGCCTATGGGATGCATTGGTGGCGAGAGGAGAAGGGAATGCAGCATCTAGGAAGACTCGCCATGATCTGTTAAAGAAAGAGTTTGAATCATTTCAGTTCTTGGAAAATGAAACCCTAAATGATATGACTTCACGTTTCTATCATTTGATTAGTGAAATGAGTTCTTACAATGTTAATGCTACCCATCAAGAAATGATTGCACGGTTTGCTGATGCTCTACCTCCTAAGTGGAGTCCATTCATTGAGCTTCTGAAACATACGGGTGCACTGGATGCAGCCAATGCTAGTCTCTATGAATTCATTCAGAAGTTAGAGCACAAGAATGAAGAAGAAATTAGGAAAGCTAAAAGAATTGCAGCTGCACCTCCTCAAAATACAGAAATGTATTTGCCTGGTTTTGGTCCTTCAGCTAGTTCTAGTTCCGTTCAACAACCGAAGCTTCAAACGGCGTTTGTATCCAATATAAACTCTTCTCCGTTTCAACAGTTCAATCAAGCACAACCACAATGGGATCAAATTGCTTATCTTTCACAAAGTCATGGATCGCTCGAGTGGAAACTTCTTGGACCGCTCATTCGGACAGTTTTGGATCGCTTATTGGACCGTGTTTGGACCGCTTATTCGGTCGAGTGATCTGGATCGCTCGAAATTTCATAGTTGGACCGCTTTTCTGAACATCTTTGGACCGCTTATCCGGACATTGGTGAACCGCTCGAACGGATAGAATTTGGACCGCGTATTTGACACATTGTTCTCTGGCCCGCTTATTTGGACCCATCCGGTTCGCTTATCTGATCTTATTGGACCGCTTTTGTGTACACTTGATATTTGGGTTCGCTTTTAAGGCTGATTTTTAATTTGTTCGAAAATTTGAAAATGGATGAGGATTTTTATAATGCGTTCGCTACTCCAAGTACCCCGATCACCGCTATTCAAACAACAATGTTAGAAAACGAAACAGGGACGATGCAAAAACCTCCCAAATTAATGAACATCGAAGAATATAAGGGTTAGGAAGGTCGGTTTGAAAATTGGGTGCAAGCGAATTATCTTGATGCTTGGGAATGCGTAGAAACAAAGTATGTTCGACCATTGAACGATGATGAAGAACCCATTCCGATCAAAGATCTTACAGCTGATGTTCGGAAAAAGTACAAAGACGAGAAAATGATGCTTAGTCTTCTTCAACAGGCAGTGAAGGAAGATATCATGGTTCTTTTACAGCATAATGGAACGTCGTACTCAATTTGGAAAGCATTACGTTCGAAGTTTAGAGGAAGTGAGGAGATGGTCAAGAGTAAAAAGTCACTTCTGAAGAAAGAATTCGATTTATTCCGAGGGTTGAAAAATGAGAGTACGAGAGAGATTATTGAACGATATTGTAATCTGCTTGCAAATATGAAAAGATTGAGTATTGAAAAGAGTAATGAGGAGTTGATTGAAAAACTTGCTGATGCGTTGCCATATGAGAGTTGGGGCACTTACTTGATGATGCTCAGAAACAAGAAAGGGTTTAGCAATTTGACGCTCAGTAAGTTCATCGAAAAGATTGAAGCTCAAGAAATGGAACAGAGAAAAGTGATTAGAATGAAAGATTTCGATGGTGAACAAGACATTGGGTTATATTATAAAGCTGGGGTAAATGATAAATCATCAAATCTATCTCCAAAGATTGTTACTGGTATGAGTGCCAAAAGTGTATCTGAAAGTCCATCATCTGGATCAAGCAGCAAAACCAGTTTTACTTCATTTCCATCATTTGATCCAAACATCTCAGCAACCAAAAATGGGAAAAGATTACAGTGCAATATTGTATTGAATCTTGAGAATGATCAAGATTATTCTGAAGAAATTGCCAAAAATCAAATGTCTTTATTAGGAATGGTTTTGGAATCTTATACTTGTTTTGTTGCAGGTCGTATCGGCAATCCAATGTTAACCAAAGAAGAATACGACCAGATAGATGCTGAAGAGATGGAGCTGATGGATATAAAGTGGTGTCTGGCTAGTGTTTTACGGAGAGCTGAGAAATTCAAACAAATCACGGGGAGAGATGATCTTCGTGATGCGAATGTTTCTACTTTAGGTTTTGACAAATCTAAAGTCACTTGTTTTCGGTGCAGGGAAAAAGGCCACTTCAAGAGGGAGTGCACAAACCGAGAGTCAAGTGGAGCTCAAAATCCGTTCAACAACAACAACGATTACTATCGCAAAGCCATCTATCACCAAGTTGGTCAATCATCTCAACAACAAAAACATCAAGCTCAGACTGCACATGGAAGAGATGTGGTTGAAGATACAGGAACGAGAGCTTGTGTGAGCAGTTATGATTGTGGAAAAAGAAGAGATGGTAGTGCTTTGATAATTGATCAAGATGATGAGAGGTTACCAGAAGGTTTTAGCTGGGCAAATTTTACTTGGGATGATTACATTCCTGATCAAACCACAGCGTACACTGCTTTTACAGCAAAGATTGTAGATGATAGTGATGATGATACAGAGTATTGGGCGAGAAAATACAGAGAAGATATGAAGTTGCTTGCTGAGAGTGACAGTGAAGATGAAAGAGCAAAGAAGAAAAAGAAAAAGATCAAGACACCGGTGAGCAGTGATGATGAAGAAGTACCGGTGGTGAAAAGGCAAACTGTGAAAGAAGTGCCTAAGTTCAAGGTTGATGAAGGTGTTGATGCGAAAGAGGTTCCGGTAAAGTGTGAAAACTGTGAGATTGTGAAAAAGCAGAACAACACGTTGATTTACAACTTGAACAGTCTGAAAGAGTCATATGATGTGCTGAACAAGACAATGAATCAGTACAATGAAACAAGTGAAGAACAAGTAGTTGCTATGAAGACTCTTCAGGGAGCGTTTATGACTAAACAAAAAGTTGTAAACAATTACATTGAAAAATGTGCTGCTTTAGAACAAAAAATTGAGCTGCAACGAATCGAAACGGAGAGAGTTAATCGTTTAAAAAAGAGTTACTCATGTACTTCCTATGTGATTGACAGGATTTATCCTACAGTTGAAAGCATGAAGGTCTGGGAAGAAGATGAGATAACTGAAGAAAAAGCAGCTGAAGTTAGTGTTGGAGAAAAGATTGCTGACAAGAAGAAGAGTGACAAGAAAAAGGATACTGAAAGGACGTCATCTGGTAAGAAGAATAGTGTCAGTTATAACAGATGTCCACCTCCACTGGAAAATGGATATTTGCCTAGACATCCTAACGATGAAAGAGTCAAAAAGGCCACAAATTTACAGTGGGAGTCA